>NC_057845.1:2430666-2734500 GCF_910594005.1 Cervus elaphus | reverse complement strand
ACTAAAAACACGCATCCTACCTCCCTCAAGCAACCAAGAAGTGACTTTTATATTAGCATTCTATAGATTGGTGAACATAGACAATTTCTAAAAAAAAAAATTCTATAGAACATCTCAGGATGGCATCAAACATTATTCATTAATAGTCCAAAATCTCTAGTTTCTCTGTAAGAGGAAGTTAGTATTCAGTAATGAATGTTTCAGAATCTTATTTTATTTGGAAATGACCTAGCTATTCAATAAACTTCTGTTACTTAGTTTAGCACAACCCTAGAAATTCAGGTTACCAAAATCTAGAGAGACTGTTTTAGACAGACATTTCTAAAGTATGATTGTTCTTAACAGAGTTTATCTAAAAGCTCATATCTCATTTACATATTTTTTTGAAGTTTCTTCTCTTGAGGTTCTTTCCTTGTGGATAAACTTGTAATAGATAATAACAATATAATAACATATAACTTATAATAAACCTAGGGACAGTGAAAATAGTATGCTTAATGTTAATAACTCTTGGACATGCCTATATTAGATTAACAAGCAAACATTAATACTAGATATCTAATACTGAATATTTCCCAGTTCATGTGAATCTTAAATTCATTTAGGTTAATTTCTCTTGTATTTAGAATTATCTCATTTGTAAGTGCTTACTTTTCTTTAGGTCAATTTAGAACTCATTTACAACTTCAGCAATATTATCAAAAAAACAAAACACAAAAGACACACACTGAGACATGCATAAATCCAGACAGACAGACAGACAGACAGACAGAGATCTCAGTTTTCTGTGAGATCTCATAGTTTTCTGCTTGACCTTTAAAATATCACTTTGACACCACCTCCCTGGCCCCCACCCTCTTTTTTGGCTTGCAGTTCTAATTTGGCCAAGGTTGAGGTCTCAAAGTTGGTTGTGTTTCAAGGACATGGAAGGGGTTAACTTCAAGCTTTTCCCTAGGCAGGCCTTTTGACAAGCTAGTTTTTTTTAAGTTGCATACGCAAAAAGAATTGGTCTTGCAATTTCCAAGAAAAAAAAAATTTCATTTTAACCAGATTTCTCCAGAGTCTAAAGAATATCATGGCCATCCTGTGTCAAAAAGTCATCTTTCCTTTCTGTAGTCATAGTTCTATAGCTAAAATATAGACCAAATAGTGCTCAAACTGACTCTGATATCAGGCGATATCAGCTGATAAAAATCTCTGGTGGGAAGGGAGGTCTTTGTCCCATCAGAAGAATCGGAAGGGTTAAGGGAGTTTGCAGGAGTGGGGGAGCTTGGTCTTTCTCTTCCCTGAGAAACAGGAGTAGTTAGAAGGGAATTCTTTAGGATGTTCAGGAGTGGGGAAAGCTTGGTTCCCTCCACACCCGTGAGATGAGTGTAGTTAGAACATTCTTTAGAATGTTAGGAGAGGTTTTAATCCTTCAGGCTTTTGAATATAGGAGAAAGACCTGGACCAAAGGGAACCTCAGAATCCTTCCCTAGAAGTCATGCGGATATGAAAGGTCGAGTAGGGGTCGTCTAGGAAATCTGGTGGAAAGAGTCAGAGGGGGACAGGAGATAAGGAGGCAACAGAAAGACACGTGAGGCATGAGTCCTGAAATCCAGATTCTGACTGAGGGCGATGAAGGACTGAATGTGAGGAGATTCTGAGTCGTTTCCCTGTTCTTGGCAAGAGCTAGTGTGCCATTCAGAGGCCATTTTGGGGGCATCCCCCAGTTTGTATTGAGACCAGACCTTTCACAAGGTCAGAATTTCCCCGTCTCTGAGAATGTAGCCAAGGGGTGAGTCTGAGAGGGCTCCCAGGACACCCAGAACCCACTCTTAGCCTACCTGCCATAGAACGTGGGTCCTGAGAGTCACCGGCTGACAGAAAGGCATCCCTTTGTCCCAGGGATCTCTCCGTGCCACTAACGGCATAAAAATGGCTGCCCTTCCCCACAGCCGTGTCTGACAGTGAGAGGCGACCCCCGAGAGCCGTGCAGCTAGGGCACCGTGTGACCCGGGCAGAGAAAGACAGCTTCCCGGGAGCAACAGGGTGACGCACGGTTGGGAGATTCCCTGAAACGCGGAGGGCACTCTTGGCATGGCCCAGAGGCAACACCGAGGCTCCTGTAACCGAATCCGGACTGAAAGGGAAAGAAGGGAGAGCGACAGGGAAGAAGGCTGAGGCATCTGCCTTCCGAGCCTCCTGGGGAGGCGGTGGTCAGGGGACAGTGGGCTCTGCTTTGCATTAACCACTGTGAGCCTGACACGGTGCATGGAAGTTGTGGGTGCAGGCCCTTGTGGCCTGATCTGTTCCGTGTCCCCCTTATCCTCACACAGGAGTCTTCATGTGGCTTTTAAGTGCCTAACCTGTGCTCACACGATATTGGTTGGCCTAGTCCTCAGCTGGAAAGAAGACAAAGGAAAGACCCTCACCTGTTCTGGCGGCAGCTACTGGGGCGCAGCGGGCAGTGGGCCCTTTGGAACACACCAGAGGATAACCCTGGCCAGAGTGCCTCAGTTGCTCCACAGCACTTGTGTGTTCGCAGAGGGTCCCTTTGAGAAAGGAGAATTGAGGCGGTGGGGAAGAGACCCCAAGTCCCCATACAGGCCCCTAAAAAGGTCGTGGTCCCGGCACGAGTAGGAAAAAAATTTCCAGACATGAGACAGAATGAGAGGGAAATACAGTTTATTAGAGTGGGAGGCGCTGTTAGAACAGCTGGCCAGCTCAAGAGAGAAGGTACGTTGAACAGGGGTCCTTAGTCCACTTTTATACCCAGGGTACAAGGAGTGGGATAGGGGTCTTGCGGGTCATTTGCTGATTGGATAAGGCACATATAGTGGGTGGGGGGAAGAGTAAGGCAAATACCTTCTCCCTGTGGGGTAGGAGGGCAGACAGGTTACACTGCCCAGGAGGACCTGAAATCCATTAATAGTTACAACATGGGGGAGGGAAGGACAATAAGGGTCTGGCTTTTCTGTTCCTGCATTCCAAGCCCCTCCTTGGTTTCATCTGCTATTTCAATCTTGAGTCACCACAGTTCCCACTCTGGCTACCAATTGCATTGAGATTATTTTCCTCTAGGGAGAAGAACTATTACTTATTGGCCACTTGCTATTAGACTAGCTTGTTCTATCTTGTGTATTGCCTCAACCTTCACATCTTTTGGAGGTGGACATAATGGTCCTTTATAGATGGAGAAATTGAGGCTCAGAGAAATGAAGAAATTGAGAGAACTCAACCGTAGAAATGAGAGTGTGACAGATTGTATCAGATAATTAAGGATATGATTTTGCTCAGGCTATTGCAACAAGGACAACATTCATTAATGAAGAGCATCTCATAAAAAGGAAGAGAACCTGGGTTTTGTAGAGCAGATAAATAAGGAAGTAATCTACAAGTCTTATGGAAGTCAGGAGAAAGGATGGGAATGGATCTTGGAGTATACAAAGGAAGGATTGGGGGAAGGTTTCTTTTTTGTTTGGTTGGTTGGTTTTGGATTTTTGACTTTTGGCATTCATTTTTACTTTACTTTTTGAAGTATAGTTGGCTTACAGTGCTGTGTTATTTTCTGGTGTACAGCAAAGTTATACACACACACACATATGCACAACTAATTTTCTTTTCAAATTCTTTTCCATTATAGGCTATCACAAGGTGTTGAATATAGTTCTCTATGCTACACAGTAGGACCTTGTTTATTTTATATACAGTAGTGTAGGGATTTCTTAACTGTTGCAACTTTCTGAGAGCACAAGTTTCAGAAAATAATTCAACATTGTCAGAACCCCTTTTTCCCAGACAAGCATCATTCATTGCTGAGCAACTCAGAGGTAATTATAAGCCTCTTCAGAGGGCAAAGTAGAATCTAAGAAGTAGTCTCCCAGGTGTTGCAGGAAGGTAGTTGTTAGAGAAAACACTGACTGAAACTGCCTATCCTGGCCAGCCACCACAGTAAAAATTTGTGTGAGTTATTTGATGACAAGTGATCCTGGTAAGGAACATGAAACTAACAAGCCACCAACAATAATTAATAGAAGAACTTGGGAAAGTCAAAAGGAGGTACCAATTCACTTCCAAGTGTTAGACAAGAATCCACTCTCAGGGTCCCTCTTCCTGCAATGCAAGGATTCTTGTTAATGCTATTCCCGTAAAACCAGCTGAACCATCTGTTGAGAAGTGGTAGCAAAGATCAGTCATTTTAGGGTTCTGGAGATCAGGCATCTTGAAAGAGGGATACCTAAAGTTAGAAAGGTAAATATTAGCACTGAATGTTATATTAAGGTAAAGAGCCAGAAGCTGAATTCTAAGGGCAGCTAGTCCAATGGACTCCAAGAGGTTGGAGAAGGTTGTTCGGCAGTACTCTATTTCTTAAAGTTCTCCAGCTGGAACGTTGTTGTTCTTGGTGATGTTGTCCACTGTCTTGGTTACATCTTGTAAAAGAGCATGTATGACCTGAACTTTTCACTGCACTCACTTAGTGATCCAAACACAGCTTGTACAGGGAGAATTCTGCTGCAGTGGTGAGCCCTTGGAAGTTTATGGCAAGTTCTTGGGCTTCAGCTTGCAGGGCCTCTTCAGATCTTGGGAAATAGGACCAGCTACAAGGCAATCTAGTATCCTAATAGGGATCTAGGCAGTCAGGTTTCAGTTCTAGAAGTTACCAGATTTAAAGTAAAGAAATAAAGTTGCAACAAAGTTAAATTTTTTTTAAATACTGAAAATATGACTAATACTACACTGATGTTATCTAATATAAGGTAATGAAGAACCAGGAATCTGATAAATAGAAACATACTGTAGAAAGCAAGGGCACCGACAGATCTCTAGGAACTTCCTCTATGACATACAATTTAAAATATTTGTATTAATAATATCACCCATACAAATTTACCTAGGGAAGGCTAAGCATCTCTTCTGATTTGAAAACTCTTTGCTTTTCATCAATAGTAACATAGGAAATAAATTTTATTATTTCTAGCACCTCTCTTTTTACAAGGTGAAAGAACAAATTCTCTGTGAGTTTCTAGGGGCCCTCTGGGAAATCTCAAAGGCAGTTTTAGGTGTAAAGATATCATTTATAACTGTATTTTGGAAATACAAAACTCAAAAGTTGTTAGGAAATTTGAACATCTAAGACAGAATTGCATCATGAGTGCCTGAGACATTTTGCTTCTTGTTTCAAAGTGACAATGAAACATCCAAAAATAAACACCGAAGGTAATGTGCTTTTTCCTAAGTGATAAGCTTTTATTTTCTTAAATCTTCAAAGATACATTAAAACCAACATTAAACCATAGAGGGTTATTCTGTTAAGACACAAAATCTTTGTAAACTAAAACATTATGCAGAAGGCAAAGAATAATATTTTAAAACTTCATGCTAAATAGACAGAAAATTTTGCCATTTTAACAGAGATAAAAACAATCTCAATTTTGCATCAGCATAATATTTAACACTAGGCCTTCTCTGGTGGCTTGGATGGTATAGAATCTGCCTTCAATGCAGGATACTGAGGTTTGATCCCTGATCCAGGAAGATCATGATCCCTTCTCCTGATCCTGGAGAAGGAAATGGCAACTGCCTCCAGTATTCTGGAAATCCCAGGCACAGAGGAGCCTGGCAGTTTACAGTCCTTGGGGTTGCAAGAGTCAAACATGACTTAGTAACTAAACCACTACCACCAATATTTGACACTAAAAGCCCTTTTTGAAATCTTATAAGAAACCTATCAAACTTCAGATAGCACTGACCACAACAAATAAAATTTCCTTTTCACAAATTTTCTATTAGGTTTTACATCCATTTAGGTTCGGCCTTCCTCTTTTCTCTTTCTCATTCTGCAGCAACCAGTGATAGCTTAGAACCAAACCACTCTCTTGCTTCATTAACAAAAGCACATCCTACCTACCTTGCATATGGAGTTAGTCCTCTCTGGCATCTCCTTCACATATATTGATTATAACTTTTAACCACAGCAACTTCTATTCCACAGGGAAAATTAAGAGGCTGATAACTGAACAATCTGCCACACACCAGCATTTTGCAGCAGATTAGCAGAGCTCACAACTTCCTGTAACCATACATGTCCCTTATAATACAATGTCTCAAAGTGGCAAAAATTAAACATGCTCATTAACAACCCAAAGTAGAAAACCTCTAGGCAGCGTCTAAAAATAAGAGGCAAGTGTATTCAAACTTTAAATTATGATTAGTAATTAATGTGTTAGTACTCTATCTTACTTGGAGGGGATGTATGTAAACTCAATTTAGTAGAAGTCTAAAGTTTTAAATCACCTAATATTCTGGGAAATTACCTTCAAGCTTACATATTACAAAAGATAATTACTGTTGAAATAAAGTTTTCAGAATAGTGATTCAATTTGGGAAAATATAAATGTATGTCTTTCATAACCTTAAGCATTAAGTAAAAGTAATGTTAATTATCTAATAAGTGAACATGTGTATGTTTTGAAAACCCATAAAGTACAACAAAATATATGCTATTTTTATACTTACTGTCAATAACTCAGAAAAACAGCTGTTTTTATTAAACCAAAATTATACAAGTCTTCTTTGTGAAAGATTTACCTAAATTATGTTAACTTGAATTCTTAAATCATTTCTGAGTTCATTTACATAGGAATATCTCTTTTTCACATTGAAAATATTTGGGGTTTAATTTCCTTAATTTCTTGGAATTTTAGGAATATTCCATTTACATAAGCACTTATTTATCTCTAAGATAATCAGAATAGAGCTCCTGTAAAGAGATTTATAATCTAATTTAGTAATACAATTCAGAAACAGGAAAACATTACACAGTCACACAAAGGAAAGGTGAAGGTCTTTCTGAATCATATATATATAAACACACAAACACATACAGAGAGAAATAGCTTCAAGTTTAAAATTTCAGCTATGGGTCAAGCATAAAAACAGAAATACAAGACTCGCTGGTCTGTATCAAGGAATTTTTCCCTTTCTCATGGTTACAAATTCTTAGTTAATTCAAATTCAAAACAAACAAAAGACAAACAGGAAAGACTAACAATTCTGATTCTGTGCTATCTTCCATCCAATAGAGAAAAGAACTTTTTCATGATGTTACATCTGTTACATTTACATTAGTCTATTTACAGAGAACACCAATTTGTCAGACAATAAAACCAAGAAAAGCCAGGACTGGAAGTCAAGTGAGTACGCAGAATCAGCACCAAACCTTACTCAGCTACTAACAGACAAGAGCCCAGAATACCAGCCAGGAGTCAGGGGCACCATGGGGGTCCCAAGTTAGAAGTCAAGGAGGGAGCACAGCTGACTCTGAGAAGCTTCAGTATGTAGATAGAGTAAATGTGGATTCAAAGATGAGGTCCAATCTTATTTAAGTCACAGCACCGAAACTGTGAAAGACAAAATGCATTGGACAATTAAGGATATGATTTTACTTATATTATTGCAATAAGGAAAATGGTAATTAATGAGGAATGTCTCACAGAAAAATAAGGGGACCTGGGATTTATAGAGGCAGGTAAGCAAACAACTTATTAGGAGTCTCATGGGAGTCCTGGATAAGGATGGAGACAGATCTTATCTCAGAATATACAAGGACCTCCTTTGTTGTTAGCAAGTCCAGGAACACAAAAGCTTCCAGGAGTGCAGGGCTCATATAAAATGCAACACTGTCCAAAGATTTGTTCTTTCAAAGATGAACTCCTGGACTTCCCTGGTGGTCCAGTGGTTGAGAATCCACCTGTCAATGCAGGGGACACAGATGCCATTCCTGGTCAGGGAAGATTCCACATGCTGCGGGGCAACAAAGCCCCTGCACCACAACTATTCAACCCACATTCTAGAGCCCGCAAGTCACAACTGCTGCAGAGCCTGTGCTGGACGACGAGAGAAGCCACTGCAGTGAGAAACACTCTCACCACAACCAGAGGCTAGCCCCAACTCGCCACAGCTAGAGAAAGCCCGTGAGTAGCAACAAAGACCCCATAGCCAAAAAGTGAAGAAAAAAAAAAAAATGAAACAGTTTTCAGGCCTTTTACTACATTCCTTTATATTTCCTGGTTTTGGCTGCAGGCAGATAGAAGGTGCATAGTAAATGCTTGCTGAGCTAACTTTAACAGAATATGATGATGAGGGCTCTGCCTGCCAGAGAGGACTTGGGGAGAAAGCTGCTTGCTGTGCTGCCCAAGGAGGGGACTCAGGTCAGTCTGTGAATGTCAGCAAGGAGTAAATCCAGGATGGAAGTGGACACTTTTCAAAGGTTCATCTCTGCTACAGGGAAAGTTCAATAATTTTTTGGAGACTCATTTTTTTCTCCCTAAAATGGAAATGCAACATATTTCATAGATGTCTCTGAAACTTCAGCCACATAATAACACTAAAATGCCTGCCATATGTTAGGCACTCAGTGTTTCTTCCCTTCTCCCCAGTCATCCCCATGCTGTTTACAGAGCACATTTTTTTTTTTTTTTTTTATAATTAGGTTATAGCTCAATCTACAGTACTGGGATACTCTCTCACACCACACTGCAAACTCTCTCTAGGCAATGAATATAGGTATACACCTCTGAATCATCTTTGTACATCAAGCAGAGCAAGTGCCTTGTGAAAGCCAAGTTTATTGCTCTTAGATAGGCATAGGCTGAGATGCTACCAAAGAGCCTGTAAAAGAAAGTGATTTAAATAAGACAAGTTTATTTCTTTGTCAGGAATTAATCTAGAGGGTAGCAATCCAGGCTGATGGAATGGTTCCATGTGACTTCAGAGATCCCATTCCTGCTGTGTGTGGTTTTGTGTTAATATAGACTCCTAAAGGAGAGTCAGCAAACTGAAGTTCATGAGCAGACCACCTGCTTTTCAAAATGAATTTTATGTAAACACAGCCATGCCTACTTGACTGCATACTGTCACAGCTGCTTCCGTGACAACAGCTGCTTTCCTTACAACAGCAGAGTTGAAGAGCATGTGTGGAGACCGTAAGGCCCACAAGCCCAAACTGTCTGTCCCTCAACAAAAAGTCTGCCCATCTGGCCCTAAGGCACAGTTTTCATATTCATGGCTGAAGCTGGGTAGTTGCAAGAGCATGTTGCGTGAAGAGGGAGAAGATGGAAATTCAGAACACACAGGTTTTGTTTTCCTTGGAGATGATTCAGGCATAACATGTAGGATTTCTGCTTTTATCTCATTGCTCTGAACTTTGCCAGATGGCCACACCTAGCTGCAAGAGAGGTTGGGAAAAGTAGCCAGATGCCCAGCTTAAACCCCAGAAGTTTAGTACTAAGAGAAAGGACTGCAAACCACATATGTAATAGAGGATCAGTATCTGGAACATACAAAGGACTCTCAAAACTTAAGTAATGTTTAATTATTCTCAAATGAGCAATCTAATTAGAAAATGAGCCAAAGATATGAACAGACATTTCAGTGAAGAAGATATACAGATGGCAAACAAGCCCACAAAAATATTCCACGTCATTAACCTTTAGAAAAATGCAAATTAAAACCTCAAGGAGATACTACATATCTATCAAAATGACTAAAACAAAAATAGTGACACCAAATGCTGGTGAGGATGTGGAGAAATTGGATCATTCATACACAGTTGGTAGGAATGTAAAAATGGTACAAGGCACTTGGGAGTTTCTTATAAAACTAAACATGCCACTACCATACATCCTAACAATTGCACTCTTGAACATTTATCCCAGAGGAGTGACACTGTTGATTAAAAAACTGTTATCAGATGTTCATAGCCAAAAACTGAAAACAATTACATATTCCTAAATGGCTGAATGGTTAGAAAACTGATGCACCCACACCTTGAATATTACTCGACAATAGAAAAATAATTTTTAACTAATTTTCATTTATGTATAGTTGTTTTACGATGTTGTGTTAGTCTCTACTGTATAGCAAAGTGAATCAGCTCCCCTTTCTTTTTTGCATTCCCTTCCCATTTGTTGTTCAGTCACTCAGTCATGTCCAGCTCTTTGCGACTCCACGGACTGCAGCACTCCAGGCTTCCCTGTCCCATTTAGGTCACTACAGAGCACTGAGGAGAGTTCCCTGTGTATGTATCATTGTTGATATTATGTAAAAAATAGATAATAATGAGAGCCTACTGTATAGCTCAGGTCCAGTTCAGTTCAGTTCAGTCGCTCAGTTGTGTCTGACTCTTTGTGACCCCATGGACTGTAGCACGCCAGGCCTCCCTGTCCATCACCAACTCCCAGAGTTTACCCAAACCCATGTCCATTGAGTCAGTGATGCCATCCAACCATCTCATCCTCTGTCATCCCCTTCTCCTCCTGCCTTCAATCTTTCCCAGCATCAGGGTCTTTTCAAATGAGTCAGCTCTTTGCATCAGGTGTCTTGCCCAATTTATCCCACTTTCCCCTTTTCCCCTTGGTGTTTATACATTTATTCTCTACATCTGTGTCTCTATGTCTTTTAAAAACCAATTACTGATAACATGAAACAACTTGTATGAATCTCAAGGGAATTATGCTGGGGGGGGGGGGGAAAGTCAATCCCAACATGGTGTATACTGTAGGATTCCATTACACATCTTTGAAGTGCCAAAATTATAGAAATGGAATAGATCATGGTTTCCAGGGATAAAGACACAAGTGGAGGGCCAGGGGTTGGTCAGGTGAGGAGGGGAGAAACAGAAGGAAGATAGATGTGTTTATAAAAAGGCAACACTAGGGACCACTGTGATGACAGAATCACTCTCCACCTTGACTGTGATGATGGCCACAAAGACCTACACAGGTGATAAAATAACAAGCCCACCAGCAAGGACAAGTGAAACTCCATCTGTGAAAAGGAAGGAGGAGACGACTGCCAGGGGACGGTAAGCAGTCTCCATAACTGTTAGTGCTCTGGTGCAAGGACCAGAGACAGAGGGATACTCATCACTCTGACCTCGCTTCTGCCCATCTCTTCTTCTGAAATTTGCCACATGGCATGAGAATATTAGCATGTAGCCAACAGTATCGCTCTTCCACCCTCCCCAAAAAAGGAGAAAAGATGAGAGCAGTAGCTATTTCTCTGCTAGTTAAGTAAGGGATTTTTATTATGCTGTTAAGAATTTCCCATGGAAAAGATTAGAGAATTAAACTCCCCCTTTTTACTAGATAACAAAATAATAAGATGAACCCTTGAGGGCTTTAATAGAGCAAATAACAATGAGATTGTTTTCCTCTTTGTAAAACTTAGATGCATGAATCATTTAAATTGCAAGAGGAGTTCTTGGAAGTGGCAAATATAAACTCTTTTAATCACCTGAGCTTTCCAAGGCAATAGGAATCACATAATAATACATGGTCCAGAAGGAATTAAAGTCTGGTAAGGAGTATGTCAAGGCTGTATATTGTCACCCTGCTTATTTAACTTGTATGCAGAGTACATCATGAGAAATGATGGGCTGGATGAAGCACAAGCTGGGATCAAGATTGCTGGGAGAAATATCAATAACCTCAGATATGCAGATGACACCACCCTTATGGCAGAAAGTGAAGAACTAAAGAGCCTCTTGGTGAAAGTGAAAGAGGAGAGTGAAAAAGTTGGCTTAAAGCTCAACATTCAGAAAACTAAGATCATGGCATCTGGTCCCATCACCTCATGGGAAATAGATGGGGTGACAGTGGAAACAGTGTCAGACTTTATTTTTTTGGGCTCCAAAATCACTGCAGATGGTGATTGGAGCCATGAAATTAAAAGACGCTCACTCCTTGGAAGGAAAGTTATGAGCAACCTAGATAGATATTAAAAAGCAGAGACATTACTTTGCCAACAAAGGTCCATCTAGTCAAGGCTATGGTTTTTCCAGTGGTCATGTATGGATGTGAGTTGGACTATAAAGAAAACTGAGTGCCGAAGAATTGACTGCAAGGAGATCCAACCAGTCCATCCTAAAACAGATCAGTCCCGAGTGTTCATTGATGTTGAAATTGAAACTCCAATACTTTGGCCACCTAATGCAAAGAGCTGACTCATTTGACAAGACCCTGATGCTGGGAAAGACTGAGGGCAGGAGGAGAAGGGGACGACAGAGGGTGAGATGGTTAGATGGCATCACAAGCTCAATGGACATGAGCTTGGGTAAACTCTGGGAGTTGGCGATGGACAGGGAGGCCTGGCGTGCTGTGGTCCATGGGGTCACAAAGAGTCAGACACGACTGAGTGACTGAACTGAACTGACCAAACTAAAAAAATACCTTCTGCTCTTGAATGTCCTGGGAACACCTTTGCTACCCAGAGAGAGTCATTCAATTTCCCATCTATTAGTTGTGTACATTAATGCAAATTGGTTTCTTCTTCATTTCAATATGACAAGAAGAGGTGCAGGATTTTCTGTCTAAGGCACCCTGTGAAGGAACAGCAGTCAAGGGCTTTGACTGTGAGCACACGTGCTGGTCCCACTCCAATAACCTGAACTGGAGGTCAAACGGGGCAGAGGTGGGCTCTGCAGGCTCTTGAATGGTACTTCCTTCTGCTCTTTGGCTTCTTTCTGAATGCCAAGGCACTATTCACCATGTACCACACTCCTGGTTTTCCAGAAAGATTCTAAAAGGAGGCCAGGTTAGGGGACTGTCTTCTCTCTTAATGAGGGTGAATTTATCCCTGAGTTAACTGGGAGGAGGACTCCAACCCCAGGGCCTAAGTAAGGGATTTGGTCTCTCTGTTCCCACCAGAAAGGATTGTTTTATTTATGCATCTTACATCTGTTTATTGAACATCAACTATGTGGCAGGCTTCATGAGGACAAAGATTAAATTGCAGACAGGGGTTAAATCCTAAGCTGATCCTGACACCTAACATCACAGATTCTCTCTCTGTCCTGTTATCAGAGTCTATGAGAAACTGAGACTGGATGGTCACTTTGTGGCCAGTGTGGGCATGTTTGAGCCTTGGCCACCCTCTACATCTTTTGTTACTCTGGTAGTCTTTAGAGGGGGTTTCTTAAAAAATGCTGCTATAGACAAATATCATATGATATCGCTTACATGTGGAATCTTAAAAAATGCTACAAATGAACCTATTTACAAAACAGAAATAGAGGCACAGATGTAGAAGGCAAACTTATGGTTACCAGAGGATAAAGATGGGGAGGGATATCATGGGAAATTGAAATGACATACACACATTACTAACATATAAAATAAATAACTAATAACCTACTATACAGCACAGGGAACTCTACTCAGTACTCTGAATGGCCTATATAGGAAAAGAATCTAAGAAAAGGAGTGAATATATTTATATACATGACTGAATCATTTTGTTGTACAACAGAAACTAATATAACATTGTAAATCAACTGTACTCTGATAAAAATTGACTTAAAAAAAGGAAATGCTGCTATATGTCATTAAAGCAATCAAGAATGACTTATCTAAGCAAGTGGTTCAGTTTACTGTGCGTCAGAATCACCTGGAGGGCTTGCTAAAATAGTTTCTGATTCAGAAGATCTGGATGAGGCCTGAGAATTCACATTTCTAGCAAGTTCCCAGACGCTGCTTCTGGTGCTGCTTTAAGGGCCACGCTGGGCAAACCACTTACACCATCTCCTTAGAACGCCTCCTTCTACTCCTTTCCTCACTCTTAGCCATGCATGATACAGTCCCAAGCGGACAGCTCAGCATTGCTTCTCTGTGTAGGTAGAGCCAGCAAGTCCTTTGAACACAGAACTTTATTAGAGAAGAATCTTTGTGATAACACTCTCGGCTATGTAACTCTAAAACCAGAAGGCATCCAGGAGAGAAAGATGGAAAAGGACTTTGTGGCCTGATGTCTTCCTGGGTCCTCTTGCTGTGCAGAGCCCTGGGAAGGGAATGAATGCTTTTGTGTAAGGAGTCTGGGGGGTCTGCTGGGTGGGAAGGGACTCAAATTTAGTGACAAACAACATCCACTGATTATCTGGTTTCTGCAGAGAAATCTGCGCTCTGCTGAGCAAGATTTTCTACCTGAGGGGCTGAAGTCAAGGAGTTCACCAGGCTGTGTTCCTTCTTAGAGCTCCGAGTCCTCTTCCAAACACAGGCAGTTGTAGGAAGAATTCAATTTGTTGAGATTCTAGGACTGAGGCCCCTATCCTCTTGCTGGTTGGTGACTTGGGCTGCTCTCAGCTTCCAGAATTTTACTGCAGTCCTTGCCATAGCACCCCCCACCTGCACTCAGCTCCACTGACCCTCTCACATTTAGTATATCTTCCTCTTCCCTAAGGTCAGCAGGACCACAGGTTTCTAACTTCTTTTAAAGGCTCTTCTGATGAGGTCAGACCCACTCAGGGAAATCTGTCTTTTGTTGAACTTTCGATCACTAGTCATGAAAGTGATACCCTATCACATCCACAGATTCCCCTCCCCCCCACAAAGGAGAGAGGATTATTCAAGGCATCTACCCAGGGTTGGGCATGAGGTGGGTGAGACTCAGAAAGGTGAAGCTTGAGAGACACCTTGGGATTCTTCCTAGAACTCCATCCTTCCTAGAATCTCCACCCTGAGATTCAAATTTATTAAATCATATTGAAGAAGATTCAAGTGATTCTGATCAAGGTCAAACTGACAAGCAAGGATGCCTAGGGACTCAAAGGCACTCCCACAAGAAGAAGAGGTTGGGAACGGTGACATGAAGGTTTAAAGGCTCCTGGGAGAGCTGTTCTTGGCCCAGTAATTAGCTGAGGCTGCACTGGGATTTACTTGGGAACAGCGACCAAGCAAAGTGTATGAGAAAAGTGGAAAGGCGAGAAGAACCCAGATGCTGAAGGATTGTGTGCCCCAAAGGCAACTGGATGCCATTTTAACTAGGTGAACAGTGGTGTGGTCAGCCTTATGTTCTAGAAGATCACTCTGACTGTTGCTGCTGCTGCTAAGTCGCTTCAGTCGTGTCCGACTCTGTGCGACCCCATAGATGGCAGCCCACCAGGCTACCCCATCCTTGGGATTCTTCAGGCAAGAACACTGGAGTGGGTTGCCATTTCCTTCTCCAATGCATGAAAGTAAAAAGTGAAAGTGAACTCGCTCAGTCGTGTCCGACTCTTAGCGACCCCATGGACTGCAGCCTACCAGGCTCCTCCGTCCATGGGATTTTCCAGGCAAGAGTACTGGAGTGGGGTGCCATTGCCTTCTCCTCACTCTGACTACAGACTGAGAAATTGATTAGATAGTGATAGCAGCAAAATTGGGGGATCTAGGAGGCTTTCATAATAGTCCAAGTGAGAGATGGCAGGGCTAAACCAGAACATAGTACTGGGGACAGAAGTTAAGAATATTCAGCATTCCTACCCACCTCCAGCAGGAACAGCTTTGTTATTTAGTAGTTGATGAACGCAGTGTCTGCCTTCATTCAGAACTCATCATCTTTGCACTTGATTGTGTCAACAGCCCATTCCATCTGTTGTTTAACAGCTCTGTTTTTAGGAAGGCCAGATCCAAACTTCTTGGTTTAGTATTCAAGGCTCTTTGTGAGTTGGCCTTGTTCTCCTCACCATCTTCAACTTCTGTCTTCCTTCATCATACAGCTTATATTCTAGTTACTTGAAAGATTTTTGTATTTCCTAAGCAGGTGAGGCTTTCCATATTATATCCCTTCAGCTAGAATAATGCCAGACTCATTCATTCCTCAAGGTCCAATGCCCTTTTCTTCATTCTGTAATTGTAGTAGACTTTATAATGACTCCCAATGATATCCAAGTTATAATTCCTGGAATCTTTTACCGTGTTACCTTAAAAACCTCTAGCTTCCCTGGTGGCTCAGAGGGTAAAGGATCTGCCTGCAATGCAGGAGACTTGGGTTCTATCCCTGCTTCAGGAAGGTCCCCTGGAGAAGGAAATGGCAACCCACTTCAGTATTCTTGCCTGGAGAATCCCATAGATGGAGGAGCCTGGTAGGCTACAGTCCATGGGATTGCAAAGAGCTGGACACAACTGAGCGACTTCACTTCACTTTCACTTTATATGGCGAAAAAGGGGACTTTGTGGATATGACTGAGTTAAGGATCTTGAAATGGGGAGACTATTCTAGATGAGGTGAACCTTAAATGTCATCACAAGACTTCTTATAAAAGAAAGGCAGAGACAATTTGACTACAAAAGAAGAATGAGGAGATGTGCAACAAAAGCCAGAGGTAAGAGTGATGCAAGGAAGAGGTCATGAATCAAGAAGTGCAAGTGGCCTCCAGAGGCTAGGAAAGGCAAAGAAATGGATCCTATTCTAGAGTCTCTGGAATAAACCACCCTCTTGGCACCTTGATGTTGACCCAGTGAAACTGATTTCAGACTTCTTGTCTCCAAAACTAGAGCAGGGAAATGTGTACCATTTTTTTAAAAAGATTTATTTATCTTTGGCTGCATTCTTTGTATCACTTTTGTACCCACCCCCATCACCCTTTATTCATTCCTTGCTAAAGGTTTTGTTGTTTCTTTCTGACCATGGCACTCCAACAACACAAATGGAGGGGTCAGGAACTTAGGAAGTTTAAGAGGAAATGTGCCAAGAATATGTTCTACTCTTTCTCAGGTCAAAATGCACTCTTCCAGAACACTGGACTGGATACTGTATAGTGATTCTGATCAAGGTCAAACTGACAAGCAAGGATGCCTAGGGACTCAAAAGCACTCCCACAAGAAGAAGAGGTTGGGAACGGTGACATGAAGGTTTAAAGGCTCCTGGGAGAGCTGTTTTCAGCCCAGTAATTAGCTGAGGCTGCACTGGGATTTACTTGGGAACAGTGACCAAGCAAAGTGTATGAGAAGAGTGGAAAGGAGTTTGAAGTCCTTAACTTCTGTCCCCAGTACTATATTCTGGTTTAGCCCTGCCATCTCTCACTTGGACTATTATGAAAGCCTCCTAGATCCCCCAATTTTGCTGCTATCACTATACTGGATAGTATCCACTGACTGGATACTAGAGAAGATTGAAAAGTATTTCCTGGGGAAAAAATCACCCCCACATGAGAACCATTCAAGATTCTCAAGTGAGGGAATGCTCTTGTTGGGCTATGAGGAATCCGTATCAAAGTAAAACCCTTCTGAGGACCCACATTCTCATGGCTATAAGGTTGGTTTTGGTGAGATTGGACAGCCCAATTCCTTCTTCCCAGATCCAATGGCAGCCTGGTCATTTTGCCAAACCACTGTTCCAAAGGATTATTCAACAAATATTTCCTGCAGTGAAATCCAAGCCTGAGGTCATATCCTCAGCTGCACTTGAATATTTCCTAAGTTTCCATCAGCAGCATGTTTACAAAGCTCTTCTCAGGGTAGACTCCGCCTGACATGGCCAAGTGTATCCACTGTTTGCTGAGTCTTCCTGGTTTGTCTCTTGGATGATGACCTCATCTGCCACATTCTTGAAGCAACTCATTGCATACTCCAACTTTCTATTCCTGAGCTGAACCTGAACAGAGCAGGATTCAGAATGACAAATGCACTCAACTCTGCCAGGCACAATTTATGCAGACTGTCTTGTGTCCACTTTTGGATGTGGGGGTGGGAGGTCTTACATTAAGTGTGCTCAATTATTGTTGTTGTCATTCAGTCACTCAGTCATGTCCAGCTCTTTGCAACCTCATGGACTGAAGCATGCCAGGCTTCCCTGTCCTTCACCAACCCCTGGAGCTTACTCAAACTGTTGTCCATTGAGTCAGTGATGCCATACAACCATCTTGTCCTCTGTCATTCCCTTCTTCTGCTGTCCTCAATCTTTCCCAGCATCAGGGTCTTTTCTAATGAGTCAGCTCTTCACATCAGGTGGCCAAAGTATTAGAGATTCAGCTGCAGCATCAGTTCTTCCAATGAATATTCAGGATTGATTTCCTTTAGCATTGACTGGTTTGATCTTGCAGGCCAAGAGACTCCCAAGATGCTTCTCCAACACCACAGCTCAAAAGCATCAATCTTCAGCATTCAGCCTCCTTTATGGTCCAACTGTCACATCCATACCTGACTATTGGAAAAACCATAGATTTGACTAGGTGGACATTTGCTGTCAAAGTAATGTCTCTGCTTTTTAATATGCTGTCTAGGTTTGTCATAGCTTTTCTTCCAAGAAGCAAGTGTCTTCTAACTTCATGGCTACAGTGATTTTGGAGCCCAAGAAAATAGTCTGTCACTGTATCCATGGTTTCCCCATCTATTTGCCATGAAGTGATGGGACTGTATACCATGATCTTAGTTTTTTGAGTGTTGAGTTTTAAGCGAACTTTTTCACTCTCCTCTTTCACTTTCATGAAGAGGCTCTTTAGTTCCTCTTTGCTGTCTTGCTTAAGGGTGGTGTCATCTGATATCTGAAGTTATTGATATTTCTCCTGGCAATCTTGATTCTAGCTTGTGCTTCATCCAGTCTGGCATTTCACATGATGTATTCTGCATATAAGTTAAACAGCAGGGTGACAATATACAGCTTTGACATACTCCTTTCCCAGTTTTGGACCAATCCATTGTTTCATGTCTGGTTCTAACTGTTGCTTCTTGACATACATGGAGGTTTCTCAGGAGGTAGGTAAGGTGGTCTGTTGTTCCCATCTCTTTAAGAATTTTGCACAGTTTGTTGTGACCCACACAGTCAAAGTCTTTAGTGTAATCAATGAAGGAGAAGCAGATGCTTTTCTGGGATTCTCTTGCTTTTTCTATGATCCAGTAGATGTTGGCAATTTGATCTCTGGTTCCTCTACCTTTTCTAAATCCAGCTTGAACATCTGGAAGTTTTTGGTTCACATACTGTTGAAGCCTGGCTTGGAGAATTTTGACCATTACTTTGTTAGCTTGTGAAATGAGTGCAGTTGTGTGGTAGTTTGAAAATTCTTTGGCATTGCCCTTCTTTGGGACTGCAATGAAAACTGACCTTTTCCAGTCTTGTGGCCACTGCTGAGTTTTCCAGATTTGCTAGCATATTAAATGCAGCACTTTCACAGCATCATCTTTGAGGATTTTAAATAGCTCAGCTGGAATTCCTTCACCTCCACTACTTTGTTCATAGTGATGCTTCCTAAGGCCCACTTGACTTCACACTCCAAGATATCTGGGTCTAGGTGAGTGATCACACCGTCATGGTTATCTGGGTCATTGAGGTATTTTCTGCATAATTCTTCTGTGTATTCTTGCCACCTCTTCTAAATATCTTCTGCTTCTGTTAGGTCCATACCATTTCTGTCCTTTTTTGTGCCCATCTGTGCATTAAATTTTCCCTTGGTATCTCTAATTTTCTTGAAGAGGTCTCTAGTCTTCCCCATTCTATTGTTTTCCTCTATTTTTTGCATTATTCATTTAGGAAGGCTTTCTTATCACTCCTTGCTATTCTTTGGAACTCTGGATTCAGATGGGTATATCTTTTCTTTTCTCCTTTGCCTTTTACTTCAATTATAAGCATTACTTATTTTATACTGGTTACCACTGAGATGTTGGGAAGACACTCTTTTGGTGTTGGCTTTCTTTAAAGGTAAAGGAAGTACAAATGAGGTGAATCATGGAATTAATGGGGAAAAGGATCCCTGAGCATTTGAGTCAGAACGGGTCTATAGGTGGAAAGTGGCAAAGTCTGCTGAAGGATGCTGTACTAAATGAAACTAGAGTTGTTTTGTAACTAAATAGATTAGATAGACTACTGGACCAACAGAAAGATGCAGTCAGCTGAGCAGTAGGCAAGGACATGAGGAAATTAAACAAAAAACTCGGAATTTAGGAGCCAAAGCAGAAGGTATGAGATGTCTCAACTGATTTTGCAGGGCAGAAATGATTCCAGTACAAGATCTGATAGTTTGCAACCTGTCTCCTGAAGCACACAGCTCTCCACTCTCCACAAACACCCCCATCAAGACAAGCATCATTATATATCTTTTATATTACTCCTGTCTATTTGCATACTGCTTGGCACAGAGATAGTCCATAAATGTTGATAGGTATTTTTTAATTCAATCATGATGCAAATATAAGAAAGTAGTTATTTATAGATGAGGAAACTGAGACTCAGATTCCTTTGCAGATTGAGGGCAGAGCCAGGACTCAACTGAAACTCTGGCCTGATGATTTTAAGTCCATTTTTCATTTCTGCACAAATTAACAGCGATCACATATATTCCTACAGCTACATTTTGGCTGTTCCTTTCAAATTATGCCATCCTAAATCATTTTACTTGAGCTAATATCAAGTTATAAAATGAGCATATTTCACTTTTCGCTCTTTTTCTCTCCCCAAGGAGAAGCAAAATCATAGGTTAAAAAGGAATTAGGTAATAAACCACTGTATGATGAAAAGCTGGATTTCCCTAGAAGACCCACACATTTGCAAAACCAGGTCAAAATACTCAAGTTCTAATTTAAAGAGCTTCAAGGTAAGCACCAGAACAAATCTGGCCAAATGAAGTATAAACCTGTGATGCTTTGTATGAGCAGAGACAATAGGCACTGTGGAAGGATAATGGTCACCCTAGGGCAGGGAGATCTGAGTTTGATTCCGGTTCTGCCACTTCAAGCGGTGTGGCTTACACAGGTCCCTTAACTTTTCTCATGTTTTCCTTTATCTTTGAAACTGAGTTAGTCATGTATATATTGTAGCGTTGTGGTGAGGATTACATGAAAAAGTCATAGGGACTTCCAGTTTCTGGTGCAGCCAGTAAAGAGCTTGGAAGTTGTCACTTAGGAAGTTTCCTAACAACAAACAAATGCTGAACAACCTGTATATATATATATAGGGACTGCAATGAATATATATATACGAATATGGCACAGAGATAGTCATACACACACACACACACACACACACACACACACATATGTATATATATAATATATATATACACACACATATATATATATATATATATATATATATATACATGTTATATGCTGTGCTGAGTTGCTCAGTCATGTCCAACTCTTTGTGACCCCATGGACCTCCTCTGTCCATGGGGATCCTCCAGGCAAGAATACTGCAGTGGATTGCCATGCCCTTATCTAGGGGATCTTCCCAACCCAGGGATCAAACCCAGGTCTCCCACATTGCAAGTGGATTCTTTGCCAGCTGAGCCATGAGGGAAGCCCCAAAGATGTATCTATAGATAGATAGATATTTTCTGGTCTAGCATGCAAATATATTTATATATATATAAAATATATATATGTATACATTTTACCATATATTTGCTGACCAGAAACAGGAGCAGAACCTGGAAGTCCTTAGATTTATCAGAGAAGTGAGTCTGTCCTATATTCAAGGCCAATCCCTCCTATTCACCAATGGCTACACCAAGAGAGGGTCATTCCTTTCATCTCTTTCCCTTCCCTCACCCACCCCACTGATCTTCCTATTTCCTAGAGAAAACAGAAGCCACCAGAAGAGCACATCTATACCTTCCACCTACCTGTATCTTTGCCAGTATGTTCTGCCTTGCCTTCTGTTACCAAGAACATGTTGTCTTTCCTGTATTCAAGGCCAAACCCTTCTCAAGACTCTACACCCTCTCACTCAAGGAAATGACCCTTCTCTCTCCTATGTCATCAATTTTTTCCCTCTCTACTTCCTCATCCTCACCAGCATACAAACATGCAATCTGTTTTGTTTTTTAATCTCTTGATCCCACATGCCGTGTCTGATATTTGCCCACTTTCTTGCCCCTCTTCAGAACTCCCAAGTGGTCTGCGCTACTTATTGCTTTCTCTGAGTCCTCTCCTCTCATTTTCTACTGAGATTCTTCAATCAGGATGTTGTTCCCAAGACACAGAAACCAGGGACCTCCAAGTTGTTAACTCTGTCAATTGTTCATTCTCATCTTACATGACCCATCCATAAATTTGACAGAGATAAACAAGCCCTTCACCTCAAAACTCTTTCTTAGAACATTATCCTCATCTGATCACCCCCGTGCCTCACCAGCTGCTCACTCTCACATCCATTGCTTGTTCCTCCTCATCTTCTTGACCTCTAACAGTGGAGTGCTCCAGGATGCATTCCTCAGCTCTCTTCTGTCCTCTGTCTACATTTACTCCTACAGAGAACTCATTTAGCTTCATGACTCAAAAAAAAAAAAAAAAAAATCCACAAGCTGTGTAAGAACACACACACAATTCCCACATTTCTAAACCCCCTTGGCGTTTTCTTCTGCACTTCTACATGCTCCTGCAAGTATCTGCTCAAATGTCACCTTCCCAGTGAGGCCTCACCCAACCACCTTTATTTAAATCTGGAACCTACCCTCATCTCACGAGACTGCTCCCCATTCCTCTCCCTTACTTTCCTTTTTCTTTATAATTTTTTTACCTTCTAGTACCTCATATACTTTATTTACTGGGTTTATTTTGTGCTCTTCAATACTGGAACATAGGTTTCCTGAGTGCAGGGGTTTTTATCAGTCTGTACAGCTGGATTCTCCAAACCTGGAATTGAACCAAGCACATAGTAAGTGCTCAAGGAAGACTCGTGAAAATGAATGCATGAATGTCCTTACAGGAGCTACCATAAAATTAAGGGGCAGAAAATCATAATTGGAAATATCTATTTTCACACAAATAGGTGAACTTGATTTTTAGTTGCACATCTGTTTATTTGCACCCCTGAGGCCTCAAGCCTCAAAGCTGTATGGTACAGTCAGCTCCCAAAGCACTTTCACTGTGCCGCCTCCAGGATCCTCTAAGCCAGGTATTTGAGTCCCACAGAAGTCAAGGGGATACCTTGTATGACAAATAAAATGTACCACTGAAGAAGTCCACATCCTAATCCCCCAAACCTGTGAATATGTTACAATGTTCAGCAAAAGGGACTTTGCAGGTGTAATTAAGGGAGGTTAGCCTAATTATTCAACTAGACCCAATCTAATCACAGGAGCACTTAAAAACAGAGGACTTCCTCCAGCTAGAAGCAGAAGAGATTTGGCAGAAGGATCACAAGATTTGAAATGTGAGAAAGACTCTCAACCTGCCTTTGTTGGCTTTCACCCAAGTTTTACTGATATGACTGACACAAAAATTTGTGTAAGTTTAAGGTGCACAACGTGTTGATTTGTTATACCTTGAAAATAATCACCACCTTAGCAGTAGCTAACACCTCCATCATGTCATATACTTACTACTGCATTATGTGATAGGAACATTGAAGATATACTCTCTTAACTACTTCAAGTATTTAATTCAGTGCTGTTAACTATAATCACCATGCTATGCATTAGATGCCCAGAACTTATTCATCTTATACCTTGAAGTTCGTATTCTTTGACCAACACCTCCCCATTTCTCCCATCCTCCCCCTGGGCCCTGGTAGCCATTCTTCTACTCTCTGTCACTATGTATTCAACTTTTTAAAAAGCTGCATGTAAGTGGGGCTTCCTTGGTGGCTCAGCAGTAAAGAATCTGCCTGTAATGCAGGAGATATGGGTTTGACCCCTGGGTGGGGAAGATCCCCTGGAGAAGGGAATGGCAACCCACTTCAGTATTCTTTCCTGGGAAATCCCATGGACAGAGGAGCCTGGTAAAGGGTTGCAAAGAATTGGACATGACTTAGTAACTAAACAACAACAACATGTAAATGAGATCACCCCATATTTCTTTATTGTGTGACTTGTTTCACTGAGTATAACACCCTCTAGATCCATCCATATTGTTGCAAATGGCAAGATTTTTTTACCTGGCTGAGTAATATTCCATTGTGTATGTCTATGTGTATATGTGTGTGTGTGTGTGTGTGTGTGTGTGTGTATGTGTGTGTATATATATATGTGTGTGTATATATATATCCCCTACCTGTTTATCCACTTGTCTGCTGACAGACACCCAGGCTCTTTCTGTACGTTGGCCACTGTGAGCGATGCTGTGATGAGCATGTGGGGACAGACACCCATGAGTCAGGGCATACAGGTGGTCTCTAGAAGTGAGAGTAACTTCCGTCTATGAGTCAGGAAGAACACTGAGAAACTAAATTCTGCCAATGATCTGAGTAGGCCTGGAAGCAGATTCCCCCTCAGAGTGTCCCACAAGAGCCCAGCCAATACCACCTTGATTTTGGCACTGTGAGCCCTTGAGTAGAGAACCCAGCTGAGCTTCCTTGAGCTGTGAGATAATAAATGGGTGTTATTTTAAGCTGCTAAGTTTGTGATAATTTGTTATGACAGCAATGAAAAACTAATACATGCAGTAGTTATCTATCACTGAATGATCAGGGACCCTGAAATCTTTGGAACAAGTGTGCTTTTCTCCAACCCAAGAATCAGGCCCACTTTGAGAGATCTGGCTTCTCTTGACTTCCCAAAGACAACAAACTGATGCTTTCAACTATGGTTAGAATACCATTTTCAATTCCCCTGGTGTTAGAAATTTAAATTAACCAAAATAATAGAGGTTGTTCTATATCTTTTTTCAGGTTGTGGGGGAAACATTTGAGAGAGATTGTCCCCTTTGCATAAACTGGGCTATGTCTAACTAATAGTTCAATTTTCTATTAAGCTTCAGGGGAAGTGAGAAATGGTGGTTTTCATAGAATTAGTAAATGCCACCAAAACTAAAGGTCAAACTAAGTTGACATTAAATACAGTATTTCCAGTGGGGCAGTGTGGGGTGCTTGAAAGAACAGTTCCAAGTCCCTACAATGCCTATTCTCTGAGCTTGTTATGAGTGCTAATGGAATCCAGTAAAACTCTGTCCATCCCCGGCCTTTCCACTTGTGACATATATTAGCCACAAGTCTGTTTTCACAGACAAAGTGCCCTTGGCGACCAACGTGGAGAAGAACCGTGTGGCTGATTCCACATTGCAGATGTTGCTTTCACCCATGCAGGCTTCTCAGGGCCCCTGGCACTGCCAGCTTTCAGGATCACTGTGAACTCAACACTGATTTATCCCCTCATGTGGCTTTGGAGGACAGAGAAATAAAGGAGCATGGACACAGGGCAGATTACAGCTGAGTTGAGTTTGCACAGGAAACTCAAGCTTGAATTAAGGGCCTGGTATCCTGGGAGCTTTAAGAAGCAGAGGGAGGAAAGCTTATACAGAAAATACACACAGACTTGGGAACCAGACTGCTATAGGTACGAATCCCAGATCCACCACTTAATAGCTGTGTATCCTTAGTCTGGTGTCTCAGACGATAAAGAATCTGCCTGCAATGCAGAAGACACGAGTTCAGTCCCTGGGTTGGGAAGATCCCCTGAAGGAGGGAATGGCAACTCATCCCAGTATTCTTGCCTGGAGAATCCCATGGATAGAGGAGCCTGGTGGGCCACAGTCCATGGGATTGCAAAGAGTTGGACATGAACGAATGACTAACATCCTTAGATGTGGGCTTCCCAGGTGGCACTAGTGGTAAAGAACCCGCCTGCCAATGGAGGAGACCCAAAAGACACAGGTTTGATCACTGGGTTGGGAAGATCCTCTGGAGGAGGACATGGCAACCTACTCTGACATTATTGCCTGGAGAATCCCTCAGACAGAGAATCCTGGGAGGCTCTGGTCTATAATGTCGCAAAGAGTAGGACACAACTGAAGTGACTTGGCACGAATTCATCCTTAGATATGGTTTTAACCACTTTGATCCTCAATTTCCTCATCTGTAAAATAATGAGGAGATACTCCACACCCAAGGCAAAGGTGAAGCCCCAGCAAGATGGTAGGAAGGGTGAAATCACATTTAGAATCAAACCCCATACCCACCAGAGATGCTCAGAGGGCTCAAGGGCCCAGAGACCCTACAGAGACTGAGACAGAACTGTGTTTCAGTACCTCCTGAGGAGGTACAGGTCAACAGTGGACTGCTGCAGGGGCAGGGGCTCTGGATGCAGTAGACCTGGGTATGGCATAAATACTCTTGGAGGAGATTGTCATTAGCCCTACCAAAGAACTGCCAGAACTTATACAGGACTGGGAAAACAGACTCTGGGAGGGCACAAACAGAATCTTGTATGCACCAGGACCCAGGAGAAAGGAGCAGTGACCCCACAAGAGACTGACCCAGACTTGTCCATGAGGGTCCAGGAGTCTTTGGCAGAGGCATGCATCAGTGTGGCCTGCTGCAGGGTTGGGGACACTGAGTGTAGCAGTGCATGCATGGGACCTTTTGAAGGAGGTCGCCATTATCTTCATTAGCTCCTCCATAGTTTGGCCCCAGGTCAAATAACATGGAGGGAACACAGCCCCACCCATCAACAAAAATTGGGGGGAGGAGCCAAGATGGCGGAGGAGTAGGACCGGGAGACCACTTTCTCTCCTACAAATTCATCAAAAGAATAACCGAATGCAGAGCAAACTTCACAAAACAACTTCTGATCGCTAGCTGAGGTCATCAGGCGCCCAGAAAAGCAGACCATTGTCTTCGAAAGGAGGTAGGACAAAATATAAAAGATAAAAAGTGAGACAAAAGAGCTAAGGACGGAGACCCGTCCCGGGAAGGGAGTCTTAGGCGGCCTTGCTTGGGCTAGGGTCCGGGCCTGAGTGCCCTGAGGACAATCGGGGGGAGCTTCTGTGAGGTGCCAACTTGAACTGTGGGAGACCAAAGGAGAGAGAGAAAATTGACCGGCCGGAACACACTGCCGGCCGTTCGCAGAACAAAGGGACGGGGAAAGTCCCGAGAAGAGCTCGCAGGCTGCGGACCGGCCCAGCCCCGCCGGAGGCAGGAGGCAGGGGGGAGGGGAAGGTCGCGGCGAGACACAGGGCGCAGGCACCCGACCGGCGCGGGGCGGGGACTGGGGCTGGGGACGCGGAGGGCGGAAGGCGCGCGCACCCGCCTGGCGCCAGCGGAAACTGAGACTGGGTCCGCGGAAGGGAGTGGGTGCGCCACACCTGGGGATAGCTCGCCCACCAAGCCCCTGGCTGCCTGGACCGCTCTGACGGGGAAGGCACAGAGAGCAGGCGCAGCTTTTCCTTCCGCGCTTTTGTGTAACACCGGAGGGCTGGAACCTCGCGCAGCGCGGGGCGCGCTCCATATAGAACAGCCGGGAGCCTGAGCAGCGCAGACGGAGAAAGCAGCGTCAGCCCCTTCCGGCAGCGCCAGCCCGCCCCCGCAGGGCCAGCCCCTCCCCGCAGCGTCAGCCCCGCCCCCGCAGGGCCAGCCCCTCCCCGCAGCGTCAGCCCCGCCCCGCAGCACCAGCCCCGCCCCGCAGCGTCAGCCCCTCCCAGCAGCGCAAGGGAACTAGCTACCTGAATAAGAGTCCGCCTCCGGCCGCCTGTGTCAGGGCGGAAATGAGCCTCTGAAGAGACCGGCAAACAGAAGCCAAATAAACAAAGGGAACCGCTTCAGAAGGGACTGGTGCAACAGATTAAAATCCCTGAAGAAAACACCGACTTCACCGGAAGGGCCCTGTAGATATCGAGAAGTGCAAGCTGGAACGAGGAGCTATCTGAAACTGAGCCGAACCCACACTGACCGCAACAGCTCCAGAGAAATTCCTAGACATATTTTTACTTTTTTTTTTATTTTTCTGTTTTTTCTAAGTAAGGAAAAAAAAAAAAATTTTTTTTTCTTTTTATATTTTTCTTTTTTATTTTTTCTCTTTTATTTTCCTTTAAAATTCCCTATTACTCCCCCATTACTCCTTAACTTTCATTTTCATAGATTTTTATGATTTTTTTAATTAGGGGAAAAAAAAAATTTTTTTTCTTTTTTTTTTTTTTTTTCCTTTTTCTTTTTTTTTCTTCTCCTTTTTCTTCTTTTTTTTTTCTTTCCTTTTTCTCTTCTATTTTCTATTTTTCTTTTTCTCTTATTTCTTTTAAAGTCCTCTAGTACTCCTCTACTACTCTTCATTTTCATCTTCACTACACTATAACCTTACAAAAAAAAAAAAAAAGAGAAGCCCTATCTTTAAACCGAAGATTATTCCCTTCCAATCTTGACTCTCTGTTTTCTACCTCAGAACACCTCTATTTCCTCTTTTCCCCTTCTCTTCCCCATCCAATTCTGTGAATCCTTGTAGGTGTCTGAGATACGAGAACACTCTGGGAACAGACAGCTGCGTAGATCTGTCTCTCTCCTCTTGAGTCCCCCTTTTTCTCCTCCTACTCATCTCTATCTCCCTCCTCCCTTTTCTCCTGTTCATGTAACTCTGTGAACCTCTCTGGGTGTCCCTAACGGGGGAGAATCTTTTCGCCATTAACCTAGAAGTTTAATTATCAGAGCTGTATAGTTGGAGAAGTCCTGAGACTACAGGAAGAATAAAACTGAAATCCAGAGGCAGGAAACTTAAGCCCAAAACCTGAGAACACCAGAAAACTCCTGACTACATGGAACTTTAAGTGATAAGTGACCGTCCAAAAGCCTCCATACCTACACTGAAACCAACCACCACCCAAGAGCCAATAAGTTTTAGAGCAAGACATACCACGCAAATTCTCCAGCAACACAGGAACATAGCCCTGAATGTCAACATACAGGCTACCCAAGGTCACACCTAACACATAGACCCAACTCAAAACTCATTACTGGGCACCCCATTGCTCTCCAAAGAGAAGAAATCAAGTTCCACGCACCAGTACACTGACACAAGCTTCCCTAACCAGGAAACCTTGACAAGCCAAACGTCCAACCCCACCCACTGGGTAAATCCTCCACAATAAAAAGGAACCACAGACCTCCAGAATACAGAAAGTCCACTCCAGACACAGCAATCTAAACAAGATGAAAAGGCAAAGAAATACCCAACAGGTAAAGGAACATGAAAAATGCCCACCAAGTCAAACAAAAGAGGAGGAGATAGGGAATCTACCTGAAAAAGAATTTAGAATAATGATAATAAAAATGATCCAAAATCTTGAAAACAAAATGGAGTTACAGATAAATAGCCTGGAAACAAAGATTGAAAAGATACAAGAATTGTTTAATAAAGACCTAGAAGAAATAAAAAAGAGTCAATTAAAAATGAATAATGCAATGAATGAGATCAAAAACACTTTGGAGGGAACCAAGAGTAGAATAACGGAGGCAGAAGATAGGATAAGTGAGATAGAAGATAAAATGGTGGAAATAAATGAAGCAGAGAGGAAAAAAGAAAAAAGGATCAAAAGAAATGAGGACAACCTCAGGGACCTCTGGGACAATGTGAAACGCCCCAACATTCAAATCATAGGAGTTCCAGAAGAAGAAGACAAAAAGAAAGGCCATGAGAAAATACTCGAGGAGATAATAGCTGAAAACTTCCCTAAAATGGGGAAGGAAATAGCCACCCAAGTCCAAGAAACCCAGAGAGTTCCAAACAGGATAAACCCAAGGCGAAACACCCCAAGACACATATTAATCAAACTAACAAAGATCAAACACAAAGAACAAATATTAAAAGCAGCAAGGGAAAAACAACAAATAACACACAAAGGGATTCCCATAAGGATAACAGCTGATCTATCAATAGAAACCCTCCAGGCCAGAAGGGAATGGCAGGACGTCCTGAAAGTAATGAAAGAGAAAAACCTACAACCTAGATTACTGTATCCAGCAAGGATCTCATTCAGATATGAAGGAGAACTCAAAAGCTTTACAGATAAGCAAAAGCTGAGAGAATTCAGCACTACCAAACCAGCTCTTCAACAAATGCTAAAGGATCTTCTCTAGACAGGAAATGCAGAAAGGTTGTATAAACGTGAACCCAAAACAACAAAGTAAATGGCAACGGGACCACACCTATCAATAATTACCTTAAATGTAAATGGGTTGAATGCCCCAACCAAAAGACAAAGATTGGCTGAATGGATACAAAAACAAGACCCCTATATATGCTGTCTACAAGAGACCCACCTCAAAACAAGAGACACATACAGACTGAAAGTGAAGGGCTGGAAAAAAATATTTCATGCAAACGGAGACCAAAAGAAAGCAGGAGTCGCAATACTCATATCAGATAAAATAGACTTTCAAATAAAAGCTGTGAAAAGAGACAAAGAAGGACACTACATAATGATCAAAGGATCAATCCAAGAAGAAGATATAACAATTATAAATATATATGCACCCAACATAGGAGCACCGCAATATGTACGGCAAACACTAACGAGTATGAAAGAGGAAATTAATAGTAACACAATAATAGTGGGAGACTTTAATACCCCACTCACAACTATGGATAGATCAACTAAACAGAAAATTAACAAGGAAACACAAACTTTAAATGACACAATGGACCAGCTAGACCTAATTGATATCTATAGGACATTTCACCCCAAAACAATCAACTTCACCTTTTTCTCAAGTGCACACGGAACCTTCTCCAGAATAGATCACATCCTGGGCCATAAATCTGGTCTTGGAAAATTCAAAAAAATTGAAATCATTCCGGTCATCTTTTCTGACCACAGTGCAGTAAGATTAGATCTCAATTACAGGAAAAAAATTGTTAAAAATTCAAACACATGGAGGCTAAATAACACACTTCTGAATAACCAACAAATCATAGAAGAAATCAAAAAAGAAATCAAAATATGTATAGAAATGAATGAAAATGAAAACACAACAACCCAAAACCTATGGGACACTGTAAAAGCAGTGCTAAGGGGAAAGTTCATAGCATTACAGGCTTACATCAAGAAACAAGAAAAAAGCCAAATAAATAACCTAACTCTACACCTAAAGCAATTAGAGAAGGAAGAAATGAAGAACCCCAGGGTTAGCAGAAGGAAAGAACTCTTAAAAATCAGGGCAGAAATAAATGCAAAAGAAACTGAAGAGACCATAGCAAAAATCAACAAAGCTAAAAGCTGGTTTTTTGAAAAAATAAACAAAATTGACAAACCATTAGCAAGACTCATTAAGAAGCAAAGAGAGAAGAACCAAATTAACAAAATTAGAAATGAAAATGGAGAGATCACAACAGACAACACTGAAATACAAAGGATCATAAGAGACTACTACCAGCAGCTCTATGCCAATAAAATGGACAACTTGGATGAAATGGACAAATTCTTAGAAAAGTATAACTTTCCAAAACTGAACCAGGAAGAAATAGAAGATCTTAACAGACCCATCACAGGCAAGGAAATCGAAAGTGTAATCAAAAATCTTCCAGCAAACAAAAGCCCAGGACCAGATGGCTTCACAGCTGAATTCTACCAAAAATTTAGAGAAGAGCTAACACCTACCTTACTCAAACTCTTCCAGAAAATTGCAGAAGAAGGTAAACTTCCAAACTCATTCTATGAGGCCACCATCACCCTAATTCCAAAACCTGACAAAGATGCCACAAAAAAAGAAAACTACAGGCCAATATCACTGATGAACATAGATGCAAAAATCCTTAACAAAATTCTAGCAAACAGAATCCAACAACATATTAAAAAAATCATACACCACGACCAAGTGGGCTTTATCCCAGGAATGCAAGGATTCTTCAATATCCGCAAATCAATCAACGTAATACACCACATTAACAAATTGAAAGATAAAAACCATATGATTATCTCAATAGATGCAGAGAAAGCCTTTGACAAAATTCAACACTCATTTATGATTAAAACTCTCCAAAAAGCAGGAATAGAAGGAACATACCTCAACATTATAAAAGCCATATATGACAAACCCACAGCAAGCATCACCCTCAATGGTGAAAAATTGAAAGCATTCCCCCTGAAATCAGGAACAAGACAAGGGTGCCCACTCTCACCACTACTGTTCAACATAGTGTTGGAAGTTTTGGCCACAGCAATCAGAGCAGAAAAAGAAGTAAAAGGAATCCAGATAGGAAAAGAAGAAGTGAAACTCTCACTGTTTGCAGATGACATGATCCTCTATATAGAAAACCCTAAAGACTCTACCAGAAAATTACTAGAACTAATCAATGAATATAGTAAAGTTGCAGGATATAAAATTAACACACAGAAATCCCTTGCATTCCTATATACTAACAATGAAAAAACAGAAAGAGAAATTAAGGAAACAATACCATTCACCATTGCAACAAAAAGAATAAAATACTTAGGAGTATATCTACCTAAAGAAACAAAAGACCTATACATAGAAAACTATAAAACACTGATGAAAGAAATCAAAGAGGACACAAACAGATGGAGAAACATACCGTGTTCATGGATTGGAAGAATCAATATTGTCAAAATGGCTATTCTACCCAAAGCAATCTATAGATTCAATGCAATCCCTATCAAGCTACCAACGGTATTTTTCACAGAACTAGACCAAAGAATTTCACAATTTGTATGGAAATACAAAAAACCTCGAATAGCCAAAGTAATCTTGAGAAAGAAGAATGGAACTGGAGGAATCAACCTGCCTGACTTCAGACTCTACTACAAAGCCACAGTCATCAAGACAGTATGGTACTGGCACAAAGACAGAAATATAGATCAATGGAACAGAATAGAAAGCCCAGAGATAAATCCACGAACCTATGGACACCTTATCTTTGACAAAGGAGGCAAGGATATACAATGGAAAAAAGACAACCTCTGTAACAAGTGGTGCTGGGAAAACTGGTCAACCACTTGTAAAAGAATGAAACTAGAACACTTTCTAACACCATACACAAAAATAAACTCAAAATGGATTAAAGATCTAAATGTAAGACCAGAAACTATAAAACTCCTAGAGGAGAACATAGGCAAAACACTCTCCGACATAAATCACAGCAAGATCCTCTATGACCCACCTCCCAGAATATTGGAAATAAAAGCAAAACTAAACAAATGGGATCTAATGAAACTTAAAAGCTTTTGCACTACAAAGGAAACTATAAGTAAGGTGAAAAGACAGCCGTCAGATTGGGAGAAAATAATAGCAAATGAAGAAACAGACAAAGGATTAATCTCAAAAATATACAAGCAACTCCTGAAGCTGAATTCCAGAAAAATAAATGACCCAATCAAAAAATGGGCCAAAGAACTAAACAGACATTTCTCCAAAGAAGACATACAGATGGCTAACAAACACATGAAAAGGTGCTCAACATCACTCATTATTAGAGAAATGCAAATCAAAACCACAATGAGGTACCATTACACGCCAGTCAGGATGGCTGCTATCCAAAAGACTACAAGCAATAAATGCTGGAGAGGGTGTGGAGAAAAGGGAACCCTCTTACACTGTTGGTGGGAATGCAAACTAGTACAGCCACTATGGAAAACAGTGTGGAGATTCCTTAAAAAACTGGAAATAGAACTGCCATATGACCCAGCAATCCCACTTTTGGGCATACACACTGAGGAAACCAGATCTGAAAGAGACACATGCACCCCAATGGTCATCACAGCACTGTTTATAATAGCCAGGACATGGAAGCAACCTAGATGCCCATCAGCAGATGAATGGATAAGGAAGCTGTGGTACATATACACCATGGAATATTACTCAGCTGTCAAAAAGAATTCATTTGAATCAGTCCTAATGAGATGGATGAAACTGGAGCCCATTATACAGAGTGAAGTAAGCCAGAAAGATAAAGAACATTACAGCATACTAACACATATATATGGAATTTAGAAAGATGGTAATGATAACCCTATATGCAAAACAGAAAAAGAGACACAGAAATACAGAACAGACTTTTGAACTCTGTGGGAGAATGTGAGGGTGGGATGTTTCAAAAGAACAGCATGTATACTATCTATGGTGAAACAGATCACCAGCCCAGGTGGGATGCATGAGACAAGTGCTCGGGCCTGGTGCACTGGGAAGACCCAGAGGAGTCGGGTGAAGAGGGAGGTGGGAGGGGGGATCGGGATGGGGAATAAGTGTAAATCTATGGCTGATTCATATCAATGTATGACAAAACCCACTGAAATGTTGTGAAGTAATTAGCCTCCAACTAATAAAAAAATTAAAAAAAAACAAAAAACAAAAATTGGATTAAAGATTTATTGAGCTTGGCCCTGCCCATCAGAATAAGACCCAGTTTCCCCCTCAGTCAGTCTCTCCCATCAGGAAGCTTCCATAAGTCTCTTATCCTTCTCCATCAGAGGCCAGACAGACTGAAAATCACAATCACAGAAAACTAACCTATCTGATCACATGGACCACAGCCTTGTCTAACTCAATGAAACTATGAGCCATGCTGTGTAGGGCCACCCAAGATGGATGGGTCATGGTGGAGAGTTCTGACAAAATGTGGTCCACTGGAGAAGGGAATAGCAAATCACTTCAATATACTTGCCCTGAAAAGAAGAGAAGCAAAAGGCAAAGGAGAAAAGGAAAGATACACCCATCTGAATGCAGAGTTCCAAAGAATAGCAAGGAGAGATAAGACAGCCTTCCTCAGTGATAAATGCGAAGAAATAGAGGAAAATAATAGAAGGGGAAAGACTAGAGATCTCTTCAAGAAAATTAGAGATATCAAGGGAATATTTCATGCAAAGATGGGCACAATAAAGGACAGAAATGGTGTGGACCTAACAGAAACAGATATGCAGATGACACCACTCTTATGGCAGAAAGTGAAGAGGAACTAAAAAGCCTCTTGATGAGAGTGGAAAAAGTTGGCTTAAAGCTCAACATTCAGAAAACTAAGATCATGGCATCTGGTCCCATCACTTCGTGGAAAATAGATGGGGAAACAGTGGAAACAGTGTCAGACTTTATTTTTGGGAGCTCGAAAATCACTGCAGATGGTGATTGGAGCCATGAAATTAAAAGACACTTACTCCTTGGAAGGAAAGCTATGACCAACTTAGATAGATATTAAAAAGCAGAGACATTACTTTGCCAACAAAGGTCCATCTGGTCAAGGCTATGGTTTTTCCAGTGGTCATGTATGGATGTGAGAGTTGGACTGTGAAGAAAGCTGAGTGCCAAAAAATTGATGCTTTTGAACTGTGGTGTTGGAGAAGACTCTTGAGAGTCCCTTGGACTGCAAGGAGACCCAACCAGTCCATCGTGAAGGAGATCAGTCCTGGGTGTTCATTGGAAGGACTGATGCTGAAGCTGAAACTCCAATACTTTGGCCACCTGATGTGAAGAGTTGACTCATTGGAAAAGACCCTGATGCTGGGAGGGATTGGGGGCAGGAGGAGAAGGGGACGACAGAGGATGAGATGGCTGGATGGCATCACTGACTCAATGGACATGAGTTTGAGTAAACTCTGGGAGTTGGTGATGGACAGGGAGGCCTGGCATGTTGTGATTCATGGGGTCGCAAAGAGTCAGACATGACTGAGCGACTGAACTGAACTGAACAGAAGCAGAAGATATTAAGAAGAGGTGGCAAGAATACACGGAAGAACTATACCAAAAAGATCTTCACGACCCAGAAAATCACAATGATGTGATCACTCACCTAGAGCCAGACATCCTGGAATGTGAAGTCAAGTGGGCCTTAGGAAGCATCACTATGAAAGAAGCTGGTGGAGGTGATGGAATTCCAACTGAGCTATTTCAAGTCCTCAGAGATGATGCTGTCAAGAGTGCTGCACTCAATATGCCAGCAAATCTGGAAAACTCAGCAGTGGCCACAGGACTGGAAAAGATCAGTTTTCATTCCAATCCCAAAGAAAGGCAGTGCCAAAGAATGCTCAAACTACCACACAATTGCACTCGTCTCACATGCTAGCAAAGTAATGCCCAAAATTTTTCATGTCAGGCTTCAACAGTACCTGAACCATGAACTTCCAGATGTTCAAGCAGGTTTTAGAAAAGGCCGAGAACCCAGAGATCAAATTGCCAACATCCATTGGATCATCAAAAAAGTGACACAGTTCCAGAAAAACATCTACTTCTCTTTCATTGACTACTTTGGCTTTGACTGTGTGGATCACGACAAACTTTGGAAAATTCTTAAAGAGATGGGAATACCAGACCACCTGACCTGCCTCCTGAGATATCTGTATGCAGGTCAAGAAGCAACAGTTAGAACCGAACATGGAACAACTGAGTGGTTCCAAATTGGTAAAGGAGTACGTCAAGGCTGTATATTGTCACCCTGCTTATTTAACTTATCTGTAGAGTCCATCATGAGAAATGCTGGACTGGATGAAGCACAAGCTGGAATCAAGATTGCTGGGAGAAATATCAATAACCTCAGATATGCAGATGACACCAACCTTATGGCAGAAAGCAAAAGAACTAAAGAGCCTCTTGATGAAAGTGAAAGAGGAGAGTGGAAAAAGTTGGCTTAAAACTCAACATTCAGAAAACTAAGATCATGGCATCTGGTCCCATCACTTCATGGCAAATAGATGGGGAAACAGTGGAAACAGTCAGAGACTTTATTTTCAGGGGCTCAAAAATCACTGCAGATAGTGACTGAAGCCATGAAATTAAAAGATGCTTACTCCTTGAAAGAAAAGCTATGACCAACCTAGACAACATATTAAAAAGCAGAGACATTACTTTGCAAACAAAGGTCCATCTAGTCAAAGCTATGGTTTTTCCAGTAGTCATGTTTGGATGTGAGAGTGGACTATAAAGAAAGCTGAACACCGAAGAATTGATGCTTTTGAACTGCAGTGTTGGAGAAGACTCTTGAGAGTCCCTTGGACTGCAAGGAGATCCAACCAGTCCATCTTAAAGGAAATCAGTCCTGAATATTCATTGGAAGGACTGATGATGAAGCTGAAAGTCCAATACTTTGGCCATCTGATGTGAAGAACTGATTCATTTGAAAAGACTGGGAAAGATTGAAGGCAGGAGGAGAAGGGGACAACAGATGATGAGATGGTTGGATGGCATCACCAACTCAATGGACAAGAGTTTGAGTAAACTCCGGGAGTTGGTGATGGACAGGGAAGCCTGGCCTGCTGCAATACATGGGGTCACAAAGAGTTTAACACGACTGAGTGACTGAACTGAACTGAACTGAAAATGAGATAGTATTAGATTAAAAGTAAGATAATTGAAGAAATGAACACTCCCCTACTTCATTGTTTTCTATTATTCTTACTTTTTATTTGTACATTTTACTTGTTACTCTTTTTTTCCCCCCATTTATTTTTATTAGTTGGAGGCTAATTAGCCTACTTTACAATATTGTAGTGGTTTTTGCCATACGTTGACATGAATCAGCCATGGATTTACATGTGTTCCCCATCCCGATCCCCCCTCCCACCTCCCTCTCCACCCGCTCCCTCTGGGTCTTCCCAGTGCACCAGCCCCGAGCACTTGTCTCATGCATCCACCCTGGGCTGGTGATCTGTTTCACCCTTGATAATATACATGTTTCGACGCTCTTGTTTATTATTTAGTATCTATCTCCCTATCAAGCAGAATGTAAGTTCCATGATGTCAGGAACTTTGCTTGTTTACTTTGGTTGGCCTAGAGGCAACAAGGCAATAATCTTCCCGGGTGACTCAGTCGATAAAGTGTTCGCCCAGAATGTGGGAGACCTGGGTTCGATCCCTGGGTCAGGAAGATCCGGTGGAGAAGGAAATGACAACCCACTCCCATATTCTTGCCTGGAGAATTCCATGGATGGGCCTGGTAGGCTACAGTCCACTGGGTCACTAAGTGTCGGACATGGCTAAGTGACTAACTTAGAGGCAACAAGAGGCAGGAGAGCTTAGTGGTTAAGAGCAACGGCTCCAGAACCAGGTTTCTGAGGTTTCAATATGGACTGCTGTGTGAACCTGGGACAATTACTCAACTTCTCAATTCCTCAGTTTTCCTATATTTAAAATGACAGTAATAAAACTTTCCAAGGGAATTTTACTGCCTTGTTGGTGGGAATGTAAATTGATACAGCTGCTATGGATAACAGTGTGGAGATTCCTTAAAAAACTAGGAATAAACTACCTTGCTTGCATGTATGCCAAGTTGCTTCAGTCATGTCCCACTCTTTGTGATCCTATGGACTGCATCCCACCAGGTTCCTCTGTCCATGGGATTCTCCAGGCAAGAATACTGGAGTAGGTTGCCGTGCCCTCCTCCAGGGGATCTCCCTGACCCAGGGATTGGACCTATGTCTCTTATGTCTCCTGCATTGGCAGGCAGGTTCTTTACCACTAGTGCCAGCTGGGAAGCCCCTAAAATTACCATATGACCCAGCAATCCCACTACTGGGCATACTCTGAGAAAACCACAAATCTAAAAGACATATATACACTAATGTCCATTGCAGCACTATTTACAATAGCAAGGATGTGGAAGCAAGCTAGATATTCATTGACAAGTGAATGGATAAAGAATACATAGCACATTTATACAATAGAATATTACTCAGCCATAAAAAGGAATGAATTTGAGTCAGTTGTAGTGAGATGGATGAACCTAGAACCTGTTATACAGAGTGAAGTACAACTTCACTTATTTTTCTGACTGATGAGAAAAGAGAAAAATAAATATCATATATTAACTCATGTATATGGAATCTAGAAAAATATACTGATGAACCTATTTACATGGAAGGTATGGAGATGCAAATATAAAGAATGAACTTGTGCACACAGTGGGGGAAGGAGAGGGTAGGATGAACTGATAAAGCAGCATTAACCTATATACACAGTCATGTGTATAATAGAAAACTAGTAGGAAGCTGCTGTGTAACACAGGGAACCCAGCTTGGTGCTCTGTGACAACCTAAAGGGGTGGGACGGGAGAGGGAAGGGAGACTCAAGAGGAAAGGGATGTGTGTGTATATATATATATATATATATATAATTATGACTGATTCATGTTGTTGTGAAGCAGAAATCAACACAGCATCGTAGAGAAATTTTCCTCCAATTAAAAAAAAATAATAATAGAGAGGACTTCCAGTTCAAGATGGCAGAGTAGAAGGACATACGCTCATCTTCTCCTGTGAGAACACCAAAATTGCAACTATTGAACAACCATTAACAGGAGGATGCTGGAACCCACCAAAAAAAAAAAAAAAAAAAAGAGACCCCACGTCCAAAAACAAAGAAACTGCAGTGAGACAGTAAGAGGGGCTTAACCACGGTAAAATCAAATCCCATACCTGCTGGGTGGGTGACCCACAAACTTGACAACAATAACACCACAGAAATTCTCATACTGTTGTGAAGGTCCTGAACCCACATCAGGCCTCCCAGCCTGGGGATCCAACAAAGGGTGGGAATCCCCAGGGAATCTGACCTTGAAAGCCGGCTGGATTTGATTAAGGATTTCCACAGGACCAGGGGAAACAGAGACTCCGGTCTTGGAGGCACAAACTAAACCTTTGTGCACCAAGACCCAGAGGAAGGAGCAGTGACCTCACAGGATACTGAACATTACCGCCTGCTGGTGTTGGGGGGCCTCCTGTGGAGGCGTTGGTTGGCAGGGGCTCACCACAGGGACAGGGCACTGGCAACAGCAGGCCAGGAAGGTCCCCCTTGGCATAAATCCTCTTGGGGTTCACCATTAACCCTACCAGAGAGCCTGTAAACCCCAGGGATGGGTCTCCTCATACCATACAATGAACCCAAACCAGGAGGAAATTCAACCCCACACACCAGCAGAAAATTGGATTAAAGTTTTACTGAGCAAGGTCCTGCCCACCAGTCCCGCCCACCAGGAAACTTACACAAGCCTCTTAGCCTTCTCCATCAGAGGGCAGACAGAGAAAGCAAGAAGAAGCACAACGGCAAAGTGCTAAAACAAAAACCGTATTACAGAAAGTTAATCAGGTTGAAAAAGCAGAAAGTTGTGTCCCAGATGAAGAGACAAGATAAAACCCGAGAAAAACAATGAAATGAAGTGGAGATAGGCAAACTTCCAGAAAAAGAATTCAGAATAATGATAGTGAAAATAATCCAGGATCTTGGAAAAACAATGAAGAAAATGCAAGAAATGTTTAGCAACGACCTAGAAGAACTAAGGAACAAACAAACAGAGATGAACAATACACTAGAAGGAATCAATAGCAGAATAATTGAGGCAGAAGAACAGATAAATGACCTGGAGAACAGAATGGTGGAAATCACTGCCACAGAACAGGATACAGAAAAAAGAATGAAAAGAAATGAAGTCACCCTGAGAGATCTCTGGGACAGTATTAAAAGCACTAACATTTGCATTATAGGGGTCCCAGAAGGAAAAGAGAGAGGAAAAAGGACCTTAGAAAATATTTGAAGAGATAACTGAAAACTTCCCTAACATGAGAAAGGAAATAGCCAACCAAGTCCAGGAAGCACAGAAAGTCCCAGGCAGGATAAATTCAAGGAGGAACACACCAAGACACATAGTAATCAAACTGACAAAAATTAAAGACAAAGATAAAATATTAAAAACAGCAAGAGAAAAATAAATAACTTACCAGGAAACTCCCATCAGGCTATCAGAATCATTTCTCAACTGAAACTCTACAAGCCAGAAGGGAATGGCACCATGTATTTAAAGTGATGAAAGGGAAGAACATACAACCAAGAATACTCTGCCCAGCAAGACTCTCATTCAGATTTGATGGAGAAATCAAAAGCTCTCTAGACAAGGAAAAGTTAAGAGAATTCAGCACCACCAAACCAGCTTTACAACAAATGCTAAAGGAACTTCTCTAAGCAGGAAACACAAGAGAGTGAAAAGACCTACAGAAAATAAACCAAAAACAATTAAGAAAATGGTAATAGAACCACACATACCAATAATTACCTTAAAGTAAATGGATTAAATTCACCAAAGGAAAGACACAGACTGGCTGGGTGGGTGAAAACATGTGCATGTATGCTCTGCCACTTAACACTGCTTGACCCCTCAAACTGTATGTAACTATTTTATATTGTTACATTAATAATGTTCCAATTATAGCTTGCAATTGTAATTATCTTTTGTTTTTTTGTCTGGCTATTTTCTGTAAAAATCAATAAACATCTTTTACTATTGTGATTATGTAACTATTATTCCCTTAATACTATTGTATCACGATTGGTCAACAGAAGAATAATAGAACTGTATATCACCAAAACTATGATTTAATAGAAAAGGCTACAATCACTTTTTAAAATCCAGATGCACATCAGAATTATCTTGAAATATTTTGAAAAATGTAAATGCCCAGGTACTGCTTTCTTTTTCTCCAGAGCTCCAGATAAATTTCTAATGAGCAGTAGTGTTTAAAAACAAGTGAACTATATGATGATCCTTTACTTTTAACTAGTTTGTTTCACTTTTTTTATTTCATATTCAGTGCTCCCATTACATTTATTTTATGTTTTCCAATTTCTCCATCTTTTTTTTTTTGATGTTATTTCTCAAGCCTTTCTCAAGTATAGTAGAAAAGCTTTTGTATACTTATGTATAAATAATATGCATAATGTGTGTATTTTAGAAAACTTATGAATCTTTGACCAACTAAAAAATTTATGAAATTTATTTTGATTCCACTTGTTTGACTTAGATTTCTATTTTAAAAAAATAAATTTGCAACAAGCAGCAAAGGTTTATTGTATAGCCAGGGAACTACAGTCAATATCTTGTAACAACCTTTCAGTTCAGTTCGGTTCAGTTGCTCAGTCATGTCCAAATCCTTGTGATCCCATGAACCGCAGCATGCCAGGCCTCCCTGTCCATCACCAACTCCTGGAGTCCACCCAAACCCATGTCCATTGAGTCGGTGATGCCATCCAACCATCTCATCCTCTCTTGACCCCTTCTCCTCCTGCCCTCAATCTTTCCCAGCATCAGGGTCTTTCCCAGTGAGTCAACTCTTTGTATCAGGTGGCCAAAGTTTTGGAATTTCAGCTTCAACATCAGTCCTTCCAATGAACACACAGGACTGATCTCCTTTAGGATGGACTGGTTGGGTCTCCTTGCAGTCCAAGGGACTCTCAAGATTCTTCTCCAACACCACAGTTCAAAAGCATCAATTCTTTGGCACTCAGCTTTCTTTATAGTCCAACTCTCACATCCATACATGACCACTGGAAAAACCATAGCCTTGACTAGAGAGACCTTTGTTGGCAAAGTAATGTCTCTGCTGTTTCATATGCTGTCTAGGTTGGTAATAGCTTTTCTTCCAAGAAGTAAGCATCTTTTAATTTCATGGCTGCAATCACCATCTGCAGTGATTTTGGAGCCCAGAAAAATAAAGTCAGTCACTGTTTCCACTGTTTCCCCATCTATTTGCCATGAAGTGATGGGACCAGATGCCATGATCTTAGTTTTCTGAATGTTGAACTTTAAGCTAACTTTTTCACTCTCGTCTTCCACTTTCATCAGGAGGCTCTTTAGTTCTTCTTCACTTTCTGCCATAAGGGTGGTGTCATCTGCATATCTGAGGCTATTGATATTTCTCCCGGCAATCTTGATTCCAGCTTGTGCTTCTTCTAGCCCAGTGTTTCTCATGATGTACTCTGCATATAAGTTAAATAAGCAGGGTGACAATATACAGCTTTGACGTACTCCTTTTCCTATTTGGAACCAGTCTGTTGTTCCATGTCCAGTTCTAACTGTTGCTTCCTGACCTACATACAGGTTTCTCAAGAGGCAGGTCAGGTGGTCTGGTATTCCCATCTCTTTCAGAATTTCCCACAGTTTATTGTGATCCACACAGTCAAAGGCTTTGGCATAGTCAATAAAGCAGAAATAGATGTTGATGATCCAGCTGATGTTGGCAATTTGATCTCTGGTTTCTTTGCCTTTTCTAAAACCAGCTTGAACATCTGGAAGTTCATGGTTCACATATTGCTGAAGCCTGGCTTGGAGAATTTTGAGCATTACTTTACTAGTGTGTGAGATGAGTGCAATTGTGTGGGAGTTCAAGCATTCTTTGGCATTGACTTTCTTTGGGATTGGAATGAAAACTGACCTTTTCCAGTCCTGTGGCCACTGCTGAGTTTTCCAAATTTGCTGGCATATTAAATGCAGCACTTTCACAGCATCATCTTTCAGGTTTTGAAATAAGCTCAGCTGGAATTCCATCACCTCCACTAGCTTTGTTCATAGTGATGCTTCCTAAGGCTCACTTGACTTCACATTCCAGGATGTCTGGCTCTAGGTGAGTGATCACACCATTGTGATTATCTGGGTCATGAAGATCTTTTTTTGTATAGTTCTTCCATGTATTCTTGCCACCTCTTCTTAATATCTTCTGCTTCTGTTATATCCATACCATTTCTGTCCTTTATTGTGCCCATCTTTGCATGAAATGTTCCCTTGATATCTCTAATTTTCTTGAAGAGATCTCTAGTCTTTCCCATTCTATTGTTTTCCTTTATTTCTTTGCATTTATCGCTGAGGAAGGCTTCCTTATCTCTCCTGGCTTTTCTTTGGAACTCTGCATTTAGATGGGTATATCTTTCCTTTTCTCCTTTGCTTTTCACTTCCCTTCTTTTCACAGCTGTTTGTAAGGCCTCCTCAGACAACCATTTTGCTTTTTCGCATTTCTTTTTCTTGGGTGTGGTCTTGATCCCTGTCTCCTGTACAATGTCATGAACCTCTGTCCATAGTTCATCAGACACTCTGTCTATCAGGACCAGTCCCTTAAATCTATTTCTCACTTCCACTGTTTAGTCATAAGGGATTTGATTTAGGTCATACCTGAATGGTCTAGTGGTTTTCTCCACTTTCTTCAATTTCAGTCTGAATTTGGCAATAAAGAGTTCATGATCTGAGCCACAGTCAGCTCCCAGTCTTGTTTTTGCTGACTGTATAGAGCTTCTCCATCTTTGGCTGCAAAGAATATAATCAATCTGATTTCAGTGTTGACCATCTGGTGATGTCCATGTGTAGAGTCTTCTCTTGTGTTGTTGGAAGAGGGTGTTTGCTATGACCAGTGTGTTCTCTTGGCAAAACTCTATTAGCCTTTGTCCTGCTTCATTCTGTACTCCAAGGCCATAATAGAAAATAATTTCAAAAAATAATGTGTGTGTATATGTATAACTGAATCACACTGCTGTGCACTTGAAGCATTGTAAGTTAACTATTCTTCAATAAAATATATATATTGAGAAAAAAATAATAGAGCCTCCCTCCTTGAATTATTACACTTAGAAGAATGCAAGGTACACAGTAGATATTCAATAAAAACTACTACTACTAATAATGGAGCCTGGTATACTGCAGGCAATGACTCAGTATTGGCTGAATAAATAATAAATATTTACAAAATTCTTGGAATTACGCCTAGCACATAGCAAGCCTTCAATGAATGACAACTTTACTGAGAGGCACACTGGTATATGTTTAATGACTGGTTCTCAGAAGGCGGGAGATGGATGTGTCATGTGTTGTGGTATCTCCATCATGGCTGATTTCAGCCACCAACCTGACAGCAGTGAAGACAGATTTGGGAAGAGGTACCCAGGAACATTCTAGTAAAGAGAATTAGAAGGCTTTGTCTGAATACAGGCATAGGCTGCCATACAGATATGATAAATACATATAATCTTGAGAATATAGGTAATAGGAAAATAATTAGGAAGTGATGAGTTTTAAGTATTTGCTGAAGCCTAAGTTGAAGATACCTTCGTTTTAAGGTAACATAATTATAAATATGCATAATGTAGTTTTACTAATTGCTGGATTTAACTTTCAACAATAGGCTCTCAAGTCTCCTGGAAATTTACAAATTTGCTCTTTTGAGGCAGTACAAGCTAACTCCAGTACATATCAGGCCTATATACCTGTAATTCTTCCTTCCACTATTAGGTACTCTTTCCTGGTCCCAAAGAAAGAAAGAATGGCATAAAAGCTTCTCCAGCAATTACAGCGGATTTCTCCCCCAGGCAAAGCACGAAATCATCCCCAAGAAGGAAATAAATTGATCTTGGCTGAACTTGGTGAAACAGGTCAAGTCCTAGGCCATTTCCTCCTAAGGGACAGCACAGATTTGCTGATTATGTTAGAATTTCATTGTCTCAAGTACTGCTGGAAATAAATGAGTTGATAGCCTACACTTGGATATCTCTGGATTATATGCGTTCATTTAAGAGACTAGACTTTAGGAATTTGTGTAGAGGAATGAATAGAGAGGGCACTTGTGAGGCTCACAGCTGTGTCAATAATCATTTCAGCTTTCTTACCTTCCGCTCTACATTCAAGAAACGAAAACATGAGATCCAGGGAAAACTCAGTTTAGCCTGGTAATCTCCCTTTGCTCCTGTGATTATAATTCCCCAGAATAATTTCTTCAATTACCCTGGGCCATTTCTTGGAGCAGGAACATTATGGTTCTGCACATGTCCTGTCAGTAGCATGACTGACTGTCCTAATTATCTAGGACACTCCCAGGATTAGCACGAGGATCCAAAGCCTCAGGAAACCCCTCGGTCCTGGGAAAGCCAGGACAGTTATTCACTAACACTTGGCCCCCAGGCCAGGATTCCTGTGACCCTCAGTCTATCAGAAAAGCCTCAGACGGTGATTCTAGAGGGCTCTTCAGACAAAGGCTGTGAAGTAGGAACATGCAGAGATCCAAGAGGCCAAGAATTAGGAGTCAGAGTGTCTTAGTCAATTTGGGCTGCTATAACAGAATTTCACAGACTGAGGGCCTGTAAAATAAATAAACATTTATTTCTCATGGTTTTGGAGGCTAGAAGTGCAAGATCAAGACAAGGAGACTGGGAAATGTAGAGCAGCTGGGCAGTCATATGCCTCACTTGGCAGGAAGGCAGCCCTCTCCAACACACGTGTATTTGGGAAGAATTGTGATCCCTAGTCCTGCAGATGTGAAGTTCAGATACATAATAGATAAACCAGAATAATTTAATATGTTTTCCAAATCAGTGATTTCCAGTCAGCAAATCACAACTTCTAAGTAGGCAAGTGACTCTGCCCCTCCCTCTCCAAAGTCTACAGAATTCTCCCAGGGCTCCTTCACAATGTGCCTTTACTGCATCCTGTCCAACCCACAGATTCAGCCTCTCAATCCATATACAACTCATGTCATCACTACATATGCTTGGCATCACAGTCCCCATCAGGAAGTAGAAGACTTTGGGAAAAACAAAAGTACCATCTCAGTAGAGAGACCTAGGGATTCTGTACTAGACTCAGAGGCCAGAGCTGCTACCAGTAGTAGAAGCTGACCCCTCACACTGTGTGTTCCAGGAGGTGCTGAGTGTTTCTCTGTTCCCCGAGGTTCCTCTTAGTCCTCTTCTTACAGTTGTAGACAACAGAAGTAGCATGTGAGTAGTTCAGTTGTTCCTGTTACAAAACATTATTGAAGAGACTCCTTGTCTTCCAACCATTGCTGTTCACACAGAACAAACGAAGTGTTGGTCCAGGGCCACCTTTCAGGGGGTCATCACATGTTCTGGTTTCCAGGCCGAGGAGGAGACTGTGCCAAGATGGGCATTATGTTTGTTACTAACTTAGTTGAACAAGTCTGTGTCAGGCCCTGTCCTAAGTGCTGGGAAGAGAGTGATGAACAAGACTTATGTATTTTTTTCTCTGTCTTGTATTGCCCATCTCTAACCCACATAGTGGAAGAGTGCTTTTCCTGAAACATAACCAAGTTTCATCACTCCCCTGCTCAGCCAGATCATCTCCTCAGCATCATCTTTGGGTCATTAAGAAAAGACAAGCCAAGTGGGGAATGATTTGGGGTGTGCAATTTAGAAATGTTGGCTTGCCATGGTCCCAGCTCCAGGAGAGTTTCCCTGAATGCAGCAATAGCTAGCTGCCATATGCAGAAGTCATACAAAGAGAGCTGCCAGTGTGCAAAACCAGGTCCTCAGCCTAGAAAGGCAAAGGGCTCCTCAGGGGCCATTCAAAACATGCTTTCTCTCCAACAATGCTTCACCATAAAGTGGGTCTTCTCATCCCATTCTTTACACTCCTCCCTACCAGCAACATTTTTCCCTGTCAGTTCCCCAGCTGCATCTTTCTAAAGGTGATTACGTACTCTCCATGACAATGCACAGACCTGAAAGCAGTTTGGATTGCTGGGGACATTTGAAAGACAGCCAAGAATCTTATGCATTCTCCCTGGAACTTGCCGCCTCATCACCAAATGCAATTCCTTCATTTCTCCTGGGATCAGGCTCAAAAGACCACTGCCTTCAGGAAGCTCTCCCAAACTTACCTCCCCACTCTCCTAGCTCTAATCATTTATATTACTCTGTCACCTTCTAGCAATATTGTGGGTTATGTGTTTGGTTTTCATTGTGTCATTCTCCACTTGTTGCTATGTTACTGCAACTACAGAGTCTTTGACTTTTATCCAAACCCTGTAAAATCAAATGCATTGTAGAATTCAAAACTTTTCATATTGTAGAAAAATAATAGAGGTTCTGGGTAGCACCTATAATCAAACACATTTTTCAGTGAAACTTATGAAAATTCACACCAAGTGGGATACAAACAGATTATAATCATCTTTATTAGCTCAGGTTTACTGTGCCACAAATGAGTTCAGTATCTTAGAAGCATGGAAGTGAACGACTAATGACAGCTGCCACTACTGAAACCTCCTCTGTGCCGGGCCCTCTGCCTGTGCAGGTCATCTCAGGTACCCACAGGGGGCCATGGGAAGGAGGCACTGTTTTCCACATATGATAGATGAGATTCAGAGAGGTTGAGTAATTTGCCTAAGGTCAAATGTCTAGCAAATAGAGGAGCCAGCATTTAAACCCAAGGCTGTCTGGCCGTGAGCGTGATGCTCAGTGGCCAGGTCCATACCGAGTATGCTTCCTCCCCCTTGACCGTGCTCCATAGGCTAGACAGAACACATAAATGCTTGCCAACAATGCAAACAGAAGAGCACATGATTTTTTATTTGTGGTTCACAAGTTATACTGTCCTTCTTTCAAAAAGATCATACAGGATGGAAAATGTCAGTTAGTTGTATAAGGCAAGCACCACACAGCTTGGGAGTCCAGAGGCAACCGCAGTAGATGAAGGCACAACAGCGCAGCAGCTGGTGGGGCACATCAGTGGCACATGGGCCCCACCGACCGCCACGTTGTTCTCATCTGTTTACAGAGAATCAGTGGGCGGCATTCAGAATTCAGGGGATTTCAATTCAGAGTCCACATAGTTTCTCTAAATGTTAAAAATATGAAAATTGGATATCTCCACCATACAGTGTTTGTTTGTTTGTGTTTTCCTTCATTGCAATAATCAGCTCATGCTGAGTAGCAGTTTTAGGTGGGGTGAGTGCTTTTCAATCAGTCCCCCACTCTGCACATCTGGATTGTGAGGGAATTCTAGTTTGAGACCACTGCATCTGATAAAGTGAATCAGTATCTGATGGCTTGCCCTGACATCTTCCCTAGCAGGCTGGCAGTCTTGTTTATTGATGTGAGTGATGGGCTGTGACTTATATCTTCTATTACAAGTCAAGGACTTTCAGTAAGGATGACACTGGAAGACCATATTTTTAGTCATCAACATGTAGCAAGAACAGACTGAGAGAGAAAAAGAAAGAGAGGTAGAAAAGGGAAAGGGGAGGGTGGAGAAGAAGAACATTTATTTGTGCCAGATATAGAAAATAAATTCAAGGTGATGAAGGAAACTTAAAGCATGCCTACTGGGGCAGGGCCAGAAGGAGGCAGAGGTGACCCAGTGTCAGCTCCTAAAAGGTAAAGTTCCTCATGTGAAGCAGAGCAACCAGAACTGAGGTCACTTCTTGAACTCAGGTTTAACTACCCTTGAAAGAAAACTGAGAAAAGCTACCACAAATTGTTTCTGGGGGTTACGGCATATGCAAGGTTCTGTGATCAGAGGCCATAAATGAAACAGTAGCATAGCAAGACAAGGCCACAGCCATCTTTCATGAATAACCACCAAAAGGGCACAAATATAATTTCTATTTTCCTAACTAGCAGAAAAACATTTACTTCTGCTTTATCGGCTACTCCAAAGCCTTTGACTGTGTGGATCACAACAAACAGTGGAAAATTCATCAAGAGATGGGACTACCAGACCACCTGACCTGCCTCTTGAGATATCTGTATACAGGTCAAGAAGCAACAGTTAGAACCGGACATGGAACAACAGACTATTTCCAAACAGGAAAAGGAGTATGTCAGGGCTGTATATTGCCACCCTGCTTATTTAACTTATATGCAGAGTACATCATGAGAAATACTGAGCTGGATGAAGCACAAGCTGGAATCAAGATTGCCAGGAGAAATATCAATAACCTCAGGTATGCAGATGATACCACCTTTATGGCAGAAAGCAAAGAATTAAAGAGCCTCTTGATGAAAGTGAAAGAGGAGAGTGAAAAAGTTGGCTTAAAACTCAACATTCAGAAAACTAAGGTCATGGTCCCATCACTTCAAAACAAATAGATGGGGAAACAGTCAGAGACTTTATTTTGGGGGGCTCCAAAATCACTGCAGATAGTGACTGCAGCCATGAAATTAAAAGACACTTGCTCCTTGGAAGAAAAGTTATGACCAACCTAGAAAGCGTATAAAAAGCAGAGACATTACTTTGCCAACAAAGGTCTGTTTAGTCAAAGCTATGGTTTTCCCAGTAGTCATGAATGGATGTGAGAGTTGGACTATAAAGAAAGGTGAGCGCCAAAGAATTGATGCTTTTGAACTGTGGTGTTGGAGAAGACTCTTGAGAGTCCCTTGGACTGCAAGCAGATCCAACCAGTCCATCCTAAAGGAAATCATTCCTGAATATTCATTGGAAGGACTGATGTTGAAGCTGAAACTCCAATACTTTGGCCACCTTATGTGAAATGAAACTGATTCATTTGAAAAGACCCTGATGCTGGGAAAGATTGAAGGTGGAAGGAGAAGGGGACAACGGAGGATGAGATGGTTGGATGGCATCACTGACTCAATGGACATGAGTTTGAGCAAGCTTCAGGAGTTGGTGGTGGACAGGGAAACCTGATGTGCTGCAATTCACGGGATCACAAAGAGTTGAACACAACTATGCAACTGAACTGATCTGAACAGAAAGGAAAAAGATAAATAGTAGAAAAATTAAACTAAAAAGAGGAGAAATCAAGGAAGAATATACAGGAAAAAATTTTAAAGGTATTTCCTGGGTTTTCCCATTTTCTAAAATGATCACCCAACACCCAAGTTTGCCAGTTTTCTGACCTTTCTCAAGGTCAGTAAAAACACCTATATATAAGACACAGCAGAGTTCATGTTGGAATCTGTATGTGAGGAGAGGCAAGTCTTCCTTTTCCCACCAGTGGGAAGCCAAATATTTGCTCATTATAGTCTAAAGCCCACAGCACAGGAAGTGTCTACCTTCAGACCATCAATTTCTAGCACTGAGTCCCTTACAGGGGACATCTTGGATATTTATAGAATTCTCAGGGAGACTCTCAGGAATAAACAGAGGAGGAGCAGTAAAATCCAGTCAATTATGCCAAAGATTGTAAATGGCACCATGGTCAAAAGAACCTTGAGCAGATCTTCCCAACTATTGTCTTGTAAACAATGAGAGTGACAATAGCCCTTCCTCTGACACCAACTCCACTTCCTATCGGACACAAATATAACAGTGGTGATTGGATTCTGAATAAATACACCCTCCTGTCAATATTCTAACTGAATGGAGGCAATGATCTGCTAGTCCTCTGAAAATTTCCAAATTTTCCAGATCTGCTCAGTTTCCTGGACCTAGGAAAGAAAGCTCACTGGGCTGTGTGCCCTGGCCTCCTGTGAGCTGAGGTACTGCCAGATCTCACCCTGGCAGCCAGAAATATAATGTAGATAAGGTAAATTGCATTGCTGTTTTGGTTTGGACCTGAGAGGCAAACATTCAACTGGAAATCAAATAAATGGATTCTAGACCTGAGTAAGCTTTTTAAGTAAGATTCACTCTAGCTCAGTTCAGTTGTGTCTGACTCTTTCTGACACTGTGGACTGCAGCATGCCAGGCTTCCCTGTCCATCACCGACTCCCAGAGATTGCTCAAACTCATGTCCATTGAGCCAGTGATGCTGTCCAATAATCTCATCCTCTGTTGTCCCCTTCTCCTCCTCCCTTCAATCCTTCCCAGCATCAGAGCCTTTACTGATGAGTCAGTTCTTCACAATAGGTGGCCAAAGTACTGGAGCTTCAGCTTCAGTATCAGTCCTTCCAATGAATATTCAGGACTGATCTCCTTTAGGATGGACTGGTTGGATCTCCTTGCTGTCCAAGGGACTCTCCAGAGTCTTCTCCAACACCACAGTTCAAAAGTATCAATTCTTTGGTACTCAGCTTTCTTTATAGTCCAACTCTCACATCCAAACATGCTGCTGCTGCTGCTGCTGCTGCTAAGTCACTTCAGTCGTGTCCAATGCTATGCGACCCCAGAGATGGCAGCCCACCAGGCTCCCCTGGCCCTGGGATTCTGCAGGCAAGAATACTGGAGTGGGGTGCCATTGCCTTCTTTGCATCCATACATGACTACTGGAAAACTGTACTTTGACTATATGGACCTTTGTTGGCAAAGTAATGTCTCTGCTTTTAAATATGCTGTCTAGGTTGGTCATAACTTTTCTTCCAAGGAGCAAGTGTCTTTTAATTTCATGACTGCGGTCACCATCTGCAGTGAGTTTGGAGCCCAGGAAAGTAGTCTGTCACTTTCCAGTGTTTCCCCATCTATTCGCCATCAAGTGATGGGACCAGATGCCATGATCTTAGTCTTCTGAATGTTGAAAAAGCCAGCTTTTTCACTCTCCTCTTTTACTTTCTTTCTTTTTTTTTTTCTTTTTTTTTTGGAGGCCCTGCTGGGATCTCTTTTACTTTCATCAAGAGGCTCTTTAGTTCTTCTTCGCTTTCTGCCACAAGAGTGGTGTCAACTGCATATCTGGGGTCTGAAGATCAGAAAGATGCACCAGCAACATTCTGCCTCAACTTCCTTGGCTGAAGAAGAGAAGCCCCACTCCCACCCCACCCAACAAGAGGACACATCCATACTAGATATTGTTTTACATTTAGAAAAATACAGCCACAGGCTTAGGGAATAGGGGAGAGTCTTATACAATTTTGATTTGAAAGAAGACAAACTCAGCTGATAAAGAATCCACCTACAATGCAGGAGACCCTGGCTCAATTCCTGCATCAGAAAGATGCACTGGAGAAGAGATAGACTACCCACTCCAGTATTCTTGGGCTTCGCTGGTGGCTCAGATGCTAAAGAATCTGCCTGCAATGTGGGATACCTGGGTTAGATCCCTGGGTTGGGAAGACTCCCTGGAAAAGAGAAAGGTTATCCACTCCAGTATTCTGGCCTGGAGAATCCATGGACTGTATAGTCCATGGGGTCACAAAGAGTTGGACACAACTGAGTGACTTTCACTCAAACATAATTTAAATGTATAGAACCAATGTTTCTAAAATAAAAGCCGCCAAGGTTTATTGAGAACTTCCTAGGTGCTTGGCAGAGTTTCAAGTACTTAACAACTATACAATATTACCAAGTCTTTATTTGCAAAACAATAATAATAACAATCCCCCCAAACTATGAAATAGGTAGTATTACTATTCCTAATTTACAGATGAGACAACTGAATGACAGCTTATATGTGCTAGTGCCAAGATTTAAATCTCGGATTTCTGACTCCAGTCTCTTCAACAAATTGTTTTCGGAAAACTGGTCAACTATGTGTAAAAAAAAAAAGAAACTAGAATACTCTCTAACACCACTTGCAAAAATGAACTCAAAATGGATTAAAGACCTAAATGTAAGACCAGAAACTATAAAACTCTCAGAGGAAAACATAAGCAGAACACTCTCTGACATAAATCATAGCAAGATCCTCTATGACCCACCTCCCAGAGTAATGGAAATAAAAACAAAAATAAACAAATGAGACCTAATTAAACTTAAAAGCTTTTGCACAACAAAGGAAACTATAAGCAAGGTGAAAAGAGAGCCTTCAGAATGGGAGAAAATAATAGCAAGTGAAAGAACTGACAAAGAATTAATCTCCAAAATATACAAGCAGCTCAATACCAGAAAAGTAAACAACCCAATCAAAAAGTGGGCAAAGGAACTAAACAGACATTTCTCCAAGGAAGATATACAGATGGCTAATAAACACATGAAAAGATGCTCAACATCATTCATTATTAAATTAATGCAAATCAAAACATGAGGTATCATCTCACACTGGTCAATGGCCATCATCAGAAAGTCTACAAACAATAAATGCTGGAGAGGGTGTGGAGGAAAGGGAACCCTCTTGCACTGTTGGTGGGGATGCAAACTGGTACAGTCACAAGGGAGAACATCGCGGAGATTCCTTCAAAAACTGGAAATTGAACTGCCATGAGCGTGTGTGCTTAGTCACTCAGTTGTGTCCAACTCTTTGTGACCCCATGGACTGCAGCTTGCCAGCTTTCCCTGTCCAAGGAATTCTCCAGGCAAGAATACTGGAGTGGGTGGCCATCCCCTCTTCCAGAGGATCTTCCCAATTCAAGGATTGAACCCAGGTTTCCCACATTGCAGGAGGATTCTTTACCATCTGAGCCACCAGGGAAGCCCAAGTGGGTAGCCTATCCCTTCTCCAGGAGATCTTCCCAACCCAGGAATTGAACCAGGGTCTCCTGCATTGCAGGCAGATTCTTTACTGACTGAACTACCAGGGAAGCCCTAGAACTGCCATATGACCTAGCAATCCCACTGCTGGGCATACACCTCAGAGAAAACAGAATTGAAAGAGATACATGTACCCCAGTGTTCACTGCAGCACTATTTACAATAGCTCGGACATGGAAGCAATCTAGATGCCCATCAGCAGATGAATGAATAAGGAAATTATGGTACATATACATGATGGAATATTACTCAGCTATAAAAAGGAACTCGTTTGAGTCAGTTCTAATGAGGTGGATGAACCTGGAACTAATTATAGAGAGTGAAGTAAGTCAGAGAGAGAAAGACAAATACTGTATATTAACACATATATATGGAATTTAGAAAGATGGTACCAATGATCTTAGGGCAGCGAAGGAGACAGAGATGTAAAGAACAGATGTTGGACTCATCTAGAGAAGGTGAGGGTGGGATGATTTAAGAGAATACCAGTGAAACATGTACAATACCATATGTAAAATAGATGACCAGTGCAATGCATGAAGCAATGCACCCAAAGCTGGTGCTCTGGGACAACCCAGAGGGATAGGATGGGGGGAGGGGAGAGGTGGGAGGGGGTTCAGGATGGGGGGGGCATATGTATACCTGTGACTGATTCATATTGATGTATGACAAAAGCAATCACAATATAGTAAAGCAACTATTCTCCAATTAAAATAAATTAATAAAAAAATTAAACTCAAGAGTATAGCTACTAATCTATCTAGAAAGTAACCTTACAAAGTATTATTCCAAAAAAAAAATTCAAGATCTACGAATCTCTTGATGTGTAAAATTGGCTATACCTTTTTTCCTTTCCCAGTGTTATCCTTGTCTGTAGTTTATGGAATTTTGCATTGTCAAAGAAGAAACATCTCAAAGAAAGAAGGATCTTTCTTCAGACCTAGGAGGGGAATTATGATTGGTTTGGGCCAGGCAGAACAATTTCGTTTTTCTTTGCTGGAAATTAGAGGACATGTGACACAGATCCAGTCATGAGACCCAGAAAAATCCTGTCAGAGGATTTTGGGAAATCCTGTCTAGGGAAAGTTTTGGTTCATGATAAACAGATAAATTGAGAGTCCTGTATATCTCTCATTTTTTGAATATGTATAAAACCTGATGCTCCTGGAGGAGGGCAAGGCAGTCCACTCCAGTATTCTTACCGGAAGAATCCCCATGGACAGAAGACCCTGGCGGGCCAGTCCATGGGGTTGCAGAGTCAAACACAACTGAGCGACCAAGCACACAAAACCTAGCGCTGAACGTTGAGACAATTATTTTAGGCTCATCAGCCTTTGGACAGAAAAACCAATGTACTGAGGTTGGCAGGATAGAAAATTAAAAAAAAAACAAACACACCTGAGTTTCTAATGACAAATGGAGCCAATGCATCAAATCTGGACTCCTCTATCCTTAGATTTCTTGCTGCAAGGATAGTTATACATCTTTATTGCTTAAGCCATTGTAAGGCATTGTGTCACTTTGCCTTTAAATGCATCCTAACTTATACACATATTCTTTGTCCATGTATAGACATATGTTATGTCTATACATTTTTTGCCTTTCTTTATTTCACTTGACTTGTAGCTATGTGGTCAAATAAAACCAGGCAGTCAAGGAAGGAAAGGAAATGTATTTGAGCAGCAGTTTATCAACACCGTTCTGGAAAAAAATACTCAAGACTGCTGCACTATCATTTGCCAGTCTCCTACCTCAAACCTTGCTGAGATACACTCACCCACAGGCTGTGACTCAGCAGTAGGCACAGTAAAGTATATCCCTAGTTTCCTCATTAGTAAAATAAGCAATCTGAACCAGGGGACCCTTAGGAAAATTTTAGCACTGACATTTTATACTTCATGCTCTGTCTATTAAGAAGGTTATATTGGCATAACTTTTAGAGTTGCTCTATAAATAATAACCACATCTTTAAATACTTAATAAAAGTTATAACAATTTATCTCAGTTATAAGTTCTCCCTCTCTGCAGGCCTGAGGTCTTCATCAGGAAAATGTGGAAAATGAAATGGATGCTCTTATGGCCTTTTCCAGCTCAGACACTCTTGAATCTGGCCAGATTCTTAAATATATGGTTCTAATTCTCACAGACTTTCTGCAAAGCTTATGCAGTCAGGTCTGATGATGTCTGAGTCAGAGATCTTTCTGGAGCACAAATTTATGATAAAAGTTAATTGATTCAGACTGTAGGCTCCTCATTTCTCTGCTTTTCCATGGTGCCCAGCACACCATGTGGCATATGTATGCTCTCAGTAACTGCTGGTAATTCAATAATTGTGCTGTGGTTTTTGTTTGTTTGTTTTTGCATCTACTATTTGACTGAGATATTAAATAGGGTATCTCAACTCCTCATCATAATCCTTCAAGGGCAGTATTTTTATGTCTAGAACCTGAATAAAAAACAAGGCTGCCTACATGCCAGCATGGTGTCACATCCAAAATAAACCCAAACCAAACAACCTGAAAACTTAAGTAGGTCTTTCATGAAGTCCTGGAAGATATGGCTAAAGGGACAGTCACATGGAAAAACATACAATAGAAACTCCTTTTACCCATTTTTCATCCTAAAATCCTCCAACAGCCCCACAAAGATCCCCAGCTCCATCGTCCCAGGTGCTCTAGCAAAACTCCTTCCTCCTGTCCATTCTAGCTTACCCCTTTCAGATCTACTCTGTCCTTTGGGGATGGTCTCATTCCCTGCATAACCTAAGTTAGCTTGGAAGTTCGGCCCCCGGGGCCTCCAGTTTTCCCCTTGACGAGCCAGGCACACTCTGCAAGTGCAGACGGCAACGGCCCTCGGTGTCCCCTCCAGCCCAGAGTGCACGCCCCCCACTACACTGCGATGGATACACACCACTCTTCACACAAGGCTGCTCTCTGTGTGTACATCCTCTAACCAGTGGCTGCCCCAGGATCACCTAAGGAGCTCGTCAAAAGCACAGATGTCTGGTCGGCATGTCAGTTTCTCTGAATCAGAGAATCCTAGGGTGAGAACCAAGAGGCCACATTTTAAAGAAGTCTCCCAGGAGATTCTAACCTGTAGTCAGGTTTCAAAGCACTGCTTTACACCACAAAGACTTTAGAATTAAGCTACAGAGTCGTGCCCATGGTCAGGACCATTTCCCTAATCCCCTTTCTACTGTCTTGCCTTCCTGATAACACTGTGTCACAGAAACACAAGCAATCCTCAACTTCTGAACCCTGTGGGTTTCAAAAATACGTTAGTCAGAGGCAGGGTGCAGCTTTCCCCAAAGAATAGGCACTAGAGATCCATGTGGGCTCAGAGTGCTCCAAAGACCTGTAGGTCTTTGCAAGGTGATTTTGTGAGAAAGTATATACAACAGTTCCCACTGGGGCTTCCAGTGGGAGGAAGCCCACTAGAAATTGGGGCTTCCAGTTTCTCCCTGAGGTCAGGCAATAAAAGCTTAACCTCCTTTCTGGGGGTCTGGTGGCAGGAGGGGAAGACAAAGGAAGTCTTATATGGTGGCAAAGGAAGCCCAGAGGTCTGGTAGCTACTGAGAAAGATGTCAGAAAGGGGACCTTCCAAAGAAACAAGGAGTAGGCCACCAATGAGGTAGGGATGCAAAAAGGAGTATCTTCATGCAGAGGGCCCAGGTAGTGGTTTCTTTTGCAGTGTCAGAACTCTGAACTGAGACAGGGCAAATGTGTTCACTGGGCTTAAGAGAGAGGCACCTTGATGGAGAGGAGGAAGGTCCCGACCTCAGATCATTCTGGCAGCAGCACCTGGGCCCCCATGAGGAGCACCCATCAAGAGGGTGGGAAGGCCAGTCCCAGCATGAGGACAAGTATTTTGTTAAGCAAGTGCTCACTGTGGGCTTCCCTCTCCTGGGTCCTCCTCCAAGTCCTGTTTTCTTTGGAATTGACTTCAACATCTGAAGGCTCAACATTACATCCTTCAAAAAACCTTTAGCCACTGAAGGAAAAAAACCCTGACCTCATTATTACATGATCTTACCAAACAGATTCTGAAGACAGTTTTAAAGTGAGGGCCTGTGCATTTTTAAAACTCGATTGCATTGCATAATTAGTAGCAATTACTGTCAATAAACATTTATCAAATATCTACTGATGCACTAGGCCCGAGGAACATGTTGGCAAGAGTGAATCAATCCTTTGGCAGAGCACAGAGTACCAGAAATCAGAACACATGATCTGACAGCAGAACGATCCCCATGAGTCTGCTGGAACAGGAAATTTGAATGCAGATCTACCTCTAAAAAACCAAAACATTTGCTTACCCAAAATAAGCCTTGAAAGGCCAGTGGAATCATTGATTAAAACATTTAATTGGTTCTGCACACATGAGGTCAAATCCAATGTAATCATAACATGAGTTCAGATCCAACATCAAAATGGGTACAGCCATGTGCATAAGGGAAAGAGACCTCACCTTTCTTCACACAGCTTCCACAGCACAACACAACAACTCAAGGTGATTGCTCCTCTAATTTGCTATAGGGACATGCACATAGGTAAGTTTTTATTACCTCAAATATCCTGGTATAACCTCTCTCTATCCCTTTATGTAATATTCCTGCCTTCAGTCTTATTCTGAATGGCCTGGTGGTAAGACTGGGGGACTGGACTGGTGGACTGGAATGAATGGTAATAGTCCCTTGCTTTCTAATAGTAGTTTGGAGAATTACTGTAGGCAGTAGAACAGTTTTAGCAAAATAAACTTCCTATGCAACTTCAATATCTAATACACATAGACAGAGATCCCTGAGTCTGTCCTTTCCCCAGACTCTCTCCAGCCTCAGGAGCAACTCTCGATACAGTTGCTCTAAAACCTCAATGCACACCAATTTTTGCCTCTGAGGCAGAGACTGCAAATTACCATCCCAGGATCCCTTTCCCCTTCTTTCTTAGTAACCAGATTCTAATAAGGGTGGAAATGAAACCAATTAAAAGATGGCATTTCCAAGCCTGTCTTGCTGCTACATAAAGCCAGTAAGCCAGTACTGATTAAAGACTGGCCAATGATATATAAATGAGAGTGCTATATGAGATTCCCAAAAGACTCCTTAGAACTGAAAGCTGTGCCTTGTCTGTTCTTCTGTTTTTCCTCCTTTCTGCTTTCTCAAATATGGGCATAATGGCTGAGCTTCTGCAACCACGCTGAACCGTTAGGTCACTTTGAAGTTAAAGACTATGCTCTAGCGCTAGTGAAACCACAGAGATAGAACCTGTGTCTGAAAGACTTCATGGTGTTGCCATACCAGCTCTGAATTTCCTATCTCTGGATTTCTTTTATGTGAGAGAATAAGTACTGTGTGTCTATAACATTGCTTAGGCTTTTTAATAATTTACAGCAATATCAAGTCCTGATGCAGAGCCTACCTGTAGTTAACTTTTCCAGCAAAAGATTTCACTGTGAGTCTCCTTTTATGTACTCTGTTTAACAAGGAAAAATCATGAAGGACTAAGAGAAGGACATATAGTATATGCTATATACTATATGGGTCAAATTTGTTTATAAAATGTATTTTAAATTTTATAAATTAATAAAATAGCTAAAATTTACTGAGTGCTTACCATGGGCTAGGCTATCTGCTAAGCATTTGTGCATATATTATTTCATTTACTACTCAAGTCAACCACATGAAGTACGTGATATAATGGAGAGTTTTCAGATGAAAAAATCAAGGCCAAGAGGAGTTTGCTACTTATCTACAGTTTCACAGCTAGTTCACTGCAGAGCAGAGATCTGAGACTATAACTCCTTTCTAAAACAAACAGCAAATGAAAGGGGACTGAAAGTCTAAGCAAAATAATTTGATCAACAAAGGGTCTTTTGAGGTACTTTATAATAAGGATAGTTTAAGCAGAGTATCGGAGAAGGCAATGGCACCCCACTCCAGTACTCTTGCCTGGAAAATCCCATGGAAGGAGGAGCCTGGTAGGCTGTAGTCCATAGGGTCGCTAAGAGTTGGACACGACTGAGCGACTTCCCTCTCATTTTCACTTTCATGCATTGGAGAAGGAAATGGCAACCCACTCCACTGTTCTTGCCTGGAGAATCCCAGGGACTGGGGAGCCTGGCGGGCTTCCATCTATGGGGTTGCACAGAGTCGGACACGACTGAAGTGACTTAGCAGCAGCAGCAGCAGCAAGCAGAGTATGTTCTGACTCAGGTCTCTTTTGTGATCTAAACTTGGGATGAAGCAGCTTTGGAATCAAGCTGGCTTGGGTACAAATTCTTGCTCTACCACTTTTTGGAAGTGTGATCTTGGGCAAAATTCTTTAACTTCTCTGAGCCTCAGACTGCCTTGCACAGTGAGGTGGATCAATGAACTAAGGCATGTGAAGTTCACAGCGCAATGCCTGCATCTGATAGGTGAGCAAGTCTCAGTTTTGTAGCACAGGGCAGGCCCAAACGAGAGGAATGAGGTAAGAGGTTATTCACCTATTTTCAGAAGGGTTTCCAAACATCTCCTTGGAGGTGTTGCACAGAACAGAAGAAAGTTTTTAACGTTTGTGAAACTGAACAAGATACCTCTCTTTAATCTCAGTTTTCTCACCTGTAAAGTGGGAATTACAATTTCTTTTATGCAGGATCATTGGAAAAAAGACAAGATTGGCCATAGAATGTTATGCAGTGTTAAAGATCATTATTAGAGGTAGTGTTCACTCACCCCGGTCACTTCTTAATTTTTCCAAATGAAGCAACAAACTACCTATCCCACCTTCTTATTTTTCTTATTTCAAGCCATTACTAAGATTTCTTTCATATTGTGGAAATTGATGCCAACAGTTATGATTCAGAAATGCTAACCCTAAAGAAGGTGAAGTATCAGAATTGGATAATAGAGAAAAAAAGTGTGGCAAATACACAGAATGGTAATTTCTGCAAGAGAAATGATAATTTCTAAAATCATAAAACTCATTAGGAGATTAAGCCAGAATTTAAAACTTCTATACATCAAAAAACACAATCAACAGAATGAAAAAGTGGCTTATGGAATAAGGGAAATGCAAGTCATATATCTGATAAAAAGATTAATATCTAGAATATATAAAGAACTCCTATGACAACAGAAAAAACCTAACTAAAAAATGAGCAAAGAACTTAGATAGATATTTCTCCAAACAAGATATTCAAGTGGTTAACAAGCTATGAAGAGGTGCTCAGCATCACTAGTCATTGTAGAGATGCAAACCAGAACCACCAGGGCCCGTGCTGTGTGCTTAGTCACTCAGTCGAGTCTGACTGTGACCCCAAGGACTGTATCCCACCAGGCTCCCCTGTCCATGGGGACTCTCCAGGCAAGAATGCTGGAGTGGGCTGCCACGCCGTCCTGCAGGAGACCTGCCCAACCCAGCATCGAGCCCAGGTCTCCTGCACTGCAGGCAGATTCTTTACCATCTGAGCCACTGGGAAGACCAAAACCACCATGAAATGTCACTTTATACCCATTAGGTTGGGTACAGTCAAAAAGATAGGAATAACAAATGCTGGGAAAGATATAGAGAAACTGAAAATTTGGCGCACTGTTAGTAGGAATGTTAAATGGTGACCCCCTGTGGAAAATAGTATAACAGTCTCTAAAAAATTCTATTAGAAATAGAATTTCCATATGATTCTGCAATTTCACTTCTGGGTATATAAAGAAAAGAATTGAAAGAAATGTACACCCATGTTCATAGCAGCAATATCCACATTAACTGAAAGGGAGAAGCAACCCAAGTGTCCATTAACAGATGTATGGACAATCAAAATTTAGTGTAGACATATGTAGATACATATAATGGAATATATGTATATAATGGAATATATGTATATAATGGAATATATATATATAAAATGGAATATCATTTAGTCTTAAAGGGAAAGAAATTCTGACACATGCTTCGATGTGAATGAACCTTGAGGGCATTATGCTAAGTGAAATAAGTAAGTCACAAAAAGATAAATACTCTATGATTCTACTCACACAGGGTATCTAGAGTAACCTAATTTGTAAAAGCAGAAAGTAGAGTGGTAGGTTCCGGGGGCTTAGAGGAAGAGAAAATGAGGATAGTTGTTCAATGGGTATAGAGTTTAATTTTGCAAGATAAAATTGTCCTGGGGATTACTTGCACAACAGTATGAATATACTTAACATTACCGAACTGTACACTTAAAATGGCTAAGGTAGTAAATTTTATGTTATGTGCATTTTATTACAATTGAAAAAAACTTGTTTGGCAAAAAGCAATAGGAAGAAGTATAAAAGAGAACAGAAGAGTGAGCAGGTGACAAGAGTACAGTAACGTTATGTGGGCATCAGAAATGCATTTGACAACTACTTCCGTAAAAGTTGTGCTTCAAATTAAATTGGCCTGTTTTTGAATGCTCTCATCTAAATGGATTGCTGGCAGGGTGAAAATACTATGTAATCAGGGAGAAATGGGAAGTACATCTGGTTGGAAGCAAAAGGTCCACTAGGGCATGTCAGAGGCTGGTGCTGGAACTCACCTCATTTAACAAACTCATTAATGACCTAGAAGAAAACGGAAATAGCCACTGCTAATGAAATTTGCAAAGATATGTTGGCGATGCCCTGGACTTGGCCATCACAGCATAAGCGTTGCTGGGATGGAGAGATTTTCCACTAGGTAATTAATTGGATTAAAAGAATGACTTTCTGGGATAAGAACACTTGCTCATTTCCAACTCTCATCTCCAGAGCAGAAAGCAGATTTTGTCATGTGATGCAGATCAGAAAACCACACTTGATAAAGGCCTATGAAAGAATAGTGCTTTCCCAGAGCACAATTCTGCCTTTGTCCTTTATCTCTAGGTAGAAGACAATGGAATCTATTCATTAAAAAGATAGAAGAAAGGAGAAGGTAAAAGAAGCAGAGGAGATACAGTCTTTCTTCCACGGAGGAAGGTCTAGGCAAGAAGCCCATATGTGCTCAGTCACTCAGTCATGTCCCCACTAAAATTTAGTGTACATTCTCTGAAGCTTGGCACAAATTATGCCATCCTCTTCCCCTGCTTAAAACCTGTCTGTGGTCTCCCAGGGCACTCAGGAGGAATCCAGAATCTTTGACAAGGCCCCGAGTGATCAGCCCTGCCTCCCTATCCAGCCTCATCTTGCACAACTGCCCTTCTCACCCACGTAATGGCCATCAGCTTCTCCACCAGCCCAGCAGAAATTCAGCACCACTATCTGCCTTGGCAGTTTCACCCCTTCCCGCTCTGAGTCACTGTGCTTGGTTCAGGAGTGGACAGGGGGACTCAAGCTGTGCCAATCTGATTCCATCCCATCACTTCCAGAGCAACAAACGCCGAGGAGCAGCTCTCCTGATGAGGTTGGCTGCCTATAGGGCTTCTCAGATGAAGACGTTGTTAGCATTTCAAGCAGGATTCTTCTTTATTATGCAGAACCCTTGTTAGCCTTTAGTGTTCACGCTTCTGTACACAAACTTTCAGTTATACCCCCTGAATCATTGTGATGACAACAACAGCAACAAAATGATACACCTGAACACTACCCAGGGTTGAGAACTGCAAGACAGAACTTTTTGTGATGAGATGGAAATCGAGGAATGAAGCAATTTGCCTAAGGCATTCAAGTCTTCAGTCAATGTGTCATTTCCTCAGAGACCTTTTCATTTCTCCCCCATCTGAAGTAGGTCTCTGTCATGACACTACTTATTGCATATAGTACAGAACCAGTTTACAAATACGTGCTCAGTTGTGTGGTTTTTTTGTTTCATATGTTTTCTCCCACTAGACTGGAAGTTCCATGTTGTTGCTGTTCAGTCGTTAAGCCACGTCTGACTCTTTTTGACCCCATGTACTGCAGCATGCCAGGCTCCCCTGTCCTCCACTATCTCCCAGGATTTGCTCAAATTCATGTCTATTGAATCAGTGATGCTATCTAACCATCTCATCCTCTGCCACCACCTTCTCCTTTTGCCTTCAATCTTTCCCAGCATTAAGGTCTTTTCCAATGATTCTTCACATCAGGTGGTCAAAGTACTGGAGCTTAAAAAGGGACTGTTTTGGTTTCCAACGACTGACATTCAATAAACATTTGTAGAGAAAAGAAGAGAGAGGGAAAGGAATGTTGTTTGGAAACTAGTAACACTGTTCAGTGACTAACATCTCAATCCAACCCACAAAAATCTGTTTAATCTAAGAACCTAAATGTCATACCTACACTGCTTTTATGAGAGATGGGTTGATTGTAGGACCCCAGGAGCCCACCTGCCTCTCCATAAAACCAGTTTTGAGAATTCCCCTGGCTCCCAAGAGAACAGGTCCCACTTCAGAAGAGCAGGGCTTGGAAGATGGAGGGGGCCGGTATGAGTCTGATAGCATTTCATTTACCCTTTCCTCTCCCCTCCCTCACTCCAGCATTGGCAGTACTCTCAGGGGCTCCAACAGCAGGGAGAAAATGTAGGCTTCAGAGAGGGAACATTTGCACTACTTTGGAAATCAGACACCTCTTTTCTAAACGCCTCCTTTTTTGGAAACATGCTGTTTTGTGGTCGCCTGGCACCATGCCCCCCTCCCTAACACACCCTGCCCTTAGGAGGAGTTACCTTTCTTTTGTGGGTTTGCCTTTTTGAGGTGGGAAATCCAGATGCCTGACTCCCACTCCAGAAGCCAATAGATCAAATCCCTCCTGCCATGGCTGTTGTATAGCTGATAGAGTCTCTCCAGGGCTTTAAATATTGAGTGAGCAATTTTTTTAAAAAGACTGGGGGACATTCCCTCAGTAATGTCATAGTGTTTCTACTGCTTGGTTAGCCCTGACTTCTAGTTTCCTGGCCCTCAAGGGCTGCCTTGCCTCCTGCCCATTTCCAGGCCTAGTTCTCTACTTTCTCAATCCTTGGACTATCTCAAAAATCATTCCAATAAAATCTCCTTTGTTTAAATTACCAGAGTCAAAGACTCTGTGGGCAATGCAAGATTCTAGATGAATTTCCTGAGTCCTGATCAAATTATTCATTGGAGTTTCACATTTGCATTCATGCTTTCCAAGTATAGCTGGTGAAAGTCCTTTATGCCCCACACCCTGGACCAAGTGTTAAGTGTGCAAAAACAAATAGGATTCAGGCCCAGGCCTAAGAGAACTCATTCTGCTTGAAGAGGCAGAGAATTAGATCAGAAACTGAAACTGAAGTGGTGTAACCTGTTGCAAGCGTCCTTGGAAGATAATGATCCAAACTCCCTCACTCTCTCAGGCACACATTCAATCTCTCTACCTCTCCCACTTCCAAGGGCTTCTGGGGTCTTTGGACAGCAGGCTCTAGTAAAGATGTGGGTAATGTGAGTTTCTGCTGACATGGAAATATCCATAAGAAGACACAGAATGCATGTACAGTGAAATAGAGCTGCTGAAGAAGAATGTCAACACTTTAAAAATAAATTTCTAATTTAATTTATTAAATTAAATTAATAATTTTTTTAAATAAAATTAATGAGTACTTGGGGACTTCCCTGGTGGTCCACTGGTTAACACTCCATTCTCCCAATGCAGGGGACATGTGCTCGATCCCTGGTTGGGGAAATAAGATCCCATGTGCTGCAAAGCATGGTCTGAAAAGATAAATTAAAAATAAAATAAAATAAAAAATAACAAGTACTTATGGAGACTCACGTACAAAACACACAACAGCAAGATTGCCTTACTGGAGTGAAAAAATCTCAACTAAGAGATTCAGGAAAGAAATCAAAATAGAGCGTGGTCATTGTTGAGATCCAAATTAATGGCCTGGAAGATCAAATTATAAGAAATATTTCAAAACACAAAGGAAAAATGTGAAGAGATGGAAATCATGAAGGAAAACTTAAGAGCCGTGGAGAATATATCCAGGAGGCCCAGTATGTGAAACATGGATGCTCCAGGAGAAGCAAAGAAGAGTTATAACACATAAGACTCTTTGAGTTCTGTCAGGACTATAGAGTAAAGAGACACACGAAGAAACATCTTGGTAATATTCCAAACTTTGGGTGAAAAGAAAAGCATTCAAATAAAAAGAATGTAAGCTCAGACTTGCAGAGACAATGCGGGAAGGAGAGGGTGGGACAAATTGAGAGAATAGCATTGAAACATTACCACATGTAGAATTAAATAGCCAGTGGGAGTTTCCTGTATGGTGCAGGGGACTCAAATCATGTGCTCTGACAACCTAGAGGGGTGGGGTGTGAGGTGGGAGAGAGGTTCAAGAGGAAGGGGACATGCTTATACCTATGGCTGATCCATGCTGCTATATGGCAGGAACTAACACAATATTGTAAAGCAATTATCCTTCAATTAAAAATAAATTTGAAAAACTAAAATAAAAGAATGCAAGCTCTGTAAGGGAAAAATAATCAGAATGGCATCAGATTTCTTTACTGCCACCATAGAAGCTGAAATACAGTAAAATAGCAGCCACAGACACTGTGAGATTGCAACCAAGATTCTACTCCCAGCCAAGATTATTCCCTTATTAGAATCAGTGGAAAATGCATAGGAACATGCTGGAAGTCGGAGAGTGTATCAACACCTTAGGAAAAGAATCTAGGGAGGATATCCATATGCAAAACAACAAAGTGGGATTCCTACTTAAGAAAAGTGGAACATAGACATAAATATAATACCTAAAACTCCTAGAAGAAAACATAGGAGTAGATCTTCATGACTTTGGGTAAAGCAATGATTTCTAAGCAATGTCACTGAAATCACAAGCAACAGATGAAAATATTAGAAATATTGGACTCTTTGAAATTTACAATGTTTGTGGTTAAAATGACACCATCAAGAAAATAAAAAGACAACCCATAAAAAGGAAGAAAGTATCCACAATTCATGTATCTGATAAATGACATGTATCCAGAATACAAAAAGAACACTTTTCAATTCATTATTTTAAAGGTAGATTTTATTTTGGGGAGCTCTAAAATCGCTGCAGATGGTGACTGCAGCCACGAAATTAAAAGACACTTGCTCCTTGGAAGAAAAGCTATGACCAACCTAGACAGCATATTAAAAAGCAAAGACATTACTTTGCCAACAAAGTTCCATCTAGTCAAAGCTATGGTTTTTCCAGTAATCAGGTATGGATGTGAGAGTTGGACCATAAAGAAAGCTGAGCACCAAAGAACTGATGTTTTTGAACTGTGGTGTTGGAGGAGACTCTTGAGAGTCCCTTGGACTGCAAGCAGATCCAACCAGTCCATCTTAAAGGAATCAGTCCTGCATATTCATTGGAAGGACTGATGTTTAAGCTGAAACTCCAAAACTTTGGCCACCTGATGCGAAGAAGTGACTCATTTGAAAAGACCCTGATACTGGGAAAGATTGAAGGCAGGAGAAGGGGACCACAAAGGATTAGATGGTTAGATGGCATCACTGACTCGATGGACATGAGTTTGATCAAACTCCGGGAGTTGGTGAAGGAGAGGGAAGCCTGGTGTGCTGCAGTCCCTGGGGTCACAAAGAGTTGGACATGACTGAGAGACTGAACTGAACTGAACTGAGAACTGACAATAGAAAGGTCTTACCAGACCCACTCCCACATCATACATTTTAAGATGACAGGATTAGTCAGAAGGTTCTTAAGAAGGAGAAACAAGTCCTCAAGCAGGATACATTGTTTTTATATTATCATTGGTACAGAGTTTAAGGGAAAACATAGCCTTGAGACATTAGTTCTGGTCTTAAAGAAAAAGCATGTGACTAAGACAAGGAATGTAGGAAAAAAAATGTTTGTCCCTTTCTCCTCCTTGAGAGCCCAGGACACTTTTCTCCTTCTCGAGGGCCTGGACTACTTCCTCCTTGAGGGCTCTGGACTCCTTATCAACCTACCTAAATTAACTGTCTCATTGGAGATTGAGGAAATGAATAATAAAATTATAGGTATATTTCAATCCTAAATCCACCAAACAAGAACTACTTGTTTTTTTCTTATGTCGCTGGAATGTTTATGAAAACCAGCTCTGCATTTGTCCACAACGAATATATTATTTGGAAAAAATTAAGGGTTAAATTAATAGTCAATTAAAAAAAGAAAGTTTTTCAGCCGATAAAAAAGAAATGAATAATTTAAAAGTAATCAAAAGAAAATCTTAACTTTTAGAAATTAGAAATACCTTCTTGATTAATATAGTATATATATATATGATATATATTAGTCAGGTTTTTCTCTAGAGAAGCAGAATTGAAAACAGGGACTCAAATTCATGTGCATCATAATTATTTTGCTTTTAAAAGATTTATTTTATTGAAGGATAATTGATTTACCATGTTGTGTGAATTTCTGCTTTACAGAAAAATGATTCAGTTATACACATATATGTATATATATATTCTTTTAAAATTTCTTTTCCATTATGGTTTATCATAGGATATTGAATATAGTTCCCTGTGCTACATAGTAGGATCTTGTTGCTTACCCATTCCGTATATAATAGCTTGCATCCAAACTTCCAATCCATCCCACCTCCCTCCCTATTGGTAACCACAAGTTTGTTCTCTATATCTGTGAGTCTATTTTTGGGGAGAGAGCAAATGAGCCAAGATGGTGTGGTCACGCTCTCTCGCCCATTTTAAAATAATGACTGTGTAACGGTTGAGATCACTTATGTCTGACACCTGAGCTTAAAAACTGAGAATTTTAGGGACTTTTTCCATGGTCCAGGAATTAAGACTGTGCCCCCATTGCGGGGGGGGGGGGGGCGGTGCAGCATGGGGTCAGGTTTGATACCTTGTCAGGGAACTAGATCCCACATGCTGCAACTAAGAGTTTGCATGTTGCCACTAACAAATAAATTATTTGGCACAGCCAAATAAATTACAGCGTGAGTGTGAGTGCATGCTCAGTCACGTCCGGCTCTTTGTGACTCCATGGGCTGTAGCCTGCCACGCTTCTCTGTCCATGGAATCTGTCCTGCTTTGGCAGGCAGATTTTTTATAAGTGAGCCACCTGGGAAACCCAAATAAATAAATAATAAATATTTTTTAAAAAGGGAAAATTTGAAAGCTACTAAAATTTAGAATTTGTATAATTTATATGTTAGCTTCACTCAATCACTTAGTAGTTACATTAGCACACTTATTTGGGGCATATTATGTGTAAACTCTCTGTGCCTCAGTCTCCTCAGCTGAAAGGAGATGATCACAGCACATTCTCCAGAGAGTGGCTGTAAGAACTGAGAAAGTTAATATATATAAAACAGTCAAATGGTACTTTTTATCATTACTCTCTATATGGCTGGTTCTTTCTGCACATTTTGTATGAAACCACAGATGGTCCTGTACAGAAAGTAAACAGAGGATCATTTTTCTCCTCATTGGTTTTCCTTCCTCTTCTCCCCTCCTTTTTCTGTAGTGGAAGGAAGTGTGCTCCTTGCTTGTTCTGTGGCAACTCTGGAGTCATGGCAACACTGAAATGAGAAGTAGGCCAAGCATCGGGCAAGGCCAAGTGATAATATAAATGGACTTAGTGGATTAGAAATATGGACAGCACATAATAGAATGAGATTTATCTTGGGAGAAAAATAGTTTATTTAAGAAGAAACAGTTCAATGCATAGTCAACCCAGAAGGGGGAAAGGGTGTATCTCAGAGAGGTAGAGATAATGAACAGAGGAAAGGGCACTGGCAGAAATACAGCCAGAGGGCCCCTGTTCTATACAGCATGACCCTAGGAAAAGGAGATGGATGGCCTCTGATAAATATCTCCTCATCCTATGGACTGCTCCTTTTGTGCTTGATTTAAGATTTCCAACTCTAACAGAGGTCAGTGCTCAAGTAGTTGATGTCACTGTGCACCAAAAATATTTTTGTCAGTTGCATTAGTCATTATTTTGGCTGTTTGAATAACCAAATTAGAACAATCACAGACAGTCTGAACCATAGCTGGGCAATGTGCCCTCATGACGAGCACAGATACCAAATCTAGTACCGAGAGAAGTCTCAGTCACACTGCATAGACACAGCCCTGGGTTCCAGAGCTATTGCCAGAAAACACAGTCCAGTCCAGAGCTGGTGCTGGGAGCCGAGGGATCATGCTGCCATTGCATCTCTAAACTGAGTGCCATGGGAGCCTGCCTTTCCTCTGCGGTGGGTTAGGTCAGCTCAGGAGGCTTTGTGTCTGAAGACAAGAGCATTGGACTCCCTTAATTAAGAACTAAGACGTTAGTGTAAAACTGATCAATAAAGACACAGTCTTACTTGAAATCCCTCCCCATCTTAATTGGTTTAAAACTAACATCAATGGAGAAAACAAAGAGAGCCAGGGTATAGTTAGCCCCTGGAATGGTGCTGTGAGGCAGTAGACCCAACAGAGGCTGTGATACCTTTATTGCATCCCTCCAGGGGCAAAACCCTAGGACGAGGAAGACCTTCAGCCTGGGAGGCACCCAGAGCCAGAAGGGTGACTTCCTGCTGTCTGACCATGATGGAAAAGACTTTGCAAGAACTGGATTCACCCCAAAAACAGATCATTATGTTCCCTCAGTTTTCCCTTCAAACAATCTCAGGGACCTGTCCTTAGTTCTTCAACACCACTGATTGTCCCTTAGTTCAGATCCCCTCTATATTGGGTCCCAAACTGATCTCCCTGCCTCTCAGCATCGAGGCCTTCCACCCTTCAACACCTCCCCAACTTCATCTGTCCTTTGAACAATGAAATGCATGTAGCCTAGGAGATCTACTTAAAGCGCAAATGTGACTATGACAGTCTCTCATCCATCAATTTAAAAATACCCAGGTAATTTATTCAACAAAGTTTTAATGTACATAGGTGGGTCCCAGGCACTGTACTAGGCACTGAGAATATGATGATAAAAAATAAAGAAGCCCCACCCTCATGAAGCTTGGAGTTTAATGGGGAAAAAAGACAGCCAAACAATTACACAAGAAGACATGGTTAGAAGATGGCGGAGGAGTAGGACGGAGAGACCACTTTCTCTCCTACAAATTCATCAAAAGAATAACTGAATGCAGAGCAAACTTCACAAAACAACTTCTGATCGCTAGTTGAGGTCATCAGGCACCCAGAAAAGCAGCCCATTGTCTTCGAAAGGGGGTAGGACAAAATATAAAAGATAAAAAGTGAGACAAAAGAGCTAAGGATGGAGATCCGTCCCAGGAAGGGAGTCTTAGGTGGCATTGCTTGGGGTAGGGTCCGGGCCTGAGTGCCCTGAGGACAATCGGAGGGAGCTTCTGTGAGTTGCCAAGGTGAACTGTGGGAGAGCAAAAGAGAGAGAGAAAATTAACCAGCCCGAACACACTGCCTGCCATTCGCAGAACAAAGGGACCGAGAAAGTCCAGAGAAGAGCTCGCAGGCTGCAGACCGTCCCAGCCCTGCTGGAGGCAGGAGGCAGGGGGGAGGGGAAGGTCGTGGCGAGACACAGGGCGCAGGCACCCGACTGGCGCCAGCGGAAACTGAGACTGGGTCCGCGGAAGGGAGTCGGTGCGCCGCACCTGGGGAGAGTGCGCCTGTCGAGCCCCTGGCTGCCTGGACCGCTCTGACAGGGAAGGCACAGAGAGCAGGCACAGCTTTTTGCTCCGCGCTTTTGTGGAACACCCGAGGGCTGGAACCGCGCGCAGCGTGGGGCGCGCTCCATATGGAGCGGCCAGGAGCCTGAGCAGCGCAGACGGAGAAAGCAGCGCCAGCTCCTCCCTGCAGAGTGATGGAACTAGCTACCTGAATAAGAGTCCACCTCCGCCTGCCTGTGTCAGGGTGGAAATGAGGCTCTGAAGAAACCGGCAAACAGAAGCCAAATAAACAAAGGGAACCACTTCAGAAGGGACCGGTGCAACAGATTAAAATCCCTGTAGAGAACACCGACTACACCAGAAGGGGCCTGTAGATATCGAGAAGTGTAAGCTGGAATGAGGAGCTGTCTGAAACTGAGCCGAACCCACACTGACCGCAACAGCTCCAGAGAAATTCCTAGATATATTTTTACTTTTATTTTTTTTTAGTAAGAAAAAAAAAATTTTTTTTATTTTTTATTTTTTTTCTCTTTTATTTTCCTTTAAAATTACCTATTACTCCCCCATTACTCCTTAACTTTCATTTTCATAGATTTTTACGATTTTTATAATTAGGGAAAAAATTTTTTTTTCTTTCTTTTTTTTTTCATCTTTTTTTTTCTTTCCTTTTTCTCTTCTATTTTCTATTTTTCTTTTTCTCTTATTTCTTTTAAAGTCCTCTAGTACTCCTCTACTACTCCTTAATTTTCATTTTCAATACACTATAACCTTACCAAAAAAAAAAAAAAAAAAAAAGAAGAGAAGCCCTATTTTTAAACCGAAATTCAGTTCCCATTTTTATTCAGGAGTGTGCTGATTATTCTCTCCCAATCTTGACTCTCTGTTTTCTACCTCAGAACACTTCTATTTCCTCCTTTCCCCTTCTCTTCCCAATCCAATTCTGTGAATCTTTGTAGGTGTCTGGGCTACAGAGAACACTCTGGGAACAGACAACTGTGCAGATCGGTCTCTCTCCTCTTGAGTCCCCCTTTTTCTCCTGCTCATCTCTATCTCCCTCCTCCCTCTCCTCTTCTTCATGTAACTCTGTGAACCTCTCTGGGTGTCCCTAACGGGGGAGAATCTTTTAGCCATTAACCTAGAAGTTTTCTTATCAGGGCTGTATAGTTGGAGAAGTCCTGAGACTACAGGAAGAATAAAACTGAAATCCAGAGGCAGGAGACTTAAGCCCAAAACCTGAGAACACCAGAAAACTCCTGACTACATGGAACTTTAAGTAATAAGTGACCATCCAAAACCCTCCATACCTACACTGAAACCAACCACCACCCAAGAGCCAATAAGTTTTAGAGCAAGACATACCACGCAAATTCTCCAGCAACGCAGGAACATAGCCCTGAACGTCAACATACAGGCTGCCCAAGGTCACACCTAACACATAGACCCATCTCAAAACTCATTACTGGGCACCCCATTGCTCTCCAAAGAGAAGAAATCAAGTTCCATGCACCAGAACACTGACGCAAGCTTCCCTAACCAGGAAACCTTGACAAGCCAATCATCTAACCCCACCCACTGGGTAAATCCTCCACAATAAAAAGGAACCACAGATCTCCAGAATACAGAAAGCCCACTCCAGACACAGCAATCTAAACAAGATGAAAAGGCACAGAAATACCCAACAGGTAAAGGAACATGAAAAATGCCCACCAAGTCAAACAAAAGAGGAGGAGATAGGGAATCTACCTGAAAAAGAATTTAGAATAATGATAATAAAAATGATCCAAAATCTTGAAAACAAAATGGAGTTACAGATAAATAGCCTGGAGACAAAGATTGAAAAGATGCAAGAAATGTTTAATAAAGACCTAGAAGAAATAAAAAAGAGTCAATTAAAAATGAATAATGCAATGAATGAGATCAAAAACACTTTGGAGGGAACCAAGAGTAAAATAACGGAGGCAGAAGATAGGATAAGTGAGGTAGAAGATAAAATGGTGGAAATAAATGAAGCAGAGAGGAAAAAAGAAAAAAAGATCAAAAGAAATGAGGACAACCTCAGGGACCTCTGGGACAATGTGAAACACCCCAACATTCGAATCACAGGAGTCCCAGAAGAAGACAAAAAGAAAGGCCATGAGAAAATACTCGAGGAGATAATAGCTGAAAACTTCTCTAAAATTGGGAAGGAAATAGCCACCCAAATCCAAGAAACCCAGAGAGTCCCAAACAGGATAAACCCAAGGTGAAACACCCCAAGACACATATTAATCAAATTAACAAAGATCAAACACAAAGAACAAATATTAAAAGCAGCAAGGGAGAAACAACAAATAACACACAAAGGGATCCCCATAAGGATAACAGCTGATCTATCAATAGAAACCCTCCAGTCCAGAAGGGAATGGCAGGACGTACTGAAAGTAATGAAAGAGAAAAACCTACAACCTATATTACTGTATCCAGCAAGGATCTCATTCAGATATGAAGGATTCAAAAGCTTTACAGATAAGCAAAAGCTGAGAGAATTCAGCACCACCAAACCAGCTCTTCAACAAATGCTAAAGGATCTTCTCTAGACAGGAAATGCAGAAAGGTTGTATAAACGTGAACCCAAAACAACAAAGTAAATGGCAATGGGACCACACCTATCAATAATTACCCTAAATGTAAATGGGTTGAATGCCCCAACCAAAAGACAAAGATTGGCTGAATGGATACAAAAACAAGACCCCTATATATGCTGTCTACAAGAGACCCACCTCAAAGCAAGAGACACATACAGACTAAAAGTGAAGGGCTGGAAAAAAATATTTCATGCAAACGGAGACCAAAAGAAAGCAGGAGTCGCAATACTCATATCAGATAGAATAGACTTTCAAATAAAGGATGTGAAAAGAGACAAAGAAGGACACTACATAATGATCAAAGGATCAATCCAAGAAGAAGATATAACAATTATAAATATATATGCACCCAACATAGGAGCACCACAATATGTACGGCAAACACTAACGAGTATGAAAGAGGAAATTAATAGTAACACAATAATAGTGGGAGACTTTAATACCCCACTCACAACTATGGATAGATCAACTAAACAGAAAATTAACAAGGAAACACAACCCTTAAATGACACAATGGACCAGCTAGACCTAATTGATATCTATAGGACATTTCACCCCAAAACAATCAACTTCACCTTTTTCTCAAGTGCACACGGAACCTTCTCCAGAATAGATCACATCCTGGGCCATAAATCTGGTCTTGGAAAATTCAAAAAAATTGAAATCATTCCAGTCATCTTTTCTGACCACAGTGCAGTAAGATTAGATCTCAATTACAGGAAAAAAATTGTTAAAAATTCAAACATATGGAGGCTAAATAACACGCTTCTGAATAACCAACAAATCATAGAAGAAATCAAAAAAGAAATCAAAATATGTATAGAAATGAATGAAAATGAAAACACAACAACCCAAAACCTATGGGACACTGTAAAAGCAGTGCTAAGGGGAAGGTTCATAGCATTACAGGCTTACATCAAGAAGCAAGAAAAAAGCCAAATAAATAACCTAACTCTACACCTAAAGCAATTAGAGAAGGAAGAAATGAAGAACCCCAGGGTTAGCAGAAGGAAAGAAATCTTAAAAATCAGGGCAGAAATAAATGCAATAGAAACTAAAGAGACCATAGCAAAAATCAACAAAGCTAAAGGCTGGTTTTTTGAAAAAATAAACAAAATTGACAAACCATTAGCAAGACTCATTAAGAAACAAAGAGAGAAGAACCAAATTAACAAAATTAGAAATGAAAATGGAGAGATCACAACAGACAACACTGAAATACAAAGGATCATAAGAGACTACTACCAGCAGCTTTATGCCAATAAAACGGACAACTTGGATGAAATGGACAAATTCTTAGAAAAGTATAACTTTCCAAAACTGAACCAGGAAGAAATAGAAGATCTTAACAGACCCATCACAGGCAAGGAAATCGAAACTGTAATCAAAAACCTTCCAGCAAACAAAAGCCCAGGACCAAATGGCTGCACAGCTGAATTCTACCAAAAATTTAGAGAAGAGCTAACACCTATCTTACTCAAAGTCTTCCAGAAAACTGCAGATGAAGGTAAGCTTCCAAACTCATTCTATGGGGCCACCATCACCCTAATTCCAAAACCGGACAAAGATGCCACAAAAAAAGAAAACTACAGGCCAATATCATTGATGAACATAGATGCAAAAATCCTTAACAAAATTCTAGCAAACAGAATCCAACAACATATTAAAAAAATCATACACCATGACCAAGTGGGCTTTATCCCAGGAATGCAAGGATTCTTTAATATCCGCAAATCAATCAATGTAATACACCACATTAACAAATTGAAAGATAAAAACCATATGATTATCTCAATAGATGCAGAGAAAGCCTTTGACAAAACTCAACACCCATTTATTATTAAAACTCTCCAGAAAGCAGGAATAGAAGGAACATACCTCAACATTATAAAAGCCATATATGACAAACCCACAGCAAGCATCACCCTCAATGGTGAAAAATTGAAAGCATTTCCCCTGAAATTAGGAACAAGACAAGGGTGCCCACTCTCACCACTACTGTTCAACATAGTGTTGGAAGTTTTGGCCACAGCAATCAGAGCAGAAAAAGAAGTAAAAGGAATCCAGATAGGAAAAGAAGAAGTGAAACTCTCGCTGTTTGCAGATGACATGATCCTCTATATAGAAAACCCTAAAGACTCTACCAGAAAATTACTAGAGCTAATCAATGAATATAGTAAAGTTGCAGGATATAAAATTAACACAGAGAAATCCCTTGCATTCCTATATACTAACAATGAAAAAACAGAAAGAGAAATTAAGGAAACAATACCATTCACCATTGCAACATAAAGAATAAAATACTTAGGAGTATATCTACCTAAAGAAACAAAAGACCTATACATAGAAAACTATAAAACACTGATGAAAGAAATCAAAGAGGACACAAACAGATGGAGAAACATACCATGCTCATGGATTGGAAGAATCAATATTGTCAAAATGGTTATTCTACCCAAAGCAATCTATAGATTCAATGCAATCCCTATCAAGCTACCACCGGTATTTTTCACAGAACTAGACCAAATAATTTCACAATTTGTATGGAAATACAAAAAACCTCGAATAGCCAAAGTAATCTTGAGAAAGAAGAATGGAACTGGAGGAATCAACCTGCCTGACTTCAGACTCTACTACAAAGCCACAGTCATCAAGACAGTATGGTACTGGCACAAAGACAGAAATATAGATCAATGGAACAGAATAGAAAGCCCAGAGATAAATCCACGAACTTATGGACATCTTATCTTTGACAAAGGAGGCAAGGATATACAATGGAAAAAAGACAACCTCTCTAACAAGTGGTGCTGGGAAAGCTGGTCAACCACTTGTAAAAGAATGAAACTAGAACACTTTCTAACACCATACACAAAAATAAACTCAAAATGGATTAAAGATCTAAATGTAAGACCAGAAACTATAAAACTCCTAGAGGAGAACATAGGCAAAACACTCTCCGATATAAACCACAGCAAGATCCTCTATGACCCACCTCCCAGAATATTGGAAATAAAAGCAAAACTAAACAAATGGGAACTAGTGAAACTTAAAAGCTTTTGCACTACAAAGGAAACTATAAGTAAGGTGAAAAGACAGCCCTCAGATTGGGAGAAAATGATAGCAAATGAAGAAACAGACAAAGGATTAATCTCAAAAATATACAAGCAACTCCTGCAGCTCAATTCCAGAAAAATAAATGACCCAATCAAAAAATGGGCCAAAGGACCAAACAGACATTTCTCCAAAGAAAACATACAGATGGCTAACAAACACATGAAAAGATGCTCAACATCACTCATTATCAGAGAAATGCAAATCAAAACCACAATGAGGTACCATTACACGCCAGTCAGGATGGCTGCTATCCAAAAGTCTACAAGCAATAAATGCTGGAGAGGGTGTGGAGAAAAGGGAACCCTCTTACACTGTTGGTGGGAATGAAAACTAGTACAGCCACTATGGAAAACAGTGTGGAGATTTCTTAAAAAACTGGAAATAGAACTGCCATATGACCCAGCAATCCCACTTCTGGGCATACACACTGAGGAAACCAGATCTGAAAGAGACACGTGCACCCCAATGTTCATCACAGCACTGTTTATAATAGCCAGGACATGGAAGCAACCTAGATGCCCATCAGCAGATGAATGGATAAGGAAGCTGTGGTACATATACACCATGGAATATTACTCAGCCATTAAAAAGAATTCATTTGAATCAGTTCTAATGAGATGGATGAAACTGAAGCCCATTATACAGAGTGAAGTAAGCCAGAAAGATAAAGAACATTACAGCATACTAACACATATATATGGAATTTAGAAAGATGGTAACAATAACCCTATATGCAAAACAGAAAAAGAGACACAGAAATGCAGAACAGACTTTTGAACTCTGTGGGAGAAGGTGAGGGTGGGATGTTTCAAAAGAACAGCATGTATACTATCTATGGTGAAACAGATCACCAGCCCAGGTGGGATGCATGAGACAAGTGCTCGGGCCTGGTGCACTGGAAGACCCAGAGGAATCGGGTGGAGAGGGAGGTGGGAGGGGGGATCGGGATGGGGAATACGTGTAAATCTATGGCTGATTCATATCAATGTATGACAAAACCCACTGAAATGTTGTGAAGTAATTAGCCTCCAACCAATAAAAAAAAAAAAAAAAAAAGAAGACATGGTTAAATTCTCTGAAGAAGAGGGGGCTCTAGCAGAGGCTCCATCTAGCCTGGGAGGTCAGGAGACTTTCCTGAAGAAGCAACTTGTGAACAGAGATCTGAAAGATAAGTAGGAATCAACTAGGCCAATGCTTCTTGTAAACTCTAATTAGGTTAAGGAAATTAAACAGTGTGCCACAACCAATGTCTTTTGAAATGAAATAACAGACTGGACAATAGCACAGTAGAAGAGAAAAGGATAGAAGGAAACATAATAGAGTAATAGAGTATAGATCAGAACATATTTCAGGTAGCAAAGGTTAATATTTCATGATATGTTTATAATGAGTTAACTATAAAATGTATTTCTTAGTGTGCGCTGTAAACTAGCCAGTGGCAGAAGTAAGGGGAATGGAAGCACACATCCTAGAAAGGGAACAGCCTCTGCAAGACTCAGCTGAGAGAAAGCAGGAGATATTTAGCCTCATTTTTAATCTGTGAAATAACCCACACATCATTCATTCAGCAAATACTTATTTAATTCTCTTTCAAAGCAGCACACCCAATCAGAGTCACAAGGAGGAGCCAGGCAGCTTTTCTTGTCTAAATGAGTTTACATGCCATCAGGAGAGAGAGGTATGTAAATAAATATTAGACTAAGTTTGAAAAAAAGCTGCAGGAATAAATCAAATATAATGAGAAGAGAATATAAGGAAATTGCTTCTATCTAGGAAAGATCTCAGAGAGCTTTATGAAAAGAGAAGGCTTTTTCTTGAGGTCTGGAAGGACAGCTAGAGGTGAAAATTCAGGAGAGGAAGGGACACAGAGGTACAAACAGTCCAGGATAAAGAACAGTGGTGATAAAGGCATGGAATGCCTTTGGGGATTCCATATTTGGGGAATGGTGAATCAAGGTTGAGGATGGAGAGAGGGTCATCGAAAGACCTCATAAGGACCAGAGTGGATCAGTATCTGTCTCAACCTCCAACTGTGATACCTCAGACAACTCTAGCCTTCTCTCCATTGGTTATCCCCTCTGTGAATTGGGAAATATAACTCTGGCCTCTGATACAATCAGCAGAGCTGGGGAAAATAAAATGCACTCAACCATATAAAGTGTTTGTAACTCACTGGAGTAAAGGTGCCCAAAATCTGCAAAAATCTTAGTAGCCCCAAAGAAAGTCAGTTGTTTTATAGTAATAGGATTAATGGGGCTTGGGGGGTCGGGGGCGTATTTTTCAGTCCTTCCAATCTTCTTATTGTTGAGCTGCCTCAATTTCCTTTTAAATAAAATTTTTCCTTTTTAAGAATAAAAACTAAAAGACCTGAGGGTCATTATAGAGTAAAACAAATATCAAAGCATGAATATTTCTGTAATAATATTATGAACATACCTTCAAAGTCATAGGATCTATCCTCAGGTGGTCCTACCCATCAATAAAGGGTATTATGAAAATCTGTTAATTTTTCTCTATATCTATGTATCCTGGATTCTTGATTCACTAAAATCTATTAGATTGTAATCTCTGCTAGGTAAACAGAGATCTTGTTTACCTGACACATCTTTATTGCCTCACACAAGTAGACACCCATCATTGAATGAATGAATGAACTGCAGGGTCTCCTCCAGTGAATGAAGCCATTCTCCAACCAGCAAGATGTCACAGAATCACTTTAATCAGACCACTCCAATAAAATAAGGGAAAGTGTCTGATGGACCCAAGCACTTTTTCTAGGGGAGGAAATATATTTTTTTTTAATGTATATGTATCTCTGGGACTGTTGTGGTGGTGCAGTGGTCAGGACTCTGCACTCCACTGCAGGGGGGCACAGTTTCAATCTCTGGATGGAGAACTAAGATCTCACATGCCTCGCAGCTTGACAAAAAAAAAAAATATATATATATAAGTATTTCTAAAACACTGAATCTTATTTCCTGCAGACTGACTTCTTTCTGTCTTGTTCTCATTTTTCTTAAGGATCTGAACATAAATGCTGAGGCAGAAGGTATGGTGATCAGCAGCATAATTTGAGTCAAGACTCTATGTTACAAGTGACAAAAATCTATTCAAACTGGCTCATATAATGGCAAAGCACAGGATCAGGTTTGCCTTCAGGTATGACCAAACCCACATATTCAAACAAGGCCCGCAGAGTTTATCTCTCTCCATCTCTTGGCTCTCCTTTCCTCCGTCTGCATTCTTGGCTGAACTCTCCTTTGTTTGTGACAAAGAGACCAGAAACTCTAGGCTTAATGGAAAGAGAGAGCTGTTCTTTCCCCACGTGTGTGTGTGTTAAGCCGCCTCAGTCATGCCCGACTTTTTGTGACCCGATGGACTATGGCCAGCCAGGCTCCTCTGTCTGTGGGATCTTCCAGGCAAGAATACTGGAGTGGGCTGCCATTCCCTCCTCCAGGGGATCTGTCCAACCTAAGGACAGAACCTGCGGCCTGTGTCTTGCATCTCCTGCTTTGGCAGGGAGTTCTTCACCACTAGTGCCACCTGGGTCCCAGGGGTGCCTCTCACTGGCTCAGCTTGGGTCACATGCCCATCCTTAAACCAATCATTGAGATTCTATTTGCGTAAGACCTGCCCTGGAGCAAGGGAAATGAGATCAGCTCTACTTGAACCACAGAGAATATGAGCAGGCAAAGTGTAGGAGGAAGGGTAGGGTCCCAAAAGGAAATCAGGTGCCACTAACAGAAAGGGTAAATGATTGCTGAGAAGACCAGACTGGCAGCTGTCATCATCTTCATCTGTCCAGAAAGAGGTTGAAGAGGGCCATCAGATGGGCTGGCAAAAAGAAAGTGATTAAGCCTTTTGCCACTATTGATGCTATGCATGTGCTTAATGATAACAGATGAGATTCAGTGCCAGTGAGCAGCTGCAGGAAAGAGCCAGCAGGGTTGGGAGTGGAAGCCAAGCGGCAATCCATCTCACAGCCTATGCGTTCCCCCAAGTCTGTTTCACTACATGAAATGCCCAAACTGACTCAGGCACTTTTCAAGTTGCAAAACTTGCACTCATGCTCAGCAGATATATTTAAAACTGTTTTACAACCAACAGTTAAACAGAAGGAAATTAAGGGAGAAAAATCAGGGATACAGCTTCATGCATAAAACTCAACCATACAATTAACAGAGTCCATATTAATCACATGTCAGTTAGGCCTCAGTGGTTTGGTAGTTTTTCGTTGGCAGAAATAATCCAATCCTGATAGGCAAAGATGGTTGATGTCAGTATAACTGAAAGACTTTAAACATAGGGCCCCTATCATTAATTAATCAAGTAATTACTCTCTTAATGCCATATTTGGTAAATAGGTTTTTAGCACTTTTCCCCCTTTAGCTCTAGCTCTTTATCATACCAACATTCCTTTATCTAGAAGTTCCAGTAGAAGATGAGATGTGTTTTTAATCATAATAAAAATGCTGTATTTGTAGATCAATTTGTACTCTATAAAATCACTCACTAGAGTCTTCCAGCAGCCTTTGCAGATAAGCAGAACAAATATTATTCTCCCAAATAACTGCCAGAGTGTCTGGCTTGGACTCAGACTTGCAAAATGCCAATAGAATCCCATTCTCTTGCAGGTGGAGTAAGGCATCGTCTCATTCTGATGGCGGAGTCCTGGTTCCGGGGTGATGCACAGAACAGCATCACCCTTAGTACTTACAGTCCCCGAGGACACGAGTCAGCACCACACAACTCCAAAGGCATTGCATGTGCCTGGGCTTGAGTGGAACCACAATTCTCTAGAGGGGGAGAAAAGCAATCAAATAGAAAACATGAATTCACAAGATAATATTTCACAAGATAATAAAAACATGTCTTAATGTTGCTCCCACTCATATTGTGGTTAGGAATCCTTCATGAAATGCATTATCCCATTAGTCCTCAATCTCTGTAGATCAGAAGTACTGTCATCTCTATGATGGTGAGAAATCTTATAGGAAACAGACAAGGTCCTGCATTGCTGAGAGACATCATAGCTTTTAGATTAATCTTTCTCAGGGCTGATAATACAATTAATGTATTCAGGAAGTGACCCTTTATTTTAATAAGAAAAATATTGGCTCCTTGAATTAATAATACTTATTGGCTTTTTGCATGACTTTGAGGCCCATTCTTGGAACTACTATCCTGAAAAATGATAATTATAAAAAGGTAACTGAATTTACTCTCTAAAGCATTCATTTATCCATTCATTTAGTCAATAAACTTTCAAGAACATGATGCCAAGTTCTACAGTGGTGCAGAGTATGTAAAGATGAAAAGTTATAGTCCCTTAATTCAGTGGCTAGCCATGCAAGTCAATCATTACAACAGTAGCAACAAATAATGCCAGATGTTTCTGAGCACTTACCATAGTCCAGGCACTGTGCCAAGTGCCTTCTCTGTAGTTTGTAATCTTTCCCATAGCCAATGAGGTAGATATTATTAATAATACCATTTTACAGATGAGTAAACTTAGCCCTGAGAAGTGAAAAAGTAGAAGCAGTGACAGACTTTATTTTCTTGGGCTCCAAAATCACTGTGGATGGTGACTGCAGCCATGAAATTAAAAGATTCTTGCCACTTGGAAGAAAAGCTATGACAAACCTAGACAGGTATTAAAAAGAGACATCACTTTGCTGGCAAAGGTCCATCTAGTCAAAGTTATAGTTTTTCCAGTAGTCAGGTATGGATGTGAGAGTTGGTCCATTAAAAACACTAAGCATCAAAGAACTGATGCTTTTGAACTCTGGTGTTGGAGAAGACTCTTGAGAGTCCCTTGGACTGCAAGGAGATCCAACCAATCAATCCTAAAGGAAATCAACCCTGAATATTCATTGGAAGGACTGATGCTAAAGCTATAGTTCCAATTCTTTGGCCACCTTTTGCAAAGAGCCACCTCACTGGGAAAGACTCCAATGCTGGGGAAAATTGAAGGCAAAAGGAGAAGGAGGCAGCAGAGGATGAGATGGTAAGGTATCATGATATGACTTTGAGCAAACTCCAGTACATAGTGTGGGACAGAAGAGCCTCACATGCTCCAGTCCATGGGGTCACAAAGAGTCAGATATGACTTAGCAACTTAACAACAACAACAAACTGAGGCTCCCATTATTTTAGTGACTTTTCCAGTTAAATATGAAGCTGAGAGCCAAGCTCAGGCAGTCTGACCCCATAACACATTCTTTTAGCTCTGTAACTCATACTTCATATGCACTAGTCATAGCATATGGAGAAAGTTTGGTGGTTGCCCAAGGGAAGAGGCTGTATGATATCCATGAAGGAATTAGGTAAGCATCACAGGGGAGAGAGGATCTAGGCTGAGACCTAATGGACTTGTAATACTTGTTCAGGCTCAATAGCTTGCAAAGAGCATCCCAAGTGAATGCATCAGGGAATGCATGCAGCAAGCACAAAGCAGGGAGAGAAGCCTGGTACATTCTATGATGGAGAGCTAGATCCCAGGAGCTTGGGCACTGAGCAAAGACTGGGGAGAATGGAAGGCAAGGCCAGTGAGGAAGGCAGGATCTGAATACCATGCCTTATTATATAAGGCATCTATGAGCAGCAAGTGGCGATGGTGCTGGAGCAGCGAGCGGCCGAGAGGAGACACCCCATGTCCAAGGTAAGAGAAACCCCAGGAAGATGGTAGGCTCTAAGAGAGGGGATCAGAGGGCAGACAGACTGAAACCACAATCACAGAAAACTAACCAATCTAATCACATGGACCACAGCCTTGTCTAACTCAATGAAACTAAGCCATGCCGTGTTGGGCCACCCAAGACAGACGGGTCATGGTGGAGAGTTCTGACAAAATGTGGTTCACTGGAGAAGGGAATGACAAGCCACTTCAGTATTCTTGCCTTGAGAATCCCATGAACAGTATGAAAAGGCAAAAAGATAGGACACTGAAAGATGAGTTGCCCAGGTTGGTAGGTGTCCAGTATGCTACTGCAGATCAGTGGAGAAATAACTCCAGAAAGAATGAAGGGATGGAGCCAAAGCAAAAATAACACCCAGTTGTGGATGTGACTGGTGATAGAAGCAAGGTCCAATGCTGTAAAGAGCAGTATTGCATAGGAACCTGGAATGTTAGGTCCATGAATTGGAAGTGGTCAAACAGGAGATGGCAAGAGTGAACATTGACAGTTTAGGAATCAGTGAACTTAAATGGACTGGAATGGGTGAATTTAACTCAAATGACCATTATATCTACTACTGTGGGCAAGAATCCCTTAGAAGAAATGGAGTAGCCATCATTGTCAGCAAAAGAGTCTGAAATGCAGTACTTGGATGCAATCTCAAAAAAGACAGAATGATCTCTGTTCGTTTCCAAGGCAAACCATTCAATATCACGGTAATCCAAGTCTACGTCTTGACTATAATGCTGAAGGAGCTGAAGGTGAATGGTTCTATGAAGACCTACAATATCGTTTAGAACTAACACCCAAAAAAGATGTCCTTTTCATTATAGGGGACTTGAATGCAAAAGTAGGAAGAAAATAAAACACCCAGAGTAACAGGCAAATTAGGCCTTGGAGTACATAATGAAGCAGGGCAAAGGCTAATAGAGTTCTGCCAAGAGAACGCACTGGTCATAGCAAACATCCTCTTCCAATAACACAAGAGAAGACTCTACACATGGACATCACCAGATGACCAACACTGAAATCAGATTGATTATATTCTTTGCAGCCAAAGATGGAGAAGTTTTACACAGTCAGCAAAAACAAGATTGGGAGCTGACTGTGGCTCAGATCATGAACTCCTTATTGCCAAATTCAGACTTAAATTGAAGAGAGTGGGGAAAACCACTAGACCATTCAGGCATGACCTAAATCAAATCCCTTATGACTATACAGTGGAAGTGAGAAATAGATTTAAGGGACTAGATCTGATAGACAGAGTGCCTGATGAACTATGGAAGGAGGTTCATGACATTATACAGGAGACAGGGATTAAGATCACCCCCCAGAAAAAGAAATGCAAAAAGGCAAAATGGCTGTCTGAGGAGGCCTTACAAATAGCTGTGAAAAGAAGGGAAGTGAAAAGCAAAGGAGAAAAGGAAAGATATACCCATTTGAATGCAGAGTTTCAAAGAATAGCAAGGACAGATAAGAAAGCCTTCCTCAAAACCAGATCTGAAAGAGACACGTGTACCCCAATGTTCATCGCAGCACTGTTTATAATAGCCAGGACATGGAAGCAACCTAGATGCCCATCAGCAGACGAATGGATAAGGAAGCTGTGGTACATATACGCCATGGAATATTACTCAGCCATTAAAAAGAATTCATTTGAATCAGTTCTAATGAGATGGATGAAACTGGAGCCCATTATACAGAGTGAAGTAAGCCAGAAAGATAAAGACCAATACAGCATACTAACACATATATATGGAATTTAGAAAGATGGTAATGATAACCCTATATGCAAAACAGAAAAAGAGACACAGATGTACAGAACAGACTTTTGGACTCTGTGGGAGAAGGCAAGGGTGGGATGTTTTGAGAGAACAGCATCGAAACATGTATATTATCAAGGGTGAAACAGATCACCAGCCCAGGTTGGATGCATGAGACAAGTGCTTGGGTCTGGTGCACTGGGAAGACCCAGAGCAATGGGGTGGGGAGGGAGGTGGGAGGGGGGATCGGGATGGGGAATACATGTAAATCCATGGCTGATTCACGTCAATGTATGGCAAAACCCAGTACAATATTGTAAAGTAATAAGCCTCCAACTAATAAAAATAAATGGAAAAAACAAACAAACAAAAAAAAGAAAACCTTCCTCAGTGATCAGTGCAAAGAAATAGAGGAAAACAATAGAATGGGAAAGACTAGAGATCTCTTCAAGAAAATTAGACATACAAAGGGAACATTTCATGCATAGATGAGCTCAATAAAGGACAGAAATGGTATGGATCTAACAGAAGCAGAAGACATTAAGAAGAGGTGGCAAGAGTACACAGAAGAACTGTACAAAAAAGATCTTCATGGCCCAAATAACCACAATGGTGTGATCATTCACCTAGAGCCAGACATCCTGGAATGTGAAGTCAAGTGGGCCTTAGGAAGCATCACTACAAACAAAGCTAGCAGAGGTGATGGAATTCCAGTTGAGGTATTTCAAATCCTAAAAGATGATGCTGTGAAAGTGCTGCACTGAATATGCTAGCAAATTTGGAATACTCAGCAGTGGTCACAGCACTGGAAAAGGTCAAATTTCATTCTAATTCCAAAGAAAGGCAACACCAAAGAATGCTCACACTACTGCACAATTGCACTCATCTCACACGCTAATAACGTAATGCTCAAAATTCTCCAAGCCAGGCTACAGCAATATGTGAACCGTGAACTTCCAGATGTTCAAGCTGGTTTTAGAAAAGGCAGAGGAATCAAAGATCAGGTTGCCAACATCTGCTGGATCATTGAAAAAGCAAGAGAATTCCAGAAAAACATCTATTTCTGTGTTTGACTGTGTGGATCACAATAAACTGTGGGAAATTCTGAAAGAGATGAGAATACTAGACCACCTGAACTGCCTCTTGAGAAATCTGTAGGCAGGTCAGGAAGCAACAGTTCGAACTGGACATGGAACAACAGATTGGTTGCAAATAGGAAAAGGAGTACGTCAAGGCTGTATATTGTCACCCTGCTTATTTAACTTATATGCAGAGTACATCATGAGAAATGCTGGGCTAGAAGAAGCACAAGCTGGAATCAAGACTGCTGGGGAGAAATATCAATAACCTCAGATACACAGATGAGACACCACCCTTATGGTAGAAAGCAAAGAGAAACTAAAGAGCCTCCTGATGAAAGTGAAGGAGGAGAGTGAAAAATTTGGCTTAAAATTCAACATTCAGGGTACTCTTTTGCCCCCTTCTGATGCCTATGTCAGAAGCTTTCTCTATCTCCTTTATACTTTAATAAAACTTTATTACACAAAAGCTCTGAGCGATCCAGCCTCGTCTTTGGCCCTGGATTGAATTCATCTCCTCCGGAGGCCAAGAATCCTCTTCTCATCGTTCAGCGACAACCTTTCATCTTGGGGGCTCGTCTGGGATCCTTCAGGACAAGATGGGCCTGATAATCTATGTGAGCCTACTTCTGCTGGCTCCAGAAATCCTGAGTCTGCCTTTTGATCGTCAAGACAATGCCTTCCTGTCCTGGGCTCACTCCTATGCTGCATTCCACAATCACTCAAACTGCTGGGTCTGCGGAGCACTCCCCTCTTCATCAGTGGAAGGCGTCTCATGGTGGACATCTCCACTTCAAGGAAAGGACTTTCTCCAAGTCTGCAAATACCTTCAATAATCGCATGTGATGCCTCTTCTTAAACTGATGACATCTAACAACCTTAAGATGGACTGATGTAACCATGGACATAATGTGACTTTTCGTTTTGATTTTAACTTGGTTTAATGACTATTTTGCCTTACATCTGTAACTGTATAATGGGGTTTTCTAACTGCTTTTAATTTACAAATAGTTGTCCGAGTTCCTATGAGTGCCACAGCCTCCTCCAACTATTACTTGGGGCCCCTGGATCAGACATCCTCACTTTGAGGATTTGGAGAATATGTTGCCTCACCAATTTAGGGACAACGCCCCTTGTCAGCTCGGAAGCAGTTGTGGAATGAGAACGACGCCCCTTTTCCCCAGGCAACATAATTCTCCTAAAAGAAAAGGGGGGAATGAGAGTCATTTCCTAGGCAGGTTGATAAGAAGTCTAGGGGTCCCCAAGGAGAGAGAGGTCTGGGATATTCAAGGAGGAAGAAAGGACAAACTTTTTTTTTTACTTTTTTTCCTCTACATTCCTTAGGATTATATAACAATAATGTATCCTGCCTGAGGACAGTCTTTGGATTAAGCCCTCTGGCTAATTCTGTTATTTTAAAACATAAATTATGGGAGTAGGTCTGGTCTTTACAAGGATGTATCCTGCCTGAGGACAATCTTTGGATTAAACCTTCTGGCCAACTCTGTTATCTTAAAATGTAAATTATGGGAGTGGGTCTGGTGAGGTCTTTGCAGCCTCCAGACATTCTTTGGATTCATTGGAGAGTATATAACTCCATTGCTAATACTAGCAAAGGGGGTACTCTTTTGCCCCCTTCTGATGCCTATGTCAGAAGCTTTCTCTATCTCCTTTATACTTTAATAAAACTTTATTACACACACACACACACACACACACACACACACACACAAATTCAACATTCAGAAAACTAAGATCATGGCATCCGGTCCCATCACTTCATGGGAAATAGATGGGGAAACAGTGGAAACAGTGGCTGACTTTTTTGGTGGGGGCACCAAAATCACTGCAGATGGTGACTGCAGCCATGAAGTTAAAAGACACTTACTTCTTGGAAGCAAAGTTATGACCAACCTAGAGAGCATATTAAAAAGCAGAGACAACACTTTACCAACAAAGGTCCATCTAGTCAAGGCTATTGTTTTTCCAGTAGTCATGTATGGATGTCAGAGTTGGACTATAAAGAAAGTTGAATGCCAAAGAATTGATGCTTTTGAACTGTGGTGTTGGAGAAGACTCTTGAGTGTCCCTTGGACTGCAAAGAGATCTAACCAGTCCATCCTAAAGGAGATCATTTGAAGTGTTCATTGAAGTGTTCATTGAGTATTCATTGAGTATTCATTGGAAGGACAGATGCTGAAGCTGAAACTCCAATACTTTGGCCATCTGATGCGAAGAGCTGACTCATTTGAAAAGACCCTGATGCTGGGAAAGATTGAGGGCAGGAGGTGAGGGGGATGACAGAGGATGAGATGGTTGGATGGCATCACTGACTCAATGGACATGGGTTTGGGTAGACTCCAAGAGTTGGTGATGGACAGGGAGGCCTGGCATGCTATGGTCCATGGGGTCGCAAAGAGTCGGACACGACTGAGTGAACTGAACTGAACTGATGTAACTGTCCAGTTATGAAACAAATCTGTCATTTAATTTTGTCTGGCAAGTCATAGCTCTCACTGCCTGATTAACATCAGAATGAACTTACCCTTAGATTGTTGGGGTCTAGTCACATTGGTAAATAGGCTAATTTTACTGCTATCGTTTAATGCCAAAGGTCTCTTTGCAGAAAGATTTTAATATCATGTTTATTTTGGTTTCATTAGAAATCATAAGGGAGATTTTAAATGTTACAAATTATCTATGGAATCTAAGTTAATCAGTTTAGATTCACAAATTTGAATACATCAAGTTGTATCCTTACTCCACATAATCACAAATGTGTGTAAATGTAATTGATCTCAAAAGACTAGAAGAAAATGGGCCAATATTTTAATAGTTACCTCTAAATCCTGGAGAAGTTTTATATAGTTTCTAAATTTTCCATAGTGAAAGCATATCACTTTCAGGAGTACAGAAAGAAATTTTTTTAGAGTGGAAACCAGATATTTTAAAATTCAGTGTAATGCACACACATAGTTCAAAAGTCAAATTTGTCTGAAAGGACTAATAATGAAAATAATACTCTGTTCTTCACTCTCACCCTGTCTTAACTCCCCAAAATCAGCCCACTAACTCTATAACTTGTTTATTCTTTAGCTACATCAAAATTCTGTATTTCTTCTATGATTCTACAGTAAATGTGAGTTTATATACAATGTCTGAATTTGTCCATTTTAGATATTCAAGTTGCTGCTATAAGATTCAGCTCATTTATATTACCTCACATCTATCTTCCCCAATTTCCCTGTGTAATTATAACACATATTTGTTTCTCTATTGTTTGGCTATCTTTGAAATTTTAGGCAGTAAACATATACCAAATATAGTCGGTCTCTTAACATCCCCTTGGGTTTAAAGAGAACACTGGTGCTCTTTGACTTATATTTAGCTCTGCTGTCTTCCTTTTCTGGCATTCCAATCGTAGAGCATTCCAGGTGATAACATTTACATTTGGTTTTATAATTAAAATTACATCTTCCATGCTTTCTCTATCAGTATATTTTAAAATTTGTAAACTAATAACAACGTTTTACATCATTGCGACTTTGTAAGCATTATTCATGGAGGAGTCAAGTGGTATTCTGTGAAGTTAACTTTCTCCTTATACTTGTTTTTATTTCTTCTAATTCTCACAGTATTTTTAAATTTTCCATGACAAGAGATATTCTACAACGTCTCCTTTTGTCCCAGGAGACCTCTCCCCCAGAGCCACCTGTCCTCCTTTTTTACCTGGACTGTACGTTCTGCAGGTACAGTGGACAGTTTGACTGATTCCCCAAATCCATTCCATCGCAGACAATGACTGAGGAGACAGTCATGTCCCCTCATTAGACTGAGGAGACATCCTAAGTGAGGATGTTCCAAACACCATTCCTAAAGTTCCAGCAGTCTACAACACTTCCTATTTCCTCCTCTGCTTTATTTATTACACCAACACATATCACTTTATAGCATAGTTGCTTTTCATCTCTTCACCTGAATGTAAGCTCCATGAAGGCAGGAAAGTTTGTCTTTATTTTCTGTTTCTTTTCACATATATTTCATATATTTTCATATTTTTCATATATTTCCATATATTTCATATATTTTCAGATATTTCATATATTCACATTTTTCATATTTTCATATATTTCATATATTTCATATATTTTCATTTATTTTAATATATTTCATATTTTTCTTATTTTTCATATATTTTAATATTCTTCATATATTTCATATATTTTCATATTTTTCATATTTTCACATATTTTCATACTCTTCATATATTTCACATATTTTCATATTCCACATATATTTCATATATTTCATATTCTTCATATTTTTCAAATGTTTTCATATTCTTCATATATTTTATATATTTTCAATATTTCATATATTTACATATAATACATAAATTTTCATATATTTCATATATTTCATATTTTTCACACATTTTCATATTCTTCATATTTTCCACATATTTTTGTATTCTTATTTTCTTACATTTCAGATTCTTCATATTTTCACATATTTTAATATTCTTCATATTTTTCATACATTTTAATATTATTCATATTTCTCATACATTTTCATATTCTTCATATTATCATACATATTCATATTATTCACATTTCTCATACATTTTCATATTCTATATATTTTTCACACATTTTCATATTTTTCATATTTTTAGAATATTATCATATTCTTCATATTTTTAGAATATTTTTATATTCTTCATATTATTCACATATTTTCATATTCTTCATATTTTTCACATATTTTCATATTCTTCATATTTTTGGAATATATTCATGTTCTTCATATTTTTGGAATATTTTCATATTCTTCATATTTTTGGAATATTTTCATGTTCTTCATATTTTTGGAATATTTTCATATTCTTCATATGTTTGGAATATTTTCATGTTCTTCATATTTTTGGAATATTTTCATATTCTTCATATTTTTGGAATATTTTCATGTTCTTCATATTTTTGGAATATTTTCATATTCTTCATATTTTTGGAATATATTCATGTTCTTCATATTTTTCACATATTTTCATATTCTTCATATTTTTCACATATTTTCATATTCTTCATATTTTTGGAATATTTTCATGTTCTCCATATTTTTGGAATATTTTCATGTTCTCCATATTTTTGGAATATTTTCATGTTCTTCATATTTTTGGAATATATTCATGTTCTTCATATTTTTGGAATATTTTCATGTTCTTCATACTTTTGGAATATTTTCATGTTCTTCATACTTTTGGAATATTTTCATGTTCTTCATATTTTTGGAATATTTTCATGTTCTTCATATTTTTGGAATATTTTCATATTCTTCATATTTTTGGAATATTTTCATATTCTTCATATTTTGGGAATATATTCATGTTCTTCATATTTTGGGAATATTTTCATGTTCTTCATATTTTGGGAATATTTTCATATTCTTCATATTTTCCCCATATTTTCATATTCTTCATATTTTCCCCATATTTTCATAGTCTTCATATTTTTGGAATATTTTCATAGCCTTCATATTTTTGGAATATTTTCATAGTTTTCATATTTTTGGAATATTTTCATATTCTTCATATTTTTCACATATTTTCATATTCTTCATATTTTTGGAATATTTTCATATTTTTCATATTTTTGGAATATTTTCATATTCTTCATATTTTTGGAATATTTTCATATTCTTCATGTTTTTGGAATACTTTCATATTCTTCATATTTTTGGAATATATTCATGTTCTTCATATTTTTGGAATATTTTCATGTTCTTCATATTTTTCACACATTTCCATATTCTTCATATTTTTCACACATTTTCATAATCTTCATATTATTCACATATTTTCATATTCTTCATATTTTTGGAATATTTTCATATTCTTCATATTTTTGGAATATATTCATGTTCTTCATATTTTTGGAATATTTTCATGTTCTTCATATTTTGGGAATATTTTCATGTTCTTCATATTTTGGGAATATTTTCATATTCTTCATATTTTGGGAATATTTTCATATTCTTAATATTTTCCGCATATTTTCATATTCTTCATATTTTTGGAATATTTTCATATTCTTCATATATTTTTGGAATATTTTCATATTCTTCATATTTTTGGAATATTTTCATATTCTTCATATTTTTGGAATATTTTCATATTCTTCATATTTTTGGAATATATTCATATTCTTCCTATTTTTGGAATACTTTCATGTTCTTCATATTTTGGGAATATTTTCATATTCTTCATATTTTGGGAATATTTTCATATTCTTCATATTTTTCACATATTTTCATATTCTTCATATTTTTGGAATATTTTCATGTTCTTCATATTTTGGGAATATTTTCATATTCTTCATATTTTGGGAATATTTTCATATTCTTCATATTTTTGGAATATATTCATATTCTTCCTATTTTTGGAATATTTTCATGTTCTTCATATTTTGGGAATATTTTCATATTCTTCATATTTTTGGAATATATTCATATTCTTCATATTTTTGGAATATATTCATGTTCTTCATATTTTTGGAATATATTCATGTTCTTCATATTTTTGGAATATTTTCATGTTCTTCATATTTTTCACATATTTTCATATTCTTCATATTTTTGGAATATTTTCATATTCTTCATATTTTTCACATATTTTCATATTCTTGGAATACTTTCATATTCTTGACATATTTTCATATTCATATTTTTAGAATATTTTCATGTTCTTCATATTTTTCAAGTATTTTCATATTCTTCATATTTTGGGAATATTTTAGTGTTCTCCATATTTTTGGAATATTTCCATATTCTTCATATTTTTGGAATATTTCCATATTCTTCATAATTTTGGAATATATTCATGTTCTTCATATTTTTCACACATTTCCATATTCTTCATATTTTGGGAATATTTTCATATTCTTAATATTTTCCCCATATTTTCATATTCTTCATATTTTTGGAATATTTTCATATTTTTCATATTTTTCACATATTTTCATATTCTTCATATTTTTGGAATATTTTCATATTCTTCATATTTTTCACATATTTTCATATTCTTCATATTTTTGGAATACTTTCATATTCTTCACATATTTTCATATTCATATTTTTGGAATATTTTCATATTCTTAATATTTTCCCCATATTTTCATATTCTTCATATTTTTGGAATATTTTCATATTCTTAATATTTTCCCCATATTTTCATATTCTTCATATTTTTGGAATACTTTCATATTCTTCATATTTTTGGAATATTTTCATATTCTTCATATTTTTCACATATTTTCATATTCTTCATATTTTTGGAATATTTTCCTATTCTTCATATTTTTGGAATATTTTCATATCCTTCATATTTTTCACGTATTTTCATATTCCTCATATTTTTGGAATATTTTCATATTCTTCATATTTTTGGAATATTTTCATATTCTTCATATTTTTCACATATTTTCATATTCTTCATATTTTTGGAATATTTTCATATTCTTCATATTTTTGGAATATTTTCATATTCTTCATATTTTTGGAATATTTTCATATTCTTCATATTTTTGGAATATTTTCATATTCTTCATATTTTTGGAATATATTCATGTTCTTCATATTTTTGGAATATTTTCATGTTCTTCATATTTTTCACACATTTCCATGTTCTTCATATTTTTCACACATTTTCATAATCTTCATATTATTCACATATTTTCATAATCTTCATATTTTTGGAATATTTTCATATTCTTCATATTTTTGGAATATATTCATGTTCTTCATATTTTTGAAATATTTTCATGGTCTTCATATTTTGGGAATATTTTCATGTTCTTCATATTTTGGGAATATTTTCATATCCTTCATATTTTGGGAATATTTTCATATCCTTCATATTTTGGGAATATTTTCATATTCTTCATATTTTTGGAATATTTTCATATTCTTCATATTTCTGGAATATTTTCATATTCTTCATATTTTTCACATATTTTCATATTCTTCATGTTTTTGGAATATTTTCATATTCTTCATATTTTTGGAATATATTCATATTCTTCATATATTTTTGGAATATTTTCATATTCTTCATATTTTTGGAATATTTTCATATTCTTCATATTTTTGGAATATTTTCATATTCTTCATATTTTTGGAATATTTTCATATTCTTCCTATTTTTGGAATATTTTCATGTTCTTCATATTTTGGGAATATTTTCATATTCTTCATATTTTGGGAATATTTTCATATTCTTCATATTTTTGGAATATATTCATGTTCTTCATATTTTTGGAATATTTTCATGTTCTTCATATTTTTCACATATTTTCATATTCTTCATATTTTTGGAATATTTTCATATTCTTCATATTTTTCACATATTTTCATATTCTTGGAATACTTTCATATTCTTGACATATTTTCATATTCATATTTTTAGAATATTTTCATGTTCTTCATATTTTTCAAGTATTTTCATATTCTTCATATTTTGGGAATATTTTAGTGTTCTCCATATTTTTGGAATATTTCCATATTCTTCATATTTTTGGAATATTTCCATATTCTTCATAATTTTGGAATATATTCATGTTCTTCATATTTTTCACACATTTCCATATTCTTCATATTTTGGGAATATTTTCATATTCTTAATATTTTCCCCATATTTTCATATTCTTCATATTTTTGGAATACTTTCATATTTTTCATATTTTTCACATATTTTCATATTCTTCATATTTTTCGAATATTTTCATATCCTTCATATTTTGGGAATATTTTCATATCCTTCATATTTTGGGAATATTTTCATATTCTTCATATTTTGGGAATATTTTCATATTCTTCATATTTCTGGAATATTTTCATATTCTTCATATTTTTCACATATTTTCATATTCTTCATGTTTTTGGAATATTTTCATATTCTTCATATTTTTGGAATATATTCATGTTCTTCATATTTTTGGAATATTTTCATGTTCTTCATATTTTTCACACATTTCCCTATTCTTCATATTTTTCACACATTTTCATAATCTTCATATTATTCACATATTTTCATATTCTTCATATTTTTGGAATATTTTCATATTCTTCATATTTTTGGAATATATTCATGTTCTTCATATTTTTGAAATATTTTCATGTTCTTCATATTTTGGGAATATTTTCATGTTCTTCATATTTTGGGAATATTTTCATATTCTTCATATTTTGGGAATATTTTCATGTTCTTAATATTTTCCCCATATTTTCATATTCTTCATATTTTTGGAATACTTTCATATTCTTCACATATTTTCATATTCATATTTTTGGAATATTTTCATATTCTTAATATTTTCCCCATATTTTCCTATTCTTCATATTTTTGGAATATTTTCATATTCTTCATATTTTTGGAATATTTTCATATTCTTCATATTTTTGGAATATATTCATATTCTTCCTATTTTTGGAATATTTTCATGTTCTTCATATTTTGGGAATATTTTCATATTCTTCATATTTTGGGAATATTTTCATATTCTTCATATTTGGAATATTTTCATATTCTTCATATTTTTCACATATTTTCATATTCTTCATGTTTTTGGAATATTTTCATATTCTTCATATTTTTGGAATATATTCATGTTCTTCATATTTTTGGAATATTTTCATGTTCTTCATATTTTGGGAATATTTTCATGTTCTTCATATTTTGGGAATATTTTCATATTCTTCATATTTCTGGAATATTTTCATATTCTTCATATTTTTGGAATATTTTCATGTTCTTCATATTTTTCACACATTTCCATATTCATCATATTTTTCACACATTTCCATATTCTTCATATTTTGGGAATATTTTAATAATCTTCACATTTTCCCCATATTTTCATATTCTTCATATTTTTCGAATATTTTCATATTCTTCATATTTTGGGAATATTTTCATATTCTTCATATTTTTGGAATATTTTCATATTCTTCATATTTCTGGAATATTTTCATATTCTTCATATTTTTCACATATTTTCATATTCTTCATGTTTTTGGAATATTTTCATATTCTTCATATTTTTGGAATATTTTCATATTCTTCATATATTTTTGGAATATTTTCATATTCTTCATATTTTTGGAATATTTTCCTATTCTTCATATTTTTGGAATATTTTCATATTCTTCATATTTTTGGAATATATTCATGTTCTTCATATTTTTGGAATATTTTCATGTTCTTCATATTTTTCACACATTTCCATGTTCTTCATATTTTTCACACATTTTCATAATCTTCATATTATTCACATATTTTCATATTCTTCATATTTTTGGAATATTTTCATATTCTTCATATTTTTGGAATATATTCATGTTCTTCATATTTTTGAAATATTTTCATGGTCTTCATATTTTGGGAATATTTTCATGTTCTTCATATTTTGGGAATATTTTCATATTCTTCATATTTTAGGAATATTTTCATATCCTTCATATTTTGGGAATATTTTCATATTCTTAATATTTTCCCATATTTTCATAGTTTTCATATTTTTGGAATATTTTCATATTCTTCATATTTTGGGAATTTATTCATGTTCTTCATATTTTGGGAATATTTTCATGTTCTTCATATTTTGGGAATATTTTCATATTCTTCATATTTTGGGAATATTTTCATATTCTTCATATTTTCCCCATATTTTCATATTCTTCATATTTTCCCCATATTTTCATAGTCTTCATATTTTTGGAATATTTTCATAGCCTTCATATTTTTGGAATATTTTCATAGTCTTCATATTTTTGGAATATTTTCATATTCTTCATATGTTTCACATATTTTCATAGTCTTCATATTTCTGGAATATTTTCATATTCTTCATATTTTCCCCATATTTTCATATTCTTCATATTTTTGGAATATTTTCATATTCTTCATATATTTTTGGAATATTTTCATATTCTTCATATTTTTGGAAAATTTTCATATTCTTCATATTTTTGGAATATTTTCATATTCTTCATATTTTTGGAATATATTCATGTTCTTCATATTTTTGGAATATTTTCATGTTCTTCATATTTTGGGAATATTTTCATATTCTTCATATTTTGGGAATATTTTCATATTCTTCATATTTTCCCCATATTTTCATATTCTTCATATTTTCCCCATATTTTCATATTCTTCATATTTTTGGAATATGACATGGAGTTGCAGCTGACCCTTCAAACAGGACTTGTAGTCTCAATACCGCCTCTGTCTCCAGGTCTCCACCTACTTCACTCATTTACCATAACTACATGGCCTTTGAAGGTGTTTGAGTCTGAGGTCCTCCACTATGAAATACAAGAATTAGATGATTCTAAGAATTGGAGACATGAGAATAATTATGAAGGTAAACTATCTATAAGGAATCACAGTGTGCATTTCCCCAAAAAAGCAACTAACTTTTGGTATATTGCTATGGGTATGAAACTTGTATGTATTATAAGATATTTATGAGGATATTGACACCATTCACACAGTGGCTCCCTAAAAGAAGATCTAAGGAAATTGTGTTTATGTGTGTATGTGTTCACACATACACACAGATATGCACAGAGTAGATACTCAGTAAATATTTCTTGAATAAAGTAATGAGAGGTTCAAGAGCATTCATCAAAACCCTAAGCAATAATAAATATTATGAACTGCTGCTGTACACCTCACAGCTTATGAACTCACTCTACTTCTCTTTTTTCTCTTATTTTCCCCCAGTTGTAGTCCAAGACTGAGAATCTAGTTGAGATATAATGAAAATTTATTAATTAATTGTAAATAGAACGGGTTGATCAAGCATCAGTTAGCTTACCTGCATTAGTTTGATGTGGTCTGAGAGTGAATTCATTACTATAGTGAAACCAGAACTTCTTAGTTTGGAGATATGGATTCTGGCCCTGATTCTGCCACTAACTGTAGTTCTTTGAATAAGTCACTTGGCTCTCTGGCCAAAGTTTGATCATCCATAAAATTATATGGTCTTCAGGGCTTCTCTTTGCTTTATGATCTCTCTTTATGTGAAAAACAAAGACACATCAGAGGTAAGAGCTAGAAACTCAGAGCTAGCAATGTCTAGCAAGGAAAGACCAAGAAGAGATTTTTCCCCCCAATAATTAAGGCAAGGAAGTCTCCAAACGCATGGGCAACAATCCATGGAGGGACAAGAGTGGAATGTGAACTCATTAGCAGAATGTTGAGTAAAACTCAGGGAGGAGAAGAGAGTAATACAGAGGCAGTCCAACTGTAGACTAAGAGAATTCTAAAGAAAAAAAATGGAAAAACTGCTGCTAATTAGGTCATTTAGAAACTGAACAACCGAATGTAATTCTTGCTGAAGCAATAAGGAAACAACCATGGGATGCACGATAATAACAAGAATACATGCTAATAGACAAAACTAGGATCCCCCAAGTAACTTAACAAGTCCCATGCAAGCTAGTAGATATCAGGTGGAAAACAGCACTTGAATTTCACACAGATTTTTAAAATATACTGAAGAAACATGTAGCAAAGGATCAGATAATATTTGCTGAATCAAATTCTGTTATTAAAAACTCTGGTATGCTTCACTATTTAAAAACTTTAATGTGAAAAATTAAAAATTTGAAAAATCTCAGAGTGATTATTTCTTTTTATAAAAGAATTCACTGCTGGTATATTTTAAACAGAAATCTTTCACCCTTAAAATTAAAAAAAAATGGAAACATTTCCTTTTACAAAAATCTTTCATTAACAAAAATGAGGTAGAGCTCAGAATCAATGCTTTATTTAGTCTTACATTCACATCACCTAATGCAGTGTCAGGCACAGATGGACAGTTCAGTAACTTTCAGTGAATGGATTATGTGTGGTTTTCTACTGCTGCATAACAAACCACCCCAATTTAATGGCTTAAAATGACTTTACCTTTCACAGTTCCAAAGGTTGACTAGGCTCAATGGGAAGTTCTTCTGGTGGTTTCACTTGGATTCTCTCGTGTGCTTGCAGTCAGGTAACAGCTTAGCATGGGTTCATCTGGAGGCTCAACCAGGATACTGGGTTGACATGGTCTCTCTCCCTCTCCATAGTCTCAAGTTTCTTCCTCTCTATGTAGACTCTACATGTGGTCTTTGCAGCAGGGAAACCAGACCTCTTACATGGTGGTGGCTCAGGCATCCCCAAAGTACAAAATCAGAAAACTGCCATTGTCCATTGGTTAAAACAGATCACTGGGCCAGCCCAGATTCAACGAGTAGGGGAACCACAGAAGAATATGGGAGGGGGGATCGGGATGGGGAATAAGTGTAAATCTATGGCTGATTCATATCAATGTATGACAAAACCCACTGAAATGTTGTGAAGTAATTAGCCTCCAACTAATAAAAAAATTAAAAAAAAAAAAAAAGAATATGAACAGGAGGTGTGATTCATTGGGGCATGTTCATAGACTAGCCACCCCAGTTTGCCTTCACTTTGGGCCCTTAACTTCCAAAGAGATAGGAAACAGGTTTAGAGTTATACAGCTACAAACATAGGCCATTTTAATGAAAATGGGAGAATGACTCAGAGCCAGAACCCAGAGGATAAAACCAAGAGCAGAGGGAAACCATTCCTAAAAAGCAAAACTGTACCTTAATCAAGGACTATCCTCTGCCTTGAGTTAGAGAAATTGGGATATGCACCAGGTTGGATTTTAGAATTGCTATAAATCAGGAAATGCTCATGTCTCCCTTTTCTCCTCTTTTTGAACATGGGAGTCTGCTGAAGTTTTTCTGTCTCTTTCACCATTACATGAAAGAGATGGGTTGGGGGTGGGTGGATAATCTGCTCTTCTTCACTGGTCTTTGCACCTGAGAAAGTGCATATGAGAAGATGCCTTCGAGCAGTCACATCCATACCAGCACCTGATTTTGTTGACGCTATCCTGGAATTTAAACTGATACCATATTTAGGATGAGATTTGCAGAGGTAAGCACATTTTTCATGTAGAAAGGCCATGAATCAGTAAGAGCCAGAGGATGGTACCCCGGTCTCCAAAGATGGCTCCCAATGAACCACATCTCTTTGAATTTACACCATGTGTAGACCCCTCCATCATTGAAGCTGGGCTTTCCTGGGACTTGATTTAAATAACAGAATATGGCAGAACTGACACTATACAAGCTACAGCCTAAGCTTTATAGACCTGGCAGCTTCCACTTTTTAGTTTTGAAAATCTTGAGTCTTCACATAAGAAGTCTGGCTTTCCTTCTGGAAAGATCATATTGACAGAAAACGTAGAGAGGCCACACGGAGAGACAGAGGAGGCCACTTAAAGTGGGAAAGAGGAGCAGCTATCCTGGCATCTCAGCCAAGCCTCCATCTAACTACAACTGCATGACAGAACTCAAGAGTGATCAGCAGAAGAACTGCCCCAATGACCCTAGGCATCCCACAGAAATATGAAAGGTAATAAAATCATTGTTTTAAGCCACCAAGGTTTTCAATAGCTTATTAATGCAGCTATAGAGAAATAAAACAGTATACATAAATGAATATGGACAAAGTACCCTATTTAGGGGAGTTACAGTTTCACATACTAACCATAAAGTTCTTTTCTCTATTCAAGAAATATTTACTAAGCCCCTACATCAGTTAACACATCCTTCTTATGTATAAAAGAAAGATTTAGGCTTATGGAAAAACATCTTTAATTGAAAACTGGAATGTTTAGTTGAAAAAAACTTTCATCTATCATTTGCTCCAGCATCCTCAGGCCTCAGGGGAGATAATTTCGATACATTAGCAACAGGAAACTATTGCAAACTCTTGGGGGAACAGTGACATGATGGAAATGGTATTTGGAAAGGTTCATTTGGCAGTAGAAAACAGGGTTAGTGGCAGGATTAGTGAGGCACAATCTTAGATGCAAGTTGATCTGGATTGAAACCAGGGTAAATGGAAGAGGAAAGAACTTGATTACAGATCTTGAAATTTTGTTGAAAGAGTAAAACAGAACATGTCCAAGATTACAGAAGCTGGGAGAATAATGGTGACAACAACAACTAAAGGAAGAATGTGGGACACTTGGAAAAAGAGTCATGAATGGGAAGAACAGATCTGTACACATTTGGATTTAATCATTTGGATAAGAGGAAAATTGAACAGAACTATCTGATAGGCAGCTGGTATTTCGTTAACTTAAAAACAAAACAAACAAGCAAAAAGACTAGGGCAGCAAACTACAGTGAGAGAAAGGATAAGGATTCAGGAGATGATGACCTGCTTCTGTGCTTACACCCTTGGATTCAACATGGCTTTGCCACACCAGCCAGTGAACCGTGTGGTCTAGGCCACAATATCTAGATCTGAGACCTGGAATTATGCAGACCTACCCAGTCATCCTTCTTCTAATGAAGATCCTAATGCATGTGGGAGGATCCAGGAAACAGTGGAGGGCTGAGTGCTAGCAAGGAGCAGATATCAAAGACCAAATCTCTGTGGAGCAGCCAGTGGCTAAGCTAGCAAAATTTGAACACACAGCATATCATTTTCTGACTTCTCCCTCAAATTATCTTCAAAGTGGTACAATTTCATTACCGATTGTCTTCGACTGAATGTTTGTGCCCCACCTCAAATTTATTTCTTGAAGCCCTAACCCTAAGTTATAGCATCAGGAGGTAGGGCTTTGGGGATGTGATTAAATTTAGATGATTTCATAAAGGTGGAGCCCCCATGGTGGGACTAGTGCCCTTATAAGAAGAGGAGTAGACATCAGAGTTTCCTTTCTCTACCATGTGAGGATACAGCAACAAGACAGCCATTTGCAATCCAAGAAGAGAGCCCTTACCAAGAACCAAACTGGCCGGCATCTTCACCTTGGACTTACCAGCCTCCAAAACTGTGAGAAACAAATGTCTGTTGTTTAAGCCAGCAAGCATGTGGTATGTTTTATAGCAGCCCATGCTGACTAAAACACTTTATCCTTTAAGTAGATACTATATTCTATATGGAAGTGAATTTGGTGATCTTCCAATAAGTTCATAATGGTTTAGCATAAATGGAAAAGAATTGACAGTCCCTTGAACTGCTAGGAGACCAACCCAGTCAATCCGAAAAGAAATCAACCCTGAATACTCATTGGAAGGACTGATGTTGAAGCTGAAGCTCCAAAACTTCAGGCACCTGATGTGCAGAGCCAACTCACTGGAAAAGACCCTGATGCTGGGAAAGACTGAGGGCAGGAGGAGAAAAGGGTGACGGAGGATGAGATGGTTGGATGGCATCATCGACTAAATGGGCATGAGTTTGAGCAAACTCCTGGAGATAGTGAAAGACAGGAAGCCTGACATGCTGCTGTCCATGGGGCCACAAAGAGTTGGACATGACTTAGCAACTGAAAAACAACAAAAGCTCCCTTTGGGATCACTTTGTGTCTCCAACACCTGTGGTACTAGATATTCTTGCATTTAAGCTGTAAAGCAAAAATAAACAATGCTTGTGAAGATGATGGAACAGAAGCTGACTTCCTTTAGTTCTAACATTCTATGTGACCACATGCTTTCTATTTGTGTTCAAAAGTTTAGGACATGAAACATCCCACCCTGCCTTCTCCCACTGATGATTTGAAAGAATAGCAGTGAAACATGTACATTACCATATGTAAAATAGATGACCAGCACAAATTCAATGCATGAAGCAGGGAATCCAAAGCCTGCTCTGGGACAAACAGAGAAAGAGGGTGGGGAGGAAGGTGGGAAGGGCGTTCAGGATGGGGGAGGGGGAAACATGAATACCTGTGGCTGATTCATGTTGATGCATGGCAAAAACCATCACAATATTGTAAAGTAGTTATTCCCCAATTAAAGTGAGTTACTCAATTTAAATAAATAAATAAATAAAACACTGAAACAGAGTGACCAGGGTGATTATTTGAAAACATGCTCAAATGAAACTGAAATCCAAATACCTCTGTAATGTACTCCTCAAGTGTGCAGTTGGGCCCTTGTGTATTAAGGGCCCATTCTAGCTACATAATACAATTAAATCTCAATAGTATTGCAGTAACTGTTTAGGTCTTCAGTTCAGTTCAGTCGCTCAGTCGTGTCCAACTCTTTGCAATCCCATGGACTGCAGCACACCAGGCTGTCCATCACCAACTCCCAGAGTTTCCTCAAACTCATCTCCATTGAGTTGGTGATGCCATCCAACCAGTTTATCCTTTGTCATCCCCCTCTCCTCCTGCCTTCAATCTTTCCCAGCATCAAGGTCTTTTCAAATGAATCAGTTCTTCACATTAGGCGGCCAAAGTATTGGAGTTTCAGCTTCAGCATCAGTCCTTCCAATGAATATTCAGAACTTATCTCCTTTAGGATGGACTGGTTGGATCTCCTTGCAGTCCAAGGGACTCTCAAGAGTCTTCTCCAACACCACAGTTCAAAAGCATCAATTCTTCCGTGCTCAGCTTTCTTTATAATCCAACTCTCACATCCATTCATGACTACTGGGAAAACCATAGCTTTGACTAGACGGACCTTTGTTTGCAAAGTGTCGTCTCTATTTTTTAATATGCTGTCTAGGTTGGTCATAATTTTCCTCCCAAGGAGTAAGCGTCTTTTAATTTCATGGCTACAGTAACCATTTGCAGTGATTTTGGAACCCAAAAAAATTAAGTCTGCCACTGTTTCCACTATTTCCCCATCTATTTGCCATGAAGTAATGGGACCAGATGCCATGATCTTAGCTTTCTGAATGTTGAGCTTTAAGCCAACTTTTTCACTCTCCTCTTTTACTTTCATCAAGAGGCTCTTTAGTTCCTCTTCACTTTCTGCCATAAGGGTGGTGTCATCTGCATATCTGAGGTTATTGATATTTCTCCCGGCAATCTTGATTCCAGCTTGTGCTTCCTCCAGCCCAGCGTTTCTCATGATGTACTCTGTATATAAGTTAAATAAGCAGGGTGACAATATACAGCCTTGACGTACTCCTTTTCCTATTTGGAACCGATCTGTTGTTCCATGTCCAGTTCTAACTGTTGCTTCCTGATCTGCATACAGATTTCTCAAGAGTCAGGTCAGGTGGTCTGCTATTCCCATCTCTTTCAGAATTTTCCACAGTTAGATAACAGTTTTTCTTTTAGGAAGGAATATTTTATTATTATTTACTGGCATATGACAATAATAAAAAAAAGACCAACTCACAGATGGTTTTATAATTTAAAAAATTTCCTTGCAAAAATTGTACCCACTCATTTCCTGCACCCAGGGAAAACCATTCATATCCTTCTTCCTTGGTATGCCAGATAGGGCCTGATTCTCAAAAACAGCATAATAATATGGCATTAAACAGCCTCAATTCCTAGTATGAATGGACACAGACCAGAATGAAAAGACAGATTGGCATGAGGTCACTTCTACATGATTGTACAATCCACACAGGACTATTTAACTATCAAAGAAATCAAGTAACTTGCCTAATTACCTAGTTAATGAACTGCTAAATGAGACAGATTTCTGTATCTCACCAATATGTACCTTCTCTCTTTCCTTGGCACTCTACTGGATCATGTTCCCAGTCCCTTTACATCTAGGTGGAACCATGTGACTAGTTCTAGCGATGGAATGAGTTAACTTCTGGCATTTACAGCCCTTGCCCTTAAACCCACCAGATTCTCCATGTTCTTTTTCTTTTCTCGTCTCCTGGCTGGTTGCAGAAGATCCAGTGGAGGACCCAGAGAACACACTAGGTGGAAGGAGCCTTGGTCCCTGACTCTCTACATGAATATACATGAGTGTGATCATGCACAAGTTAGCCAGCTGGAGGACAAGATACCATCCCAACTGAGCCCTCTTAGACCTGGCAGCCAGCCAGCTCTGCAGATCATCACAGATGTGAGTGAAGAGTGTTAGTTGTTCAACCATGTCCAACTCTTTGCAATCCCATGGACTGTAGCCCACCAGGCTCCTCTGTCCATGGAGTTCTCTAGGCATGAATACTGCAGTGGGTTGCCACTTCCTTCTCCAGGGGATCTTCCTGACCCAGGGATCAAACCTGATCTCCTGCATTGCAGGCAGATTCTTTGCCATCTGAGCCACCAGGGAAATACCATCGCATATGTATAGGGCACCAAATATATAAATATATAGATAAGCAGTGACATAGGAGAGAAATACACCTTTCTGGTGTGAAGCCACTGAGATTTTGATGTTTTTATACCATTGAGATTTTATAGCTGTTACTTCCACACTGACATAATGCCATGATTCGAATCAATGCCAATTTGACTCCAAAGCCTGTGCTCCCGAACAGCACAGAGCATGACTGGTAACAGCCCACCTGGTAGCTCAGTTCACCCACATTACACTTGGCACAGTAGAAAATGTCCCTAAAATCCCAGCCATGTGATCCCACCAGTGGCACTGGGCTCTAGGAGAACACTTAGGGAAATATCTGTGTCAGTTAACTTTTGCTACATAACAAAACAGTTCAAAACCATGTGGCCTACAACAACAACAAAAAGAAAAAAGGAAAAAAAAAGACATTACTTTGGCTTACAATTTGAGAAGTTGCAGTGTAGGCCTCTTGTGCCTGAGTGGTTCTTGCAGCTTGGGACCAGACTCTGCTAATATCAGCTGGGCACTCATACATCTGTGATCAGCTGTAGAGTTGACTGGCAACTGGCTAGTCTATGATGGCTCGAGTGGGATGGCTTATCTCTGATCATGTGATATCTCCTCCAGGAAGCAAGCTTGTGCTTGATCATTTGGTGGCAGCAGCAGTGGTTGCAAGACCAGCAAGAGGACCAGCCCCAATATACAGGCACTTTTCAGGCTGCTCCCTTGGCCAAATCAAGACACGTGACTGTGCCAAAAGTCAGTGCAGGGGGGCATTATGAAAGGCCTGGATACAGGTGGTGGGAAAAAATTCAGACATTACTACAATCAACCAACCCCAATATCCAAGGTTCACTGGGTGGAGACCAGAGCACAGAACAAATGTGTCCTAGATGTTCAGTTCAGTTCAGTTCAGTCGCTCAGTCATGTCCAACTCTTTGCAACCCCATGAATCACAGCATGCCAGGCCTCCCTGTCCATCACCAATTCCCGGAGTTTACTCAAACTCATGTCCATTGAGTTGGTGATGCCATCCAGCCATCTCATCCTCTGTCATCCCCTTCTCCTCCTGTCCCCAATCCCTCCCAGAATCAGGGTCTTTTCCAGTGAGTCAACTCTTCGCATCAGGTGGCCAAAGTATTGGAGTTTCAGCTTCAGCATCAGTCCTTCCAATGAACACCCAGGCCTGATCTCCTTTACAATGGACTGGTTGGATCTCCTTGCAGTCCAAGGGACTCTCAAGAGTCTTCTCCAACACCACAGTTCAAAAGCATCAATTTTTTGGCACTCAGCTTTCTTCACAGTCCAACTCTCACATCCATACATGACCACTGGAAAAACCATAGATATTAAAGCTCCTCAAATAATTTCTTCCAGCTTCTGACTTCCATACCTGCAGCACTCCCATGGTAATACTAATATAATCTAGGAGACAACAGCATCAGTTTGTTGCTTTTTGTGTTTTTCTGTTTTTGTTTTGTTTTGTTAGTTTATTGAAAGCCATGCTTGGGAGGAAATGACCGACTGACTGCTCTTGTGGACGGTTTGGCAGAACCCTGGAGGCAGAGAGCCTTCTCTATCTGACAGAAGGGTGGTTCCACTGGGTGTGAGGAATCTTCTTCCTGCAAAAAAAAATGAGTCATGATAAGAATAGAGTGCCAGACCTCCTTCGTACTCCTCATGTGGAAAGGAGAATGTGACCAAATCCCTGGTAAATACAGCCCTTTTCCTAAGAGGGAAGAGAAAAAAGGCTGTCAGGGAGAAGAGAACTGCTACTGAAGCTACTGCCTGGTCTACTCTCTCCTAGAAGTTTCCTTTCTGTCTTCATTTCTTTGTTCAAGATTTTCTCTTTGTGGCTTGCTGTTATTTCTATAAAAATGCCTTTCACTTGGCAACATCTTAGCCAAGAAAAGCAAAATATCTACCACGAAAAAACACGGCATGTTGAATTTGGTGTTCCTTTAGACTTGAGACAGTATTCTCAGGGAAACTCTGGAGTTGCCTAAAGGAAGTAAGCCCCTTGTCGTGTATTATGGGTAATGTGGGATGGCTCTGGAGACATTGCAGGGGAATCGGGCCTCATCTCGAGTTGATTTGGAGTACACGGAGCGCTTTTGTGTTGCATCTCGTGTTGCATCTCTAGACTTGTGACAGTCTTCTTGAGGACTATGTGGAATTTCGTCTAGGAAGTCAAGGCTCCTTTCGTGTTTGATGGGGAACACGGATGTGGTCTGCATGCAATGCAGTGGAATCGGGCCTCATCTTGAGTTGATTTAGGGTACACGGAGCTCTTTGGTGTTGCTGCAGGGACCTCAGGGTCCCGCTAGACTTGTGACAGTGTTCTTGGGAACTTTCTGGAGGTCCAACAAGGAAATCAAGGCTCCTTTCGTGTTTGATGAGGAACACGGACTTGCTCTGCATGCAGCATTGCAATCGGGCTTCATCTTGTGGCGATGGGGAAATCTCATGGTTTTTCTTGAGTTTCAGTGGGAATCTGGGGTATGTTCTCATGTTATGGCGGGGATGGCCCTCAAAATTTGTGTTGGTTCAGCGACTTCAGGACTCCTGTCTAGTTGCCAGCAATACCTCGGGATTCTCCTCGAGGCTTGGCAGGGCAATAGGGACGCCTCTGGAGGTGAGGCGGGAGACCCAGGCTCCCTTCCCAGTTGCCACAGGGATATTGGGATTCCTATCAATTTTCAAGTTGAGTCAGGCGTCGTCTCCTTTTGACGCCTTGAACACTGCGCTCCTCTCGAGTTGTCAAAGCGATGTGAGGCCTCCTGTCGAGATGAGGCGGGGAACTAGGGCTTTCTCTAGGGTCTCCACAGGGGATTCAGGCATCCCTTCATCTTGGGAGATGAAAGACGAGCCTGCATTCAAGTCACTGCAGGGAAATCCAGCCTTCTTTTTGTGTCAGGGCATCTCAGTGTCCATTCCACTTGAGACAGCAAACTCAGGGTCCCTCTCGCATACCTATAGCTGAGAGAAGACTCCTCTTGAGTTGCTTGTGGGACGTTGGCATTCCCCTTGAGTTGATGCCAGGGAATCCACTCTGATCTCGAGATGATTTCAGCTACATGGAGCTTTTCTCGAGTTGCTCTGCTGAACTTGGTGTTCCTCTAGACTTGGGATGGTGTTCTCGGGGAATCTCTGGAGTTGCCTATAGGAAGTGAAGCCACTTGTTGTGCTTGATGGGGAACGTGGGATTGCTCAGGAGCCAATGCAAGGGAATAGGGCCTCATCTCGAGTTGATTTGGGGTACAGGGAGCTCTTTCGTGTTGCTGTGGTGACATCAGGGTCTCTCTAGACTTGTGACAGTGTTCTTGGGGACTCTATGGAGTTCCATCAAGGAAGTCAAGGCTCCTTTTGTGTTTTATGTGGAACCCGGAATTGCTGTGCACAAAATGCAGTGGAATCGGGCATCATCTGGCGGAGAGGGGGAAGTCTCATGGTGTTTCTAGAGTTGCGGCGGGAACCTGGGGTATATTCTCGAGTTACGACGGGGATGGCCCTTCAAAACTCGTGTTTGTTCAGCGATGTCAGGACTCCTGTCTAGTTGCGAGGGACACCTCAGGATTCTCTTTGAGGCTTGGCAGGGAAATAGGGACCCCTCTCAAAGAGAGGCGGGAGACCCAGGGTCCCTTTCCTGGTGCCACAGGGATATTGGGATTAATATCAATTTTCAAGAGAAGTCAGCCATCGTCTCCTTTTGAAGAATTGAACTCCGCGTGCCTCTCGAGGTTTCAAAAGGATGTGAGGCTTCCTGTCGTGATGAGGCGGGGAACTAGGGCTTTCTTTATGGTCTCCACAGGGTTTTCAGACATCCTTTCATTTTGGGAGATGAAAGACGAGCCTACATTTAAGTCACTGCAGGGAAATCCGGCCTTATTTCGAGTTAGGGCATCTCAGTGTCCATTCCACTTGAGGCAGCAAACTCAGGGTCCCTCTCACATACTTATAGCTGAGAGAAGCCTCCTCTTGAGGTGCTTGTGGAAAGTTGGCATTCCTCTTGAGTTGAAGCCAGGGAATCAGCTCTCATCTTGAGTTGATTTGGGGTACATGGAGCTTTTTCTTGTTGCTGCGATGACCTCAGTGTCCCTCTAGACTTGTGAGAGTGTTCTTGGGGACTCTATGGAGTTCCATCAAGGAAGCCAACGCTCATTTCGTGTTTGATGGGTAACATGAAATTGCTCTGCATGCAATGTAGAGGAATCTGGCCTCATCTCATGGCGAGTGGGATGTCTGATGGTTTTTCTCAATTTTTGGTGCAAACCTGAGTTATATTCACGAGTTATGACAGGGATGGCCCTTCAAAACTCGTGTTTGTTCAGTGACGTCAAGACTCCTGTTTAGTTGCGAGGGACAACTCAGGATTCTCCTTGAGGCACGGCAGGGCAATAGGGATGCCTCTCAAGGGGAGGCAGGAGACCCAGGGTCCCTCTGCAGTTGGCACAGGGATATTGGGGTTAATATCAATTTTCAAGAGGAGTTAGTCATCGTCTCCTTTTGAAGCATTGAACTCTGTGTTCCTCTCGAGTTGTCAAAGGGGTGTGAGGCCTCCTGACGAGATGAGGCATGGAACTAGGGCTTTCTCTAGGGTCTCCACAGGGGATTCAGACATCCCTTCATCTTGTGAGATGAAAGACGAGCCTGCATTCAAGTCACTGCAGGGAAATCCGGTCTTATTTCGAGTCAGGGCATCTTGGTGTCCATTCCACCTGAGGCAGCAAACTCAGGGTTCCTCTCACATACCTAGAGCTGAGAGAAGCCTCCCCTTGAGGTGCTTGTGGAAAGTAGGCATTCCTCTTGTGTCAAAGCCAGGGAAGCAGCTCTCATCTCGAGTTGATTTGAGGTTCACGGAGCTCTTTTTGTTGCTGCGGTGACCTCAGGGTCCCTCTAGACTTGTGACAGTGTTCTTGGGGACTCTCTGGAGTTCCATCAAGTAAGTCAAGGCTCCTTTCGTGTTTGATGTGGAACACGGAATTGCTCTGCACGCAATGCAGGGGATTCGGGCCTCATCTTGTGTCGAGAGGTTATAAAGATAAGGAGGTTATAAAGATTTTAATCCATGAATTTATCCCCAGGTTGGATTGCCAGGGAGCTTTCAGATTGACAGTGGTTCTGTCTTTGAAGGTGTTGTAACTCAGGGGGTGTCTAAAGCTCTAGGAATAAAATATCACTTACACTGTTCCTGTAAACCCCAATCCTCACTGAAGTTTGAAAAAGCTAATGACGTTATCAAAAGACATCTGCATAAATTAACTCGAGACAGAGGACAATTGGTTTAAAGTCCTACTCATAGCTTTAATGAGGAGGGACTGTTTCCTTTTGAATGTATTTGTGGAAAGCCTTTCTTATGCATAGACATTTTTATAGACCCTGAAGCCTTGGACTTTAATTATGTAACTCAGCTCTCAGCTTTTCAACAGGCATTAACAGAACTCTGGGAGTTGACTCCTGACCCAGCTTGAGTCAAGCAAGCCTCTATTTGAGCCAGGAACCGAGGTCCTCATAAAAACATTGGGTTCTGGGGGCCCATCCCTTGAGCCCCTCTGGGAAGGCCCTTACCAGGTTATTCTTTCTTCTCCCACAGCTGTCAAAGTGCCAGGAATTGATTTGTGGGTACATCACACTCGAGTTAAGAAGTGGCACCCTGACCGGAACTAAGTGACTTCATTTTATGTCTTTACATTCTATGCTCTGGCTTTGTACTTTTCAGATGGGCGTGATAATCTATGTAAGTCTACTTATGCTGACTCCAAAAATCCTGAGTCTGCCCTTTGAACCTCAAGACAATGCTTGGGCTCACTCCTACGCAGCATTTCACAATCAGTCTAACTTCTGGGTCTGTGGAGAGCTCCCCTCTTCATCAGTGGAAGGCTTCCCATGGTGGACATCTCCACTTCAAGGAAAGGACTTTCTCCAAGTCTGCAAATACCTTCAACAACAATCACATGTGATGCCTCTTCTTAAACTGATGACATCTAAAGAACACTAAGCTGGACTGATATAACTATGGGCATAATGTGACTTTTCATTTTGACTTTAACTTGGTTTAATGACTATTTTGCCTTACATCTGTAACTGTATAATGGGGTTTTCTAACTGTCTAAAAACTTTTAAGTTACAAATGGTTGTCCAAGCTCCTATGAGTGCCACAGCCTCCTCCAACTATTACTTGGGGCCCCTGGGTCAGAGACCCTCATTATTAGGGTTAGGAGAATATGTTGCCTTAACAATTTAGGGACCACACCCCTAGACAGCAGGAAGTATTTATGAAATGAAAACAACACCCCTTTCCCTTGGCAACATAATCCTCCTGAAACAAAAGGGGGAAATGAGAAAGTCAATTCCTTGGCAGATTGATAAGAAATCCAGGGGTCCCCAAGGAGAGAGGGGTCTGGAATTCTCAAGGAGGAAGAAAGGACAAACATTTTTTGTCCCTCTACATTCCTTAAGATTATATAGCAATAATGTATCCTGCTTGAGGACAGTCTCTGGAAAAAAAACTTTGGGCTAATCCCGTTATCTTAAAGTGTAAATTATGGGAGTAGGTCTAGCAAGGTCTTTACAACCTCCAGTCATTCTTTTGATTCACTGTAATAACTAATTACCTTGGACGTGTTGCAAGAGAGCATCAAAGGGCAGACACACTGAAACCATAATCACAGGAAACTAGCCAATCTGATCACACGGACCACAGTCTTGTCTAACTCAATGAAACTAAGCCATGCTGTGTGGGACCACCCAAGACGGAAGGGTCATGGTGGAGAGGTCTGAAAGAATGTGGTCCACTGGAGAAGGGAATGGCAAAACACTTCAATATTCTTGCCTCGAGAACCCCATGAACAGTATGAAAAGGCAAAATGATAGGATACTGAAAGAGGAACTCCCCAGGTCAGTAGGTGCCCAATATGCTGCTGGAGTTCACTGGAGAAATAACTCCAGAAAGAATGAAGGGATAGAGCCAAAGCAAAAACAACACTCAGTTGTGGATGTGACTGGTGATAGAAGGAAAGTCCAATGCTGTAAAAAGCAATATTGCATAGGAATCTGGAATGTTAGGTCCATGAATCAAGGCAAATTGGAAGTGGTCAAACAGGAGGTGGCAAGAGTGAATGTTGACATTCTAGGAACCAGTGAATTAAAATGGACTAGAATGGGTGAATTTAACTCAGATGACCATGATATCTACTACTGTGGGCCGGAATTGCTTAGAAGAAATAGATAGCCATCATGGTCAACAATAGAGTCCAAAATATGGTACTTGGATGCAATCTCAAAAATGACAGAATGATCTCTGTTCGTTTCCAAGGCAAACCATTCAATATCACGGTAATCCAAACCTATACCCCAACCAGTAATGCTGCAGAAGCTGAAGTTGAACAGTTCTATGCAGACCTACAAGATCTTTTAGAACTAAAATCCAAAAAAGACGTCCTTTTCATTATAGGGGACTGGGATGCAAAAGTAGGAAGTCAAGAAACACCTGGAGTAACTCAAAGGCAAATTTGGCCTTGGAGTACAGAATGAAGCAGGACAAAGGCTAATAGAGTTTTGCCAAGAGAACACAGTGGTCATAGTAAATGCCCTCTTCCAACAACACAAGAGAAGAGTTTACCACCAGATGGTCAACACTAAAATCAAATTGATTATATTCTTTGCAACCAAAGATGGAAAAGCTCTATAGAGTCAGCAAAAACAAGACTGGGAACGGACTGTGGCTCAGATCATGAACTCCTTATTGCCAAATTCTGACTTAAATTGAAGAAAGTGGGGAAAACCACTAGACCATTCAAGTATGACCTAAATCAAATCCCTTATGAATATACAGTGGAAGTGAGAAATAGATTTAAGGGACTTGATCCGATAGACAGAGTGCCTGATGAACTAATGGATGGAGGTTTGTGACATTGTACAGGAGACAGGGATCAAGACTATCCCTATGGAATAGAAATGCAAAAAGTCAAAATGGTGGTCTGAGGAGGCCTTACAAATAGCTGTGAAAAGAAAAGAAGCAAAAAGCAAAGGAGAAAAGGAAACATATTCCCATTTGAATGCAGAGTTCCAAAGAATAGCAAGGAGATATATGAAAGCCATTCTCAGAGATCAATGCAAAGAAATAGAGGAAAAGAACAGAATGGGAAAGACTAGAGATCTCTTCAAGAAAATTAGAGATACCAAGGGAACATTTCATGCAAAGATGGGTTCGATAAAGGATAGAAATGCTATGGACCTAGCAGAAGCAGAAGCTATTAAGAAGAGGTGGCAAGAATACACAGAAGAACTGTACAAAAAGATCTTCATGACCCAAATAATCAAAATGGTGTGATCACTCACCTAGAGCCAGACATCCTGGAGTGTGAAGTCAAGTGGGAATTAGAAAGCATCACTAAGAACAAAGCTAGTGGAGGTGATGGAATTCCAGTTGAAGTATTTCAAATACTGAAAGATGATGCTGTGAAAGTGCTGCATTCATAATGCCAGCAAATTTGGAAAACTCAGCAGTGGCCACAGGACTGGAAAAGGTCAGTTTTCATTCCAATTAGAAAGAAAGGTAATCCCAAAGAATGCTCAAAATACCACACAATTATGCTCATCTCACATGCTAGTAAAGTAACGCTCAAAATTCTCCAAGCCAGGCTTCAGCAATATGTGAACCATGAACTTCCAGATGTTCAAGCTGGCTTTAGAAAAGGCAGAGGAACCAGAGATCAAATTGCCAATATCTGCTGGATCATCGAAAAAGCAAGAGAGTTCCAGAAAAAAACATCTATTTTTGCTTTATTGACTACGCCAAAGCCTTCAACTGTGTGGATCACAATTAACTGTGGAAAATTCTGAAGGAGATGGGACTACTAGACCACCTGACCTGCCTCTTGAGAAACCTGTATGTGGTTCAGGAAGCAACAGTTAGAACTGGACATGGAACAACAGACTGGTTCCAAATAGGAAAAGGAGTATGTCAAGACTGTACATTGTCACCCTGCTTATTTAACTTATATGCCAAGTACATCATGAGAAATGCTGGGCTGGAAGAAGCACCAGCTGGAATTAAGATTGCCAGGAGAAATATCAATAACCTCAGACATGCAGATGACACCACCCTTATGGCAGAAAGTGAAGAAGAACTAAAAAGCCTCTTGATGAAAGTGAAAGAGGAGAGTGAAAAAGTTGGCTTACAGCTCAACATTCAGAAAACTAAGATCATGGCATTAGGTCCCATCACTCCATGGGAAATCGATGGGGAAACAGTGGAAGCAGTGTCAGACTTTATCTTTTTGGGCTCCAAAATCACTGCAGATGGTGATTGCAGCCATGAAATTAAAAGAAAATTACTCCTTGGAAGGAAAGTTATGACCAACCTAGATAGCATATTAAAAAGCAGACACTACTTTGCCAACAAAGGTCCATCTGGTCAAGGCTATGGTTTTTCCAGTGGTCATGTATGGATGTGAGAATTGGACTGTGAAGAAAGTTGAGCACCGAAGAGTTTATGCTTTTGAACTGTGGTGTTGGAGAAGACTCTTGAGAGTCTCTTGGACTGCAAGGACATCCAACCAGTCCATCCTAAAGGAGATCAGTCCTGGGTGTTCATTGGAACGACTGATTCTGAAGCTGAAACTCCAATAATTTGGCCACCTGGTGTGAAGAGCTGACTCATTGGAAAAGACCCTGATGCTGTGAGGGATTGGGGACAGGAGGAAAAGGGGATGACAGAGGATGAGATGGCTGGATGGCATCACCAACTCGATGTATATGAGTTCGAGTAAACTCCGGGAGTTGGTGACTGACAGGGAGGCTTGGCGTGCTGCGATTCATGGGGTCCCAAAGAGTCAGACATGACTGAGCGACTGAACGGAACTGAACTGATCTGAATAACTAATTAAAAGTAAAGTAAAGTTGCTCAGTCGTGTCCAACTCTTTGTAGCCCCATGGACTATAGCCTACCAGGCTCCTCTGTCCTTGGGATTTTCCAGGCAAATGTACTGGAGTGGGTGGCCATTTCCTTCTCCAGGAGATCTTCCTGACCCAGGGATCTAACCTGGGTCTCCAGCATTGCAGACAGATGCTTTACCATCTGAGCCATATAATTCCATTGCTAACACTTGCAAGGGGCTACTCTTTCTGCCCCCTTCTGATGCCTATGTAAGAAGCTTTCTCTATCTCCTTTATACTTTAATACAACTTTATTACACAAAAGCTCTAAGCAATCAAGCCTCGTCTCTGGCCCCAAATTGAATTCTTCTCCTCTGGAGGCCAAGAATTCCAGTGTCTTTGTGTGGTTCAGCAATACCTTTCAAGATCATCCTGGAGATTCTGGCCATGTAGCCCAGGAATATGGTCGGATAGGGGGTCACCTTTGAGACTGTGGGCTTTTGACTCAGGTGCAGGGTGTTGGAGTGGCGGGAATCCTGGATAATTTGCACATGTGACCCCAGGTAAAGGGTCTGGGAGGTAAGGTCACCTTGGAGACTGTGAATATGTTACCCAAGGTGCAGGGTGTGGGAGATAATGTCACCCTGGAGAATGTGGACTTCCAGCACAAGGGATAAGTTCTTGACATTGGGGTCTCATGGGAGACTGGATGATTCCGCTCAGACAGTGTGTGGGGATGGGATTCACCCTGGAGACTGTAGATATGTGATCTCAGGTACAGGATTTCCGAGGGGGTTACCCTGGAGCCTGTGAATATGTGATTCCAGGTGCAGGGTCTGCGAGGGAGTCACCATGGAACCTGTGTTTGTGTGACTCCAGGTGAGGTCTACAAAGTTTTGACAAACAGGAGGCTGTGGACATGTGACCCCTATTACAGGGTCTTGGAGGGGGTAACCCTTGTGGCCAGGGTCATGGGACGCAAGGTTATATGTCTGGGAGGTGGGGATACCCTGAGAATATGGATGTGTGACCCCAGGTACAGGTTCTGGGAGTTGGTGCCATCCTGAAAATGGTGGACATTTCACCCGAGGTATGGTTTCTGGGAGGTGGGGTCACCCTGAAGACTCTGGACATGTGACCCCAAATGCAGGGTCTGGGAGGTAGACTCACCATGGAAAAAGTGTACTTGTGACCCCAGGTACAGGATCTTGAGCGTGGGGTCACCTGGAGGCTGTGGACCTGTGACACCAGGTACAGGTTATACAGGGGGCCACCCTCGAGACTGTGGACATGTGATCACAGGTGTATGGTATGGGAAGTGCGGTAACCCAGGAGATTGTGGATATATGACAGTAGGTACAGGGTCTCAGGTATGTCACCATGGAAAGTGTGGCCATGTGACCCCAGGTGCAGGTTTGGGTGGGGTCACCCTGGAGACTGTGGTCGTGTGACCCAAAGTTCAGGGTAGGAAAAGGGTTTCACCCTGCAGACTGTGGATCTATGACCACAGGTACAGGATCTGGTGGTAGTCACTGTGGCGATGGTGGACGTATGAAACCTAGCACAAGTTCACGGAGGGGGTCACCCTCCAAGACTGTGTACATGTGACCCTCGTTTCAGGGTCTGGGTTGAGGTCACTCTGGAAACTATTTGCCGTGTGACTTAGGTGCAGGGTTAGGGGATGCGTTCACTTTGGAGACTGTGGTCATGTGACCCCAGATGCACCATTTGGGAGGCAAATCATCTTGGAGACTGGATACGTGACCCTGGATCCAGGGTCTGAATGGGATCCCCCAAGGTGAGATTGTGAATATGTGACTCCAGGTGCAGGGCCTGCAAGGGAGTCACCTTGGAATCTGTGTTTGTGTGACTCCAGGTGGAGGGTCTGGGAAGTGACGACACTCTGGAGACTGTGAACATGTGACCCCATTATAGGGTCTTGGAGGGGGTAACTCTGGCATCCAAGATCATGGGACACCATGTTAAATGTCTGGGCGTGTGGTAACCCTGAGACTATGGAAGTGGGACCCCAGGTACAGGTTCTGGGAGTTGGGGCCAACCTGAGTGACTGTGGATGTTTCACCCTAGGTACAGTTTCTGGGAGGTGGGGTCACCCTGGAGACTCTCGACAAGTGACCCCAAGTGCAGAGTCTGGGAGGGGGGCTCACCCTGGAAACAGTGGACTTGTGACCCTAGGTACAGGATCTTAATGGTAGGGTCATCCTGGAGTCTGTCGACTTGTGACACCAGGTACAGGTTTAGGAGGGGGGTCACCCTGGATATTGTGGATGTGTGATCCCAGGTGCATGGTATGGGAAGTGGGGAAGCCCAGGAGACTGTATATATGACACTAGGTACAGGGTCTGGGGGATGACACCATGGAGAATATGGACTTGTGATCCCAGGTGCAGGTTCACAAGTTTCAGGGCACAAAATGGGTCTCATCAGGCAGACTGTTGAACTGTGACCACAGGTTCAGGATCTGTTGGTGGTCACTGTGGCAATGGTGATCGTGTGAAATCTGGAACAAGTTCAGGGAAGAGGTCACCCGTGAGACAGTGGACATGTGACCTTAGGTGTAGGTACTGGTATGTGGTCACTCTGGAGACTGTGGATGTGTGAGTAAGGTGCAGGGTTAGGGGATGGGGTCACTTTGAAGATTGTGGACATATGACCCCAGATGCACTGATTGGGGAGGCAAGTCATCCTGGATACTGGACATTTGACCCTAGATGCAAGGTCTGAACTGGGTCCCCCAAGACACTAGGATATCTGAACCCAGGTACAGGGTCTGGGATGGGGGTGACCCAGGAAACTCTGTATGTGTGACCTCAGGTACAGTGTCTGGGAGGTACGGGGTCACTCTGGGGACTGCAGGCATTTAATGGCAGGGAAATGGTCTGGAAGGGGTGTCACCCTGCACGATGTGGATATGTGAGCCCAAGTGCAGTGTGTGAAGTGGGGTTCACGTTGGAAACTGTTGACATGTGACTCCAGGTGCAGGGTATGGGAGGGCAAACATCCTGGAGATTGTGGATGTGTGTAAATAAGCACAGGGTCTGGCAGGGGAGGATTACCCTGGAATCTGTGGCCAAGTCACCAAAGGTATAGGGTATGAGAGGTGGGGTCACACCGGATACTGAGAACATGTGACCCAAGTTCCAGAGACCAGGAAGGGGGTCACCACGGAGCCTGTGAATCTGTTAGCACATGTTCAGAGTCTGGGAAATGACATCACACAAAAGTCTGGGGACATGGGATGCCAGGTGAACGGTCTGGGAGGGAGTCACCCTGGAGCCAGTTGACATGTGACCCCAGGTACAGGCACTTGTGGTGGGGAAAGCCTCGAGACTGTGGACATGTAATCCCAGTTACTAGCCCTTGAATGTGGGTAAATCCAGGAGACTCTGGACATGTGACCCCAGGTCCAGGGTGGGGAAGTTGGGGTCACCCTGGTGACTGTGCCAATGTGATCCCATGTACAGAGTCTGGGGAGGCGTGTCTTCCTGGTCACCATGTACATGTAACCCCAGGTACAGGGTTAGAGATTCGGGGTCACCCTGGAGACTGGGGCAATGTGACCAGAATTACAATATTCTGTGAGGTGTAGTCACACTGGAGACTGTAGAGGTGTGAGACCTGGTGCATGATCTGGGAGGCGTTGCCACCCAGGAGACCATGGATGTGTGACCCTAGGTTCACGGGCTTGGAATTGGTGTCACCCTAGAACCAGTGGGTGTTTGAACCCAGTACAATTGTTTGACAGGTGGTGTTACCCTGGGCGCTGTGGACATATGAACCCAGGTGCAAGTTCTGGCGAGTGGGGTCACCCTGAGACTATCTACGTGTGACCCTAGGTACAGGGTTTGGGAGTTGGTGAATGTGCCCATGTGACACCATGTACAGTGTCTAGGAGGGTGTTCACCCTAGAGACTGTGGGTATGTGTCTCAAGGTACAGTGTCTGGAATGTGGGGTCATGCTAGGATCTGTGGACATGTGACGCTGGGTGCTGGGGTCAATAGTCCAGCATCTGGAAGACTGTGGTTATGTGAGCCCTGGTACAGTGATTTGGATGAGTCACCTGTGAGACTGTGGATATGTGGCTCCAAGTGCAGGGTCTATGAGGGAGTCAACCTGGAACCCCTGTTTGTGTGCCTGCAGGTGAAGGTTCTGGGAAGTGATGACACACAGGAGACTGTGGACATGTAAACCACATTACAGGGTCTTGGAGGGTGTAACCCTGTGGACCAGGGGCATGGAACAGGCTCAATGTCTATGGAAGAGTGACTCCAGGTACAGTTTCAGGGAGTTGGGACCATCCTGAAAACTGTGGACGTTTATCCCCAGGTAAAGTTTCTGGGAGGTGGGATCACACTGGAGACAGGAATGTGACCCCAGGTATGGGATCTTGAGGGTGGGGCCATCCTGGTGGCTGTGGACTTGTGACACAAGATACAGGAATGGGATCAGGGTCACCTTGCAGACTGTGAGCGTGTGATCCCAGGTGCATGATATGGGAAGTGGGGTAACCCGGGAAACTGTGGATATATGACACTACGTACAGGGTCTGGGTGGATATATGACACTAGGTACTGGAGTGGGCAACCCACTCCAGTACTCTTGCCTGGAAAATCCCATGGATGGAGGAGCCTGGTAGGCTGCAGTCTATGGGGTCGCTAAGAGTCAGACACGACTGAGTGACTTCAATTTCACTTTTCACTCTCATGCTTTGGAGAAGGAAATGGCAACCCACTCCAGTGTTCTTGCCTGGAGAATCCCAGGGATGGGGGAGCCTGGTGGGCCGCCATCTATGGGGTCGCAGAGTTGGACACGACTGGCATGACTTAGCAGCAGCAGCAGAAGCAGCAGCACAGGGCCTGGGGGATGTCAGCATGGAGAGTATGGACATGTGACCCCAGGTGCAGGTTTGGCAGGGATGACCCTGGAGACTGGCTAGGTGAACCAAGGTTTAGGGTATGAAATGGTCTCACCCTGCAGACTGTGGACCCTGACCACAGGTACAGGATCTGGTGGTGGTCACTGTGGAGATGGTGTATGTGTGAAACCTGATAGAAGTTCAAAGAGGGGGTCAATATGGAGAAGGTGGAGGTGTGACCCTATGTGCAGGGTCTGGAGTGAGGTCATTCTGGAGACTGTGGCTGTGTGACTAAGGTGCAGGGTTAGGGAATGGGGTCACTTTGCAGAATGTGGACATGTGACTCCACATGCACCGTTTGGGTCATCCTGGAAACTGTGGACAAGTCACCAAAGTACAGGGTATGAGAGGTGGTGTCACACTGGAGACTGAGGACATGGGATCCAAATTACAGGATCTGGGAAGGGGATCACCATGGAGACTGTGGATCTGTGACCACAGGTATAGAGTCTGGGAAGTGATATCACACAGGAGACTGTGGACATAGGATGCCAGGTGAAGGGTCTGGGAGGGAGTCACCCTGGAGACTGTGGACGTGTGACCCCAGGTAAAGGCTTTTGAGGATGGGGAAAGCCTGGTGACTGCGACCTGTGACCCCAGGTACAGGGTTGGGAATTTAGCGTCGCCCTGGAGACTGTGCCAATGCGACCCCAGGTACAGGGTCTGGGGAGAGGTGTCATCCTGGCCACCGTTGATATGTAACCCCAAGTACAGTGTCTGAGATATGGGGTCACCCTGGAGACTGAGGCCATGTGACCGGAGGTACAATAGTCAGTGAGGTGGGTTCACCTTGGAGACTGTGGACGTGTAACCCCAGCTGCAGTGTCTGGGAGGGGTGTCAACCTGGAGACTGAGGACGTGTGAGACCAGGTGCATGATCTGGGAGGGGTTGCGACCCAGAAGACTATGGATCTGTGTCCCCAATATCAGACTTTGGTGTGGATGTTACCATGGAGACTGTGGATGTTTGACACCAGGTGAAGGGACAGGGAAGGGCATCACCCTCGAGACCCTGGAGGTAGGATCCCAGATTCAGAGTCTGGGAAGGGAGTTCTTCAGGAGTCTGTGGAAATGTTATGTCAGAAAAAGGGCCTGCAGTGGTTACCCTGGTGACTATGTACATGTGACACATAATACAAATACTGAGATTGGGGGTCATCCTGGAGACTGGAGAAATGTAACCACAGGTGCAGATTCTGAGGACGGGGTCACCTTGGAGACTGTTGACATGTGACATCAGGTGCTTCATCTTGGAGGTAGATCATTCTGGAGATTCTGGACATGTGACCCCAGGAACAGGGTCTGAGAGGGGGTCACCCTTGAGATTGTGGGCTTTTGACCCAGGTACAGCATGTTGGAAGGGTGGTAACCCTGGAGAATGTACACATTTGACACCATGTACAGGCTCTGGGAGGTGAGTTCACCCTGTTGACTATGGCTATGTGACCCAAGGTGTGACTCTGGAGACTATGGATATGTGACCCAAGGTGTGACTCTGGAGACTATGGATATTTCTCACCCAAACCAGGTCTGGGGATGGGGATCACACTGGAGGCTGTAGATATGTGACCCCAGGTGCGGGGTCTGCAAGAGGTACACCCTGGAACCTGTGGATATGTGATCCTGGGTGCAGGATCTGGGTGCTTGGGTCACCCTGGAGACTGTGGTCATGTGAGCCCCAGTGTGGGGTTTTGGATGAGTCACCCTGGAGACTGTGGATAAGTGACTCCAGGTGCAGGGTCTGCAAGGGAGTAACCTGGAAACTGTGATTGTGACTCCAGGTGAAGGGTCTGGGAAGTGACGACACACAGCAGACTGTGGACATGTGATCCCCATTACAGGGTCATGGAGAGGGTAACCCTGGCTAACAGGGACATGGGAAACTGGGTTCAATGTGTGGGAGTTGGGGTAATCCTTAGACTATGGAAGTGTGACCCCAGGTACAGGTTCTGGGAATTGGGTCCATCTTTAAAACTGTGGATGCTTCACACCGGTAGCTTCTGGGAGGTGGGGTCACCCTGAAGACTCTGGACATGTGACCACAAGTTCAAGTTCTTGGAGGTGGACTCGACATGGAAATAGTGGACTTGTGACCCCAGGTACAGGATCTTGAGGGTAGGGTCATCCTGGAGTCTGTGGATTTGTGACACCAGGTATAGATTTTGGAGGGTTCACACTGGAGACTCTGGATATATGTTTCCTCTGCAGGAGAGCTCCAGTGAATCTAGGTCTGTCTGAAAAATTCTTGGATCATGTGGGGAAACACCCTGTGTGTTAATCTGGACACCCAGGTTCAAATTTGCATATTTTTCTCGGGTGGCTCTAAAGCGGTGTGACCTATCCACATCTTGAAAATCCGTCCAATTGCCATTTTCTTACTTTTGACAGAGCTAACTTTGTTCCACCCCTGGGGTTTCTGAAGCACACGGGAGGCTCGCAACTCCTATCTTTGGGCCTATTTACAGTGGAATGTCACCTCACAGAGGTGACCACAGTAAGGGACCCAGCACTCTGAGACATATTCCCGCAGTCTGCTTCCTCATGGGCAGTACCAGTATCACCTAGATATGTGTTTGAAAGGTGGGAAAATGCACCGAGACACACGGCACAGACTCTCAAATTTCAGTCCTCTGAGCAGAACTGGAGGGTTCATGTCTTAGGAGCTAAAGAGTTCCTGCAAGAGAGAGGTTTGAAAACACACTCTCTGTGGATGCCTTTCCTTCCTCGAAGAAATATAGGTTTCCCAGTATCCTGCGAACTGAGAATCACACAGTGCTTGAAAAGTGCTCGCTTAGACATGAGTTTTCAATGGTAATTTCCACTTGGGACTGTAGCCAAACAGAGGGGTCCCACACTCACTGGGAAAGGCAAAGCAATATCCAAATGTCTGTTCCATCCCGTTTTCTCTGTAGGAGAGCTCTAGTGAGCGTAAGTCTGTCTGGAGAATTCTTGGATCCTTTGGGGATACACCCTGTTTGTGAACCAGGAAACCAGAATGAGAGGGCACAATTCGTGTTTCTCTCTGTGGGCCTTAAAGCAGTGTGGCCTAGCAACAGCTTGAAAATCCATCCAATTGCTCTTTTCTTGATTCTGAGAGAGCTAGATTTGCTCCATCCTTTTTGATTTCTGAAGCAAGTGGGTGAATTGCAACTCCCAGCTGTGGGCCTTTTTACAGTGGAATGCCACCTCGCAGAAGTGAGTATAGTGAGGGACCTAGCCCTCTTGGACACACTCTCACAGCCTGCTTTCTCATGTGCAGTACCGGTATAACCTAGGAATGGCTTTGCAAGGCTTGGAAAGTGCTGGGAGAAACATGGCCTTGACTCTGGAATTTAGTTCCTCTGAGCAGTACTGGAGGCCTCCCATCTGGGAAGCTAAACAGTTCGTGCAAGATAGAGGGTTGAGAATACATTCTCTTTTGATGCCTTTCTTTCCTTGAAGGAAGATATCTTTCCCTGCATTCTGTGAACTGAGAGTCACACACTGCTTGAAAAGTGCTTGCTTGGAGGTCATCTTTCAGGGGCACTTTCTCCTTGAGTCTGTGACAATAGGGAGGGGCAAACCAACTTCCAATGTCTGTTCCATCCCATTTTCCCAGCAGGAGAGGTCTAGTGAGCCTAGTTCTGTGGAAAATTCTTGGATCCTGCCGGGACACACCCTGTGTTTGAACCTGGATACCTGACCTACAGGGCACAATTCACATTTTTCTCTCAGGGGGCCCTAAAGTGGTTCGGCCTAGCAACAGCTTGAAAATCCGTCCAACTGCTATTTTCTTACCTCTGACAGAGCTAGCTTTGCTCTACCTTTTGGGGTTTCTGAAGCAAGCGGGTGGCTCACACCTTGTAGCTTTGAGCCTGTCACTGGAATGTCACCTCACACAGTTGACCACAGTAAGGCACTCAGCCCTTTCAGACACACTCCTGCTGCCAGCTTTCTCATGGTCAGTACTGTTATGACCTAGGAATCTGTTTGCTGGACTCAGAAATTACAGGGAGACACACATCCCTGACTCAGGAATTTAGGTCCTCTCAGCAGACCTGCTGGTCTCATGTTTTAGAAGCTCAAAATTTCCTGCAAGATAGAGGTTTGAAAACACACTCTCTGTGGATGTCTTTCCTTCCTCAAAGGAAGATAACTTTCTTCACATTCTGCGACCTGAGAGTCACACTCTGCTTGAAAAGTGCTTGCTTGGAAGTCTATTTTCAGTGGCAATATCTCCTTGAGGCTGTGACCATAGGTAGGGGTCCCACACTCACAGGGAAAGGCAAAGCAACCTCCAAATGGCTGTTCCAACCAGTTTTCTCTGTAGAAGAACTCTAGGGAACAAAGGTCTGTCTGGAAATTTCTTGACTCACGAGGGGACACATCCTGTGTGTGAACCTGAATACCGGACCTAGGGTGCACAATTTGTATTTTTCTCTCTGGGTGCCATAAAGAGTTGTGGCTAGCAATTGCTTGAAAATCCATCCAATTACTTTTTTCTTACTTCTGACAGTGCAACCTTTGGTCCACCATTCAGGATTTCTGAAGCAAGCTGGTGGCTCACAACTCCTAGCCATGTGCTGATTTGCCATGGAAAGTTACCTCATCTAGGTAAGCACAGTATGGTACTCAGCACTCTCAGACACACACCTGAAGCCTGTTTTCTCATGAGCAGTCCTGGCATTACTCAGAAATGTGTTTACAAAGCTCAGAAAATGCTCAAAAACACACTGCCCTTGCTCTGAAATTTAGGTCCTCTGTACCAACCTAGAGGTCTCACATCTTAGTATCTAGACAGTTCCTGATATAGAGAGCCTATTTCCTCATGGGCAGTCCTGGTATGACCAAGAAATGTGTTTACAAAGCTCAAAAAGTGCAGGAAAACACTTTGCCCTGACTCTGGAAGTGAGGTCCTCTGGGCAAATATGGAGAATTCACATCTTTGAAGCTAGACAGTTCCTAATAGATAGAGTCTTGAAAACACACTGTCTATAAATACATTTCCTTCCTCAATGGAACATAGGTTTCCAGCATTCCATGTCCATAGAATCACATACTGCTTGAAAACACTTGTTGGAAGTCATTTTTCATTAGCAATTTCTCCTGATAGTGTGACCATAGGGAAGGCCACCAAACTCACAGGAAAAGGAAAAGCAACATCTAAAGGTCAGTTCCATCATGTTTTCTCTGTAGTGGAGATTCAGTGTGCCTAGGTCTGTCTGGAAAATTCTTGGATCCTGAGTGGACACATCCTGGGTGTGAACATGGACAGTGGACCTTGGTGGCAAAATTCACCTTTCTCTCTCAGTTGGCCAAAAATAGTACAGCATAACAACTACCTGGAAATGCATTTAGCTGCTGGTTTCTTACTTCTGGCAGTGATCGCTTGGTACATCCTTTGGGATTTCTGAAGCAAGTAAGCAGCTAGCAACTCGTAGCCGCTGGCCCATTTACAGTGGAATGCTACATGATCTTGGTAATTGCAGCATGGCACCCAGCAATCTTAGAAACCCTCCTGCAGCCTGTTTTTTCTTAAGGGCACTTCTGGTATGACCTAGGAATGTGTTTACAATGCTCAGAAAGTGTTCAGTTCTGTTCAGATGCTCAGTTGTATCCGACTCTTTGGGACCCCATGAATCGAAGCACACCAGGCCTCCCTGTCCATCACCAGCTCCCGGAGTTTACTCAAACTCATGACCATCAAGTTGGTGATGCCATCCAGCCATCTCATCCTCTGTCATCCCTTCTCCTCCTGCCCCCAAGCCCTCCCAGCATCAGGGTCTTTTCCAATGAGTCAACTCTTCACATCAGGTGGCCAAAGTACTGGAGTTTCAGTTTCAGCATCAGTCTTTCCAATGAACACCCAGGACTGATCTCCTTTAGGATGGACTGTTGGATGTCCTTGCAGTCCAAGGGACTCTCAAGAGTCTTCTCCAACACCACAGTTCAAAAGCATCAATTCTTCAGTGCTCAGCTTTCTTCACAGTCCAACTCTTACATCCATACATGACCACTGGAAAAACCATAGCCTTGACCAGATGGACCTTTGTTGGCAAAGAAATGTCTCTGCTTTTTAATATGCTATCTAGGTTGGTCATAACTTTCCTTCCAAGGAGTAAGCGTCTTCTAATTTCATGGCTGCAATCACCATCTGCAGTGATTTTGGAGCCCCCAAAAGTAAAGTCTGACACTGTTTCTACTGTTTCCCCATCTATTTTTCATGAAGTGATGGGACCAGATGCCATGATCTTAGCTTTCTGAATGTTGAGCTTTAAGCCAACTTTTTCACTCTCCTCTTTCACTTTCATCAAGAGGCTTTTTAGTTCCTCTTCACTTTCTTCCATAAGGGCGGTGTCATCTGCATATCTGAGGTTATTGATGTTTCTACTGGCAGTCTTGATTCCAGCTTGTGCTTCTTCCAACCCAGTGTTTCTCATGATGCACTAGGCATATAAGATAAATAAGCAGGGTGACAATATACAGCCTTGACGTACTCCTTTTCCTATTTGGAACCGATCTGTTGTTCCATGTCCAGTTCTAACTGTTGCTTCCTGACCTGCACATAGGTTTCTCAAGAGGCAGGTCAGGTGGTCTGCTATTCCCATCTCTTTCAGAATTTTCCACAGTTTATTGTGATACACACAGTCAAAGGCTTTGGCATAGTCAATAAAGCAGAAATAGATGTTTTTCTGGGGCTCTTTTGCTTTTTCAATGATCCAGCAAATGTTGGCAGTTTGATCTCTGGTTCCTCTGCCTTTTCTAAAACCAGCTTGAACATCTGGAAGTTCACGGTTCATGTATTGCTGAAGCCTGGCTTGGAGAATTTTGAGCATTACTTTACTAGCATGTGAGATGAGTGCCATTGTGCAGTAGATTGAGCATTCTTTGCTATTGCCTTTCTTTGGAATTGGAATGAAAACTGACCTTTTCCAGTCCTGTGGCCACTGCTGAGTTTTCCAAATTTGCTGACCTATTGAGTACAGCACTTTCACAGCATCATCTTTTAGGATTTGAAATAGCTTAACTGGAATTCCATCACCTCCACTAGCTTTGTTTGTAGTGATGCTTTCTAAGGCCCACTTGACCTCACATTCCAGGATGTCTGGCTCTAGGTGACTGATCACGCCATCGTAATTATCTGGGCCATGAAGATCTTTTTTGTACAGTTCTTCTGTGTATTCTTGCCACCTCTTCTTAATAGCTTCTGCTTCTGTTAAAGCCATAGCATTTCTGTCCTTTATTGAACCCAATCTTTGCATGGAATGTTCCCTTGGTATCTCTAATTTTCTTGAAGAGATCTCTAGTCTTTCCCATTCTGTTGTTTTTCTCTATTTCTTTGCATTGATCAGAGTAAGGCTTTCTTATCTCTCCTTGCTATTCTTTGGAACTCTGCATTCAAATGATGCAGGCTGTGGCGGACCATGCAGAAGCATGGCCATGAGGAGCTACCTCTCGCCCAAGGTCAGAGGCAGTGGCTGAGGGGAGCCACCCCATGTCTGAGGCCAGGGGCAGCGGCCGAGAGGAGCTACCTCACACCTGAGGTCAGGGGAGGTGGCTGAGATGAGCTACGCCATGCCCAAGGTCAGGGGCTGTGGCCAAGAGGAGCAATCCCACGTCCAAAGAGCAGCAGCTGCACGGGTGCAGGAGGACCGAGAGGAGCTCCTCCACATTCAAGGTCAGGAGGGGCGGCCTGAGGAGATACCCATCGTCCAAGGTAAGGAGGAGGGGCTGCGCTTTGCTGGAGCAGCTGTAAAGAGATACCCCACGTCCAAGGTGAGAGACACTCAAGTAAGATGGTAGGTGTTGTGAGAGGGCATCAAAGGGCAGACACTGAAATCATAATCACAGAACACTAGCCAATCTGATCACATGGACCATAACCTTGTCTAACTCAATGAAACTAAGCCATGACCTGTGGAGCCACCCAAGACGGACGGGTCATGGTGGACAGGTCTGACAGAATGTGGACCACTGGAGAAGGGAATGGCAAACCACTTCAGTACTCTTGCCTTGAGGACCCCATGAACAGTATGAAAAGGCAAAATGATAGGATACTGAAAGAGGAACTCCCCAGGTCGGTAGGTGCCCAATATGCTACTGGAGCTTAGTGGAGAAATAACTCCAGAAAGAATGAAGGGATGGAGCCAAAGCAAAAACAATACCCAGTTGTGCATGTGACTGGTGATAGAAGCAAGGTCCGATGCTGTAAAGAGCAATATCGCATAGGAACCTGGAATGTTAGGTCCATGAATCAAGGCAAATTGGAAGTGGTCAAACAGGAGATGGCAAGAGTGAATGTCGACATTCTAGGAATCAGCAAATTACAATGGACAGGAATGGGTGAATTTAACTCAGATGACCATTATATCTACTACTGTGGGCAGGAACCCCTTAAAAGAAATGGAGTAGCCATCATGGTCAACAATAGAGTCCAAAATATGGTACTTGGATGCAATCTCAGAAAGTGTAGGGAAATACAATGCTCTGACTCTGGAATTTGAGTCCTCAGGGCAAACCTGGAAGTCTCACATCTTTGAGTCTATACAGTTTGTGATACACTGAGGCCTGATAAAACACTCTCTGTTGATGCCTTACCTTCCTGGATGGAACATAATTTTCCCAACTTTTTGTGTGCTCAGAGTCACACACTGCTTGAAAACACTTGTTGGAAGTAATTTTTCAATAGCAACTTCCCCTGATGTTGTGACCTTAGGGAAGACCGCCACACTCACAGGAAAAGGCAAAGGATCATCCAGACGTCTGCTCAATCACGTTTTCTTGATAGGAGCGATCCATTCAACCTAACTGTCTAGAATACTCATGGATACTGTTCCTACACATCCTATGTTTGAACCTGGATACTGACCTTGGCAGCAAAATTTGCATTTTTTTCTCAGTTGGCCCTAAAACGGTTAGACCTAGTAACCACCTGAAAATGCGTCTAATTGCTGTTTTCTTACTTCTGACAGTGATAGTGTTGGTGCACCCTTTGGGATTTATGAATCAAGCAGGAAGCTCTCCACTCCAAGCCACTGGCCCCTTTCCAGGGAGATGTCATCTCATTTAGGTTAGCACAATATGTCACCCAGCACTCTGAGACACACTCTTGCAGCATGACTTTTCATGGTCAGATCTGGTATGACCTAGGAATGTGTTTACAAATCTCAGAAAGTGGTGGGAAACACACTGCCTTGACTCTGGTATTTAGGTCCTCTGGGAAACTTGGAGGACTCACATGTTTGAATCTAGACAATTCATGACAGGTAGAGGCCTGATAACATATTCTCTCGAGATGCCTTTCCTTCCTCAAAGGAATATAGCTTTCTCAGCATTCTGTGTGCTGAGTGTCACACACTGCTTGAAAACGCTTGTTGGAGGTCATTTTTCATTAGCAATTTCCCCTGGAGGTGTGACTGTAGGGAAGGCGCCACACTCACAGGTAAATTCAAAAGCACTTCCAAGCATCTGTTCAATCACGTTTTCTTGGTAGGGGCCATCCATTCAACGGAAGTCTATCTAGAAAATTCGTGGACACTGCGGGGAAACACCTATGTTTGAATCTGGATACCAGACTTTGGTGTTAAAATATGCATTTTTCTCTCACTTGGCCCTGAAACAGTGCAGCCGAGTAACTGCTTGAAATTCCATCTGAATGCTGTTTTCTTACTTCTGACAATGCTAGCTTTGGTTCACCCTTTGGGATTTCTGAAGCACGTGAATGACTTGCAACTCCTAGCTGCAGGTCCATTTCCAGTGGAATGACACCTCATCTATGTGACCACAGTATTTCACCCAGCACACTCTGATACACTCCCGCAGCATCCTTCCTTAGGAGCAGACCTGGTATGACCTAGGAATGCATTTAGAAGTCTCAGAAAGTGCAGCAAGACACACTGTCCTGACTCTGGAACTTAGGTCCTTTAAGCAGGCCTGAGCTCTCACATCTTAGAAGCTGAACAGTTCTTGCTATAAAAAACACACTCTCTGTTGATGCCTTTCCTTCATTGAAGGAACATAACTTTCCCAATGTACTGTGTGCTGAGAGTCACACACTGCTTGAAAACGTTTGCTTGGAGTTCATTTTTCAGTCGCAATTTCCCCTGAGAGTGTGACAGTAGGGAAGCGCCCACAATCACAAGACAAGCAAGCAAGCATCCAAATGCCTGTTCCATCACGTTTTCTCTGTTAGAGAGATCCAGTGAACCCAGGTCTATCTGGAAAAGTTTGGATCCTGTGGGGTCACATCCTGAGTGTGAACCTGAATACAGGACAAAATTCACCTTTTTCTCTCAGTTGGCACTAAAACGGTTTGGCATAGCAACTGCTTGAATATCCATCCAGTACTTGTTTTCTTATTTCTGACAGTGACAGATTTGGTCCACCCATGTAATTTCTGAAGCAAGCAGTCCGCTTGCCACTTCTATCTGGTGGTCCCTTTCCTGTGAAATGTCACATAATGTAGGTAGCACCACATGGCGCCCAGCTCTCTCAGACACACTCCGACAGCCTGTTTCCTCATTGGCCGTCCTGGTATGACCTAGGAATGTATTTACAAGGCTCAGAGATTATATGGAAACATATGCCCTGACTCGGGATTTTAGGTCATCCGGGCAAGACTGGAGGTCTCACGTCTTACAATCTAGACAGCTCCTAATAGATAGAGGCCTGGAAACACACTCTCTGTTGATTCCTTTCCTTACTCAAAGGGCCATTGCTTTCCCAACATTTTAGGGCCAACCTAGAGGAAAATGCGAATTTTCCCACCAAGGTCCATTACCCAGGTTCACACGCAGGATGTGTCCCCATGTGTCTTGAAGAATTTTCAAGACAGACCTAGGCTAACCCTAACCCTAACCCTAAACCTAACCCTAACCCTAGGATCTCTCCTACAGAGAAACATGATGGAACAGACGTTTGGATGATGTTTTGTCTTTTCCTGTGAGTGTGGTGGACTTCCCTATGGTCAAACCATCAAGGGAAATTGCTACCGAAAAATGACTTCCAGGCAAGCATTTTCAAGCAGTATGTGACTCTCAGCACACAGAATGCTGGGAAAGCTATGTTCATTCGAGGAAGGAAAGGCATCAATAGAGAGTGTGTTTTCAGGCCTCTATCTATCAGGATCTGTCTATATTCTAAGATGTGAGATCTCCAGGCTTGTCCAGAGGACCCATCTTCCAGAGTCTGGGTAGTGTTTCCCTGCAAATTCTGAGCCTTGTAAGCACATTCCAAGATCACTCAGGAATGCCCATGATGAAACAGGCTATGGAAGAGTGTCCGTGTGTGCTGTGTGTCATTCTGTCCTTACCAAATGAACTGACATTCCACTGGAAATGGGCCAGGGACCAGGAGTTATGAACCGCCTGTTGCTTCAGAAATCCAGAAAGGTGGAACAAAGCTATCATTGTCAGAAGTAAGAAAACAGGTATTAAATGAACTTTCAGGCAGTTGTTAGGCCACAACGTTTTAAGCCCAATGGAGAGAATAATGCAAATTTTGCCACCAAGATCCGCTATTAAGATTCACATTCAGGATGTGTCCCTGCAGTATCCAAGAATTTTCCAGATAGGACTAGGCTCACTATATCTCACCTACAGAGCAAACGTGATGGAACAGACATTTGAATGTGGTTCCCTTTTACTGTGTTTGTGGGGCTTTCCCTCAAGTCACATCTTCATGGGAAATTCTTAGTGATAAATGACCTCCAAGCAAGTGTGTGATACTCAGGAAGCAGAATGTTTGGAAAACAATGTTCCTTCAAGGAAAGAAAGGCATCAGCAGAGAATGAATTTTCAGTCCTTTATCTATCAAGAATTGTCTAGATTCTAAGATGTGAGACCTCCAGTCTTACCCTCAGGACCTAACTTGCAGAGTCAGGGAAGTGTGTTTCCCTGCACTAGCCCAGGCTTTTAACCACCTTCCTACATCATCCCAGAACTGCCCATGAGGAAACAGGCTGCAGGAATGTGTTCAGACTGCTGGGTGCCATACTGTTGTTACCCAGGTGAGGTGACATTCCATTGTAAATAGGCCATCAGCAGCACTTGCGAGCCGCCTTCTTGCTTCTGAAATCAAAAGGTGGGTCAAAAGCGGTCACTGTCAGAAGTAAAAAAAAAAAAAAAAAAAAAAAAGCAATTATATGGATTTTCTAGCATTTGCAAATTTGGCCATCAAGGTCCAGTATCCACTGTCAGACTCAGGAGGTGTCTCTGCTATATCTACCCATATTTCACAAAGACCTAGGCTCACTGGCTGCTCCTATAGAGAAAATGTGATGGAACAGATGTTTGGATCTTGGATTGCCTTACCCTGTGAGTGTGGGGGACATCCTTACTGTCACAACATCACAAGAAATTGCTACTGAAAAATGACCTGCAAGCAAACGGTTTCAAGCAATGTGTGACTCTCAGTTCACAGAATATTGGGAAAGTACTGTTTCTTCGAGGAAGGAAGGGTATCAACAGAGAGTGTGTTTTCAGGCCTCTATCTATGAAGAACTCTCTTGATTCTAACAAGAGAGCCCTCCAGCCTTCCCAGAGAACTGAACTTCCAGAGTCAGGGCAGTGTCTTCCCTGCCCTTTAAATGCTTTGTAAACGTATTCCTAGGTCACATTGGGACTGTCCATGAGGACACAAACCGTGGGAGTGTGTCTGAGTATACAGAGGGGCCATTATGTGCTTACTTAGATAAGGTGACATTCCACTGGAAATAGGCCCGTGACTAGGAGTGGTGATCTGCTTGTTTGCTTCAGAAATCCCAAAGGGTGAACCAAAGTTATTGCTCTTCAAGGTAAGAAAACAGCAATTAGATGGATTTTCAAGCAGGTGCCAGGCCACACAGTTTTAGGACAAACCGAAAGAAAAATGTGAATTGTGCCACCAGTTCCGGTATCCAGGTTCACACTTAGGATGTGGTCCTGCAGTATACATGATTTTCCAGACAGACCTAGGTTCTCTAGATCACTCCTAGAGACAAAATGTGGTGCAACAGAAGTTTGGATGTTGGTTTGCCTTTTCCAGTGAGTGTGGGGGCCTTCCCTAAGGTTACACTGTCAGAGGAAGTTTCTACTGAAAAATGACCTCCAAAGAGCGTTTTCAAGCAGTGTGTGACTCTCAGCACAGAGAATGCAGGGAAAAGTATGTTTCTTCAAGGAAGAAAAGGCATCAACAGAGAGTGTGATATTAGGCCTATAGCTATTAGGAACTGTCTAGAATCTAACATTGACCTCCAGGCTTGTCCAGGGGACCTAACTACCAGAGTCAAGGCACTGTTTTTCCTGCACTTTCCAAGCCTCCCAAAGACTCCCTAGCTCATATAGGGACTGCCCGTGAGGAAACAGACTGTAGGAGAGTGTCTGAGATTGTATGGTACCAATACTGTGCTTACCTAGATGAGATGACATTCCCCTGGGAATGGGCCAGAGGCTAGGAGTGGTGAGTCGCCTGCTTGATTCAGAAATCCCAAAGGATGGACCAAAGCTATCATTGTCAGAAGGAAGAAAACAGCAATTGGATGGATTTCCAAGCAGTTGCAAGGCCGTAGCATTTTCCCAAATCAATAGAAAAAATGTTATTTTTGCCCTCAAAATCCGGTATCCATGTCCAGACTCAGGATGTCTCCATGCAGTATCCACAAAGTTTCCAGACAGAACTAGTCTCAGTGGATCGATCCTACTGAGAAAATGTGATGGAACAGACGTTTGGATGCTAACTTGTCTTTCTCTATGAATGGGGAGTGCGGCATCCCCATGGTCACACCATCAGGGGAAAGTGCTACTGAAAAATGACCTCCATGCCAGCATATTCAAGCCGCGTGTGTCTCTCTGCACACAAAATGTTTGGAAAGTTATGTTCCTTCAAGAAAAGAAATGCATCAACAGAGAGTGCTTTCAGCCCTCTATCTATCAGGAACTGTCTACATTCTAAGTCGTGAGACCTTCAGTCTTTCCTAGGGATCCTAACACCCAGAGTCAGGGCAGTGGGTTTCCATGAACTTTTCAAGCCTTGTAAACACTTTCCAAGTATATACTGGGACTGCTCCTGAAGAAACAGGCTGCACGAGTGTATCCGAGTGTGTTGGGCAGCATACTGTGCTTACCTGCATGAGGTGCCAATACAATGGAAATTGGCTAGTGGCTGGAGTGGTGAGCAACCTGCTTGTTTCAGAAATTCCAAAGGGTGGACAAATCTATTCCTGTCAAAAGTAAGAAAACAGCAATTGGATGGATTTTCAACGATTTGCTACGCTGCACCATTTTAGAACCAATGTGGTCCCAAAATGAGTGTGGGAGATAAAAATGAGAATTTTGCCACCAAGTTCATATATACAAGTTCACACTCAGGATGTGTCCCCACAATACCCACGAATTTTCCAGACAGACCTAGGCTCACTTGATCGCACCTAAAGACAAAATGTGATGGAGTACACGTTTGGATGTTGGTTTGCCTTTCCCCGTGAGTGTGGGAGCCTTCCCTACCATTGCACCTTCAGGGGAATTTTCTACTGACCAATGACCTACAAGCAAGTGTTTCCAAGCACCGTGTGACTCTCAGCACACAGAATGTTGGGAAAGCTATGTTCCTTCGAGGAAGGAAAGGCATCCATACGGAGTGTATTTTTAGGCCTCTATCTATCAGGAACTGTCTAGAACCCAAGGCATGAGACTTCAAGGCTTTCCCAGGGTCCTAACTGCCAGAGTTAGGGCACTGTGTTTCCCTGCACCTTCCAAGGCTTTAAACAAATTCCTTATTCAAACTGGGACTGCCCATGAGGAAACAGGGTGCAGGAGTATGTCTGAGAGTGCTGGGTGCCATACAGTGCTTAACTAGATGAGGTGACATTCCACTGGAAGTGGGCCAGCAGATAGGAGTAGCGAGCCGCCTGCTTGCTTTAGAAATCTCAAAGGTTTGACCAATGTTATCACTGTCATTATTAAGAGAGCAATTGGATGGATTTTCAGGCAGTTGCTAAGGCCGCACTCTTTTAGATCCAACCGACAAAAATTGCTAATTTTGCCAACAAATTCAAGGATGCAGATTCACACTCAGTATGTGTCCCTGTAGTATCCAAGAATTTTCCAGACAGACAGAGGATTATTGGATCTCTCCTAAAGAGAAAACTTGATAGAACAGACATTTGGTTGTTTGTTTTCTTTTTCCTGTGAGTTTGGGGGTCTTCCCTACAGTAACACAGTCATGGGAAATTGTTACTGAAAAATCACCTTCAAGCAAGGATTTTCTTTTCTTTTCTTTTTTTTTTTTAATTAGTTGGAGGCTAATTACTTCACAACATTTCAGTGGGTTTTGTCATACATTGATATGAATCAGCCATAGATTTACACGTATTCCCCATCCCGATCCCCCCTCCCACCTCCCTCTCCACCCGATTCCTCTGGGTCTTCCCAGTGCACCAAGCCGGAGCACTTGTCTCATGCATCCCTCCTGGGCTGGTAATCTGTTTCATCATAGATAGTATACATGCTGTTCTTTTGAAACATCCCACCCTCACATTCTCCCATAGAGTTCAAAAGTCTGTTCTGTATTTCTGTGTCTCTTTTTCTGTTTTGCATATAGGGTTATCATTACCATCTTTCTAAATTCCATATATATGTGTTAGTATGCTGTAATGGTCTTTATCTTTCTGGCTTACTTCACTCTGTATAAGGGGCTCCAGTTTCATCCATCTCATTAGGACTGATTCAAATGAATTCTTTTTAATGGCTGAGTAATATTCCATGGTGTATATGTACCACAGCTTCCTTATCCATTCATCTGCTGATGGGCATCTAGGTTGCTTCCATGTCCTGGCTATTATAAACAGTGTTGTGATGAACATTGGGGTGCACGTGTCTCTTTCAGATCTGGTTTCCTCAGTGTGTATGCCCAGAAGTGGGATTGCTGGGTCATATGGCAGTTCTATTTCCAGTTTTTTAAGAAATCTCCACACTGTTTTCCATAGCGGCTGTACTAGTTTGCATTCCCACCAACAGTGTAAGAGGGTTCCCTTTTCTCCACACCCTCTCCAGCATTTATTGCTTGTAGACTTTTGGATAGCAGCCATCCTGACTGGCGTGTAATGGTACCTCATTGTGGTTTTGATTTGCATTTCTCTGATAATGAGTGATGTTGAGCATCTTTTCATGTGTTTGTTAGCCATCTGTATGTCTTCTTTGGAGAAATGTCTGTTTAGTTCTTTGGCCCATTTTTTGATTGGGTCGTTTATTTTTCTGGAATTGAGCTGCAGGAGTTGCTTGTATATTTTTGAGATTAATCCTTTGTCTGTTTCTTCATTTGCTATTATTTTCTCCCAATCTGAGGGCTGTCTTTTCACCTTACTTATAGTTTCCTTTGTAGTGCAAAAGCTTTTAAGTTTCATTAGGTCCCATTTGTTTAGTTTTGCTTTTATTTCCAATATTCTGGGAGGTGGGTCATAGAGGATCTTGCTGTGATTTATGTTGGAGAGTGTTTTGCCTATGTTCTCCTCTAGGAGTTTTATAGTTTCTGGTCTTACATTTAGATCTTTAATCCATTTTGAGTTTATTTTTGTGTATGGTGCTAGAAAGTGTTCTAGTTTCATTCTTTTACAAGTGGTTGACCAGTTTTCCCAGCACCACTTGTTAAAGAGGTTGTCTTTTTTCCATTGTATATCCTCAAGCAAGGATTTTCAACCAGTGTGTTACTCTCATCACACAGAAATCTGGAATATTGATGTTACTTCAATGCACAAAAGACATAAAAGAGGGTGTTTTTCAGGCATCTATCTATCAAGAACTATCTAAAGTCTAAGATGTGAGAACTCCAGGTTTGCACAGAGGCCCTAATTTCCAAAGTCATAGCCAGTATGTTTCATTGCACTTTCAGAGCCTTATGAACACCTTCCTGGCTCCTATTGGGTCTGATTCAGAGGAAACAGGCTGTGAAATTGTCTAAGAGTGCTGAGAGCCATACTGTTGTTACCTAGATTATTTGAAATTTTAATGGAAATGATCCAGCCCAATGAGGTTGCAAGCCACCTGCTTGTGTCAGAAATCTGAAAGATTTGACCAAACCTATTGATGTCAGAAGTAGGAAAATATCAATTGGATGGATTATCAGGCAGCTGCCAGCACACATCCTGTTAGTGCCAAAAGAGAGACAATGCTAATTTTGCCAAGAAGGTCAAATATTCAGGTTCACAGTCAGTATGTTTCCCTTGCAGTATCCAAGAAATTTCCAGAGAGACCTGGGACCATTGGATCCTTTGGACAGAGAAAAATTGATGGAAGAGACATTTTGATGTTTGCTTGCTTTTCCCTGTGAGTGTGGGAGTCTTCCCTACTGTAACACACGTGAGGGGAAATTTTTACTTAAAAATGACTTTCAGGCAAGGGTTTCCACTTAGCAGGTTACTCTCAGCAAACAGAATGCTGGGACACCTGTGTTCATTCGTGGAATGAGCGGCAATGAATAGGGTGCTCTTCAGGCATCTCTCTTTCCATGACTGCTGTCTGGATTCTAAGATGTGAGAAGACCACGCTTCCACAGATGCCCTAAATTCCAGAGACACAGCCAGTAAGTTTCCCTGAACTTTCCATGGTTCATGAGCACAGTACTCTATCTTACTGGGACTCCCCATGAGGAAAGAGTCTGGAGGAGTGTGTCTGACACAGCTGAGTGCCATACTGTTTTTAAGTAGTTTAATTGGCATTCCAATGGAAATGATCTTGCTACAAGGAGTTGCACGCTGCCTGCTTGCTTCAGAAATTCCAGTGTTTTGACCAAAGCTATTGCTGTCGTTAGTGGGAAAAGAGCAATTGTACTGATTTTCAAGGAGTTGCTAAACCCCAGCCTACTGTGGCCAACACAGAGAAAATTCTCATTTGCCAACAAGGTCCAGAATCCAGGTTCACACTGAGCATGTGTCCAAGCACTATCCAAGAATTTTCCAGACAGACTTAGGATCACTGGATCCCTCCTACAGGGGACTTCACGGAACAGATGTTTTGATATTTGTTTACTTTTCTCTGTCAGTGTGGGGGCATTTCCCATGGTAACACAGGGGAGGGGAAATTGTTACTTCAAAATGACCTCCAGGCAAGAATTTCCAAGCAGTCTGTCACTCTCAGCAAACATAAGGCTGTGAAATCTATGTTTCTTTGATGAATGAAAGGCAAAAAATAAAAAAGAGTGTATTTCAGACATCTATCAGAAACTGTCTAGATTCTAAAATGTTAAAACTCCAGATTTGCACAGAGCACCTAATTTTCAGAGTCACAGCCAGTATGTTTCCTCGCATTTCTGATACTAGTGAACCCATTCCTAGGTCCTCCTGGGACTGTCTATGAAGAAACAGGCTGTAGGAGTGTGTCTGAGAGTGCTGAGTGCCATCTAGTCTGGTTACCTAATGAGTTTACCTGCCATTGGAAATGATCCAGTGGCAAGGAATTGAAAGTCCCATGTTTGCTGCAGAAATCCAAGAGGTCTGACCAAAGATAGTGCTGTCACAAGTAAGAAAACAGCAACTGGATGGATCTTCAGGTAGTTGCTACTCTGCGCCATTTTAGGACCACCTGAAAGAAAATGCTGATTTAGCCAACAAGGTCCAGGATCCAGCTTCACACTCAGTATGTGTCCATGCAGTATCCAAGCATTTTCCAGACAGACCTAGGATCACTGGATCTCTCCTACAGAGAAAACCTGATGGAACAAACGTTTGGATGTTAGTTTGCTTTTTCCCTGTGAGTGTGGGACCATCCTGACTGTAACACAGTCAGGGTAAGTTCTTACTGAAAAATGAAATCCAAGCAAGCATTTTAGAGCAGTGAGTTACTCTCAGCACACAGAATGCTAGGAAATCTATGTTCCTTTGATGAAAGAAAAACATAAGAGTAGAGTGTTTTTCATGCATCTGTCTATCAGGAATTGTCTAGATTGTAAGATGTCAGAACTCCAGGTTTGCACAGAGATCTTAATTTCCAGTCATAGCCAGTGTACTTTCCTGCACTTTCCGAGCCTTTTGAACACATTCCTAGCTCATATTGGGTCTGTCCCTCAGGAAAAAGGCTTAGGAAATTATCTGAAAGTGCTGAGTGCCATAATGTTGTTACCTTGATTCGTTGACAATCTATTGGAAATGATCCTGCCACAAGGAGTTGCAAGCTGTCTGTTTGCATAGAAATAGAAATAATTTGACCAAACCCATTTATGTTGTAAGTAGGAAATTGTCAATTGGATGGATTCTCAGCCAGCTGTCAGCCCACACCCTTTTAATGCCAACAGAGAGAAAAGGTGAGTTTTGCCAACAAGGTTCAATATCCAGGTTCACACTCAGTATGTGTCCCTGCAGTGTCCAGGACTTTTCCAAACAAATCTAGGATCACTAGATCTCTCCTGCAGAGAAAACTTGATGGAACTTTTACTCTGAAGCAGGGTCAGTCTTGTTGAGGTGACTCCTTCCCCAAGGCCACAGCTGGGAGGCCTCACACCAAGGCCATAGAAGTGGGGCCCAGAACCAAGGTCACCTGTGAATCTGACTGGGCCCCCTTTGCAACTGTTGCCAAAAGCACCTGATCATCACTAATGAGCTTCCTGACTCCCTACCAGGCAAAGATGCCCACTCCAGTAAACACCCTATGGTACCCCACCCAATCACCTAATATCAACCTTCCAGCAGGAATTTTCTTTGTCTTGAAACTGTAAAAATTGGCTCTTAACCCAGGAAATCAGTCAACTTTCCCTAGTCTGTCAGGTGGTTGGCCCCCTGAGCTCACAGTGCCCACTTTATCTCTGCTCTTTGTTCTTAATACAAACTCACTCCCTTCTGAAATGCTCTATGTCTGGACATTCTTTTCCAACTCGTGCTCAGACGGCCTCAACAAGCCTCCCATCACCAGGGCCACTTTCCTGGATCACACTCACCACTTGCTTGTCCACTCCCAGCTCAGAGCAGAAAGGCCCCCTCAGCCTGGTCCTTCCCTCTCACATCCCGTCCCTGGTCACCAGGAGCTCCCACCGTCCCTGGGCAGGCTGTCTTCTGTGTCCTGCAGAGGCCTCTGTGGTATCAGGTGAAGAAACAAGAGGCACCCATGAATCCTCCCACTCCAGCACAGCAACCAGTACCCACCTACTGAACTCTTCACTCTGGATGGGCCTGGGGGTGTTTCAGGGAACGTCCCCCAACATGTCCTTGTTCTCATCCAATTCCAGCACTGCCCATGTGAGAGTCACTAAGCTACTCTGTGATGACTGCACAGAGAGAATCCTTGTTCACTCGCCCCTCCCAGGATACATGGTTCTTATGGGCAGGTGCCTCCCAGGATATGGGGCTCACCTGGGCAGGTACCCTGCAGGGCTCAGCACCCAGGAACTGTGCACAAAGCCCTCATTGCAAAGAGCCCCCAGTTTCTCTGTTGGACAGATCTGACCTTGAGACCCTCAGAGGAGGACCTGAGGTAACATACAGCAGCTTCAGGATAGCTTTGTGACCTTGGGCTTCACTGGTTGCAGCCTCCTTCCAGCAGGTTTTCCAGAGGGTCCCATAGCACCTAGGCACTGAGTCTGTCTCCACCCACCACCCATCCTCTCCCTGACCCCTGGGTCCCTCTCATTAGAAGAAGGCCTTCCTGAAATCCTCTCCCACTTAGAGGTCAGGTAAAACGATGAGAAAACAAGTCAGAGCAGCAGCCCCATATCCATCCTGACCCAAAGGACCCACACCTGTTCCTGGAACCCTGGCCAGGACAACGAGGCCCATTTTCTGAAACCACAAGCCCAGGTGGGCAGACTGGCTGACCTGACTGGCCTGCCCTTTGGATGTGTGCCTGGGTTGAGGTCTATATAAACCCCCTCAAGTGCCTGCAGCTGTACCTGATGCTGTCTTTCTGCTTAGATCTTGCAGGGCTGGCTTGATAAGAGAGAGTGAGGGCCCATGGTGTTTCGGGGGATTGGGTCTCTGTTGGGCTCTGCTGGACCTTCTGCAGGAGGTGCTAAGCTGTCACTTCCTAAGGATGGGCTGTGTCGCCTGTTCCTGCTGTTGGAAATCTTCTCAGGCAGAGATTAGGAAGCAAGAAAACAGGCAATGGGAGCAGCACAGGAGGAGTAACTCAGGTAGGAAAGTGCAAAGCTTCCAGGTCACCCAGGCCAGGACCATTCTGCTGACCTACAGGAGCCATGTAAGTAAGCATGCTGTCGCTGGAGTGGTTCCACTTTTCTCCAGCCTGTGAGGTCTTTGCAGATATTCAAGTGTTTTATCTGTGAAGGGCGGATGAGGCTTAGGAATGGCTAGCCTGGGGGTCAGCCAGCATTTACTTAGAGATGACTCTGTGGAGTCTCCCAGCTTCCCACTGAGGACCCTCCTTGGGATGGGAGGGGGTGGAGTATGTGCAAGGGCTGCTGGCTACACATGAGTAAGTCCCCATCCCTGACCATCTTCAGAATTGCTCATCCCTGAAGCAAGTGCCCTAATTGGGCTTTCACCTGTGCAACTAGTGGCTTCTTAATTAGCAATGTGGCCATTGATATTAAATGTCCTCCATCAGGACTGAGATGTTACACCACATGTACTGGTGTAAGAACCTGGGGAGGCGTGTGCATCCAGTACCCCTATGCACAGGCTTCAGACTTGACCCCTCAACATTCTGGAGCCCAGCCACTGCTTTAGCATTTCTGAGGGTCCAGTGCTGATTTTAAGGGTTCTGTAATCCACCCTTCATCTGCTTTAATGAGACCCACATTTCTAGGATCCTACAGAGCAGGGTCTGTGTGGCTGCTCTGTGGCTTCTCTAACATGATCACAAGCTGGGTGGTTTAAAACAACAGGAGTTCATCCTCCCCCAGTCCTGGAGACCAGACATCAGAAATCAAGGTGGCACAGGGCTGAGGTCCCTCCAGAGGCTCCAGGATAGGATCATTCCTGCCTTTTCCAACTTCAGGGGCTCCAGGGTTCCCTGGGCTTGTGGCCCCCTCCCTCCCATCTCTGCCTCTGCCTTTAAGAGGCTTCCCCTTTGTGTCCTCTTTCGTCTCTTTGAAGGAGTCTGTCAGTTGGATTGAAGGTCACCCTAACCCTAGATGACCTTACCTTGCTATCCTTAACCACATCTACAAAGACTCTTTGTCCAGATATGGCCCTGTTCTGGGGGGACACATCTTTGGTGGCCACCATTTACCCCATTCTCTCTGTATCAAATAACCCTCATTTTAGGAGATCACCACAGGCCCATAAAGATGGCACAGAGAGTGGCCACACACATGGAGAGAATGAGGCCCTTGGAGTCACCTGGAATGGATGAAGGCCTGGCTTCATCAGGTGAGGGGAATCACAGGGAGGAGAGGAGTATGGTCTTGTTTAGGCTTCAAAAAGACCACGTTGGGGTGGGATGTGAGATGCACAATGGGGGCGGGGAGCTTCATCAGGGCCTGAGGGGGAGGTTAGGCTTGGGCCAGGGCCATGGGTGTAGAGGGGACTTATTGTGGGGGCTGGTCATACACCCAGGAGGAAGAGCTCACAGTCACTGGGGCACAAGGACCTGGGAACCTGGGAGGTCTTCGTCTTTCTGAACCTGAAGCGGAAACGTTAAAATTTTACATCACCTCCTGCTCCTTCTGCCTCTGTAACTCAGCTTGCTCCTTGCAAAGTCTGGATCATGTAGGTCATGCAGTCTCAGAAAGTGGGGACTTAGAATACTCGGAGTTGGAGCTCGTCTCCCTTGCCCTTGCCCTTGCAGTCCTTCTTGATCATGCCTGTTCGTGATAATGAAGAGCCCGCCTCCCTGACACTCCCCTCACCCCAGGGGGAACTCCCCACTCTGCTGGAGCACCTGGCTGTTGGTGGCCACTGACAGCACTCTGGTCTCCTCAGGACCCACTAGGGCTTCAGCTTCGGGATACTGTGAGGTTCAGTTCAGGCAGATGGAATCTGGTCTCCTCAGAACACACTGGGGCTTCAGTTTGGGGGCATTGTGGGGTTTAGTTCAGGTTGATGGGATCTGGTCTCCTCAGGATCTGCTGGGGGTTCAGCTTTTGGACATTGTGGGGTTCAGTTCAGGCTGACAGGAGATTGGTCACCACAAGACCCATGTGGTTTCAGCTTTGGGGCATTGTGGGGTTCAATTCAGGCTGATAGAATTTGATATCCTCAGGACCTTATGGGGGTTCAGCTTTGTGACATTGTGGGGTTCAGTTCAGGCTGACAGGAGATGGGTCACCACAGGATCCATTGTATTTTGGCTTTGGGGCATTACGGGGTTTAGTTTTGGCTGATGGAAGCTGGTCTCCCCAGGATCCATTAGGACTTCAATTTTGGGACATTGTGGGGTTCAGTTGAGGCTGACAGGACTCTGATCTCCTCAGAACCCATTGGTGCTTCAGCTTTGGGACATTGTGGGGTTCAGTTGAGTCTGACGGGAGTCTGGTTTCCTCAAGATTCCTGCAACGATGTGCTGCTGAAAGAAAAAGTGAGGAAAATTGGGAAGAAGCTTCTGTGGGTGGCTGTTGTTGAAAATCTGTCTTAAGAGGACCCAAGACTGTTAGGGCTTGATGTGGAAAGTTGTGGGATTTTAGTCAGTTTTTGTCTGTAGTATAAGATGGTGTCCTATATTGTTCCTTGGTGTGTGGTTTCCATTTTTCCCAGCATGGTTTATTGGGGGGGCGGGGGACTGTCCTTTCCCACGTGTATGTTATTAGTTCCTTTCTTGTAAATTAATTACCATGCACCTGTAGGCTTGCCTCTGAGCTCTCTTGACTATTTCTGTGCCAATTCCACACGTCTTCTGGTGACTTTAGGTCCATACTCTAGATTAAAGTCAGGGATAGACAGGCCACCAGCCTGTTCTGCTTTCTCAGGATCCCTGTGGCTCTTCTGGTTCCTTTGTGGCTCCACACAGATGTGAAGATTGCTTTTGTTTCTGTGAAAAATGTCATTGAAATGTTGGCAGTGATTGCATGAATGTGTACGTTGCTTTGTTTAGCATGGATATTTTAATGGTATTTTCACCCATAAGCATGGGATATCTTTTTACTTGTGTCCATTCAGTTTCTTTGATCATTGTCTTGTAGTTTTTAGCTTTCAGGTCTTTCAATCCTTGGTTAGATTTCTAGTTATGTGGGGGAGGGGATGCAATAGTAAAAGGAATTATTTTCTTAATTTCTCTTTCTGATAGTTCATTATTAGTGTAGAGAATCACAAATGATCTTGCAGTTCTGCTGACTTTCTTTTTTCTTTTTTTTTGGCCCCGCAGCTCGACATGTTGGATCTTAGTTCGCTGACCAAGGATCAAACCTGTACCCCCTGCAGTGGAAGTGCAGTCTTAACCACTGGACTGCCAGGCAAGTCTGTGAATTCGCTTTTTAGTTCTGACAGTTGCTTTGGTGTAGTGTTATGTGCAAAACTAGAATTAAGACATCTCATAGTTTCAGTTCCATCTGGTCATCCACAGCACCCAGGGCATGGTGTCTACTAATATACTCTTCCTATGGTGCCTTTTAATACCATGTGGTACATGGCAATTAACATCAAACTACTTTAGCTGAATTTGGTTAGGTTAAGTCTTGGCCTCTATTGCAATGTTCGATGTCATCTCTGATTTTCTGGCATGTGACTTACATGGCTGTATTGAAAAGTAACTTACTTTCTAGCAAAATTTCAAATGTGTCTACTTTAAATAGTGGTACAAAGTTTTCTACATTCACACCAAATACAGCAATGTGTTTTACCCAAAACATGGTCACTTTCCCGGGGAACCAGCCCACAACCCCAAAATGGGGGATAATTATGGTTTCCACATTACAATCCCATCCATAGGACCAGTTCAACTTTCATCAGCTTCCCAAGATTTGTGCAACTGTCTTTCTTCATTCTAATGCAGTTTTCTTTTTCTGGAGCCATCACTGGGGCTTTCCCTCATGTTAAAAACCTTCATGGATTTAAAGTGACAAGATGACTATGATCTGGTGTGGCTTTTCAGTGTGGTTTCTTTCACTGAGAATGTTTTTAGTGCTTTTCCATGTTGTGCCATGTGTCATTTTTTTCATTGTGCTTACAAACATATAACAGCATTTATTATTTGAGTCATTTTAAGTGTGAACTTCTATAGCATTAACTGCACTCGCATTGTAAAAATTTCCCCACCATTCATCTCCAGAATCTTTCCCTTTTCCTGAAGTGACGCTGTAACCATTAAATACTCATAACCCCCAATCCCTGGCCATCTTATTCTACTTGGAATTTGTCTTATATGGATATCTCATACTAGTGGAATCATAGAACATTTTTCCTTTTGTGTCAGCCTTGTTTCACTTCACCTAATGACTTGAAGTCTCATCTATATTATATCATATATGAGAGTTATCTTGTTTTTAAAGGTTGAATCATATCCCGTTGTGTATATACTACATCGTGCTCATCCAGTCATCTGTTGAACACTTGTGCTGCTTCCACCTTTTGGTTACTATGAATAATGCTGCTATGAATATGGGGTTTGAATATCTGTTCCAGTATTTGGTTTTAAATATTTTGAGTGTATAACCTGGACAGGAATTGATGGATTCTATGTTAACTCTGTGTTTAAGTCTTTGAAAAGTCCCCTATTATTTTCTGAAGCTGTGGCATTATTTTACTAGATTCCTTTATATGGCAGAGTAATGCATCTCATGGATGGAACTGCCCTATTTGCTCTTCCATTCACTTGTTGGTGGACCTTTTCATTGTTTTTAACTTGGGCTATCAAGAACACTGCTGCTGTAAATATTGGTGTACAAGTATATATTTGAAACCTCTTTTAAATTCTTTGGAGGTATATCTAGGAGTGGAGTTACCAAAACGTATGATATTTCAGTTCAGTCACTCAGTCATGTCCGACTCTTTGTGACCCCGTGGACTGCAGCACACCAGGCTTCCCTATCCATCACCAATTCCCGGAGCTTGCTCAAACTCATGTCCATCGAGTTGGTGATGCCATCAACCATCTCATCCTCTGTTATCCCCTTCTGCTCCTGCCTTCAATCTTTCCCAGCATCAGGGTCTTTTCCAATGAGTCAGTTCTTCATATTAGGTGGCCAAAGTATTGCAGTTTCAGCTTCAGCATCAGTACTTCCAATGAATATTCAGGGCTGATTTCCCTTAGGATTGACTTGTTGGATCTCCTTGCAGTCCAAGTGATGCTCAAGAGTCTTCTCCAACATCACAGTTCCAAAGCATCACTTCTTCAGTGCTCAGTTTTCTTTGTAGTCCAGCTGTAACATCAATACATGAGTATTGGAACAACCATAGCTTTGAGTACATGGACCTTTGTTGGTAATGTCTCTGCTTTTTAATATGCTATCTAGGTTGGCCATAACTTTTATTCCAAGGAGCAGATGTCTTTTAATTTCATGGCTGCAGTCACCATCTTCAGTGATTTTGGAGCTCCCCCCCCCCCCCACAATAAAGTCTGTCACCATTTCCATTGTTTTCCCATCTATTTGCCATGAAGTGATGGGGCCGGATGCCATGATCTTAGTTTTCTGAATACTGAGTTTTAAGCCAACTTTTTCACTCTCCTCTTTCACTTTCATCAAGAGACTCCTTAGTTCTTCTTTGCTTTCTGTCATAAGAGTGGTGTCATCTGCATATCTGAAATTATTGATATTTCTCCTGGCAATTTTGATTCCAGCTTGTGCCTCATCCAGCCCCGGGATTTCACATGATATACTCTGCATATAAGTTAAATAAGCAGGGTGCTGTACTCCTTTCCTGATTTGGAACCAGTCCATTGTTCCATGACTAGTTCTAATTGTTGCTTCTTCACCTGCATACAGATTTCTCAGGAGGCAGGTAAGGTGGTCTGGTATTCCCATATCTTTCAGAATTTTCCACAGTTTGTGGTAATCTGCACAGTCAAAGGCTTTGGCATTGTTAACAAAGCAGAAGTAAATATTTTTCTGGATGTTTCTCTCTCTTGCTCTTTCAATGATCCAACGGGTGTTGGCAATTTGATCTCTGGTCCCTCTGTCTTTTCTAAATCCAGCTTGAACATCTAGAAATTCATGGTTCATTTACTGTTGAAGCCTGGCTTGGAGAAATTTGGTCATTACTTTGTTAACGTGTGAGATGAGTGCAACTGTGTGGTAGTTGGGAGATTCTTTGGCTTTGCCTTTCTTTGGGATTGGAGTGAAAATTGACCTTTTCCAGTCCTGTGGCCACTGCTGAGTGATATAATTACATTTTTATGTTTTCAAGAAAATGCTTGTTTTGCACACATTGATTGCACCATTTTACCTCTCCACAAGTAAAGTTTTGAGTTTCAATTTTGTACATTTTCGCCAACATTTGTCATTTGTCTTTATTGCTGATTTTCCTCACATCCATCCTGAGTGCCTTATTAAGGAGGAAGTCATAATGCAGGACCCACATTTGAGGAGAGGGGAGTTAGCTTCATATACTTGATGGACAGCTGAGTCTGTATCAATTATTTAGAATCTTTCTGTGTGAGATTTTTATTCAACCTTACTCATAAAACCTAATTTTTACTTTTTACCAGTTTAGACACCTGAAAATTATTTTAAACTTTTGGGAGCTTCCCTGGTGGCTCAGCCTGTAAAAGCATATGCTTGCAATGCAGGAGACCCGGGTTCAATCCCTGGGTGGGGAAGATCCCCTGGAGAAGGAAATGGCAACCCACTCCAGTACTCTTGCTTGGAAAATTTCATGAATGGGGGCACCTCGTAGCTTACAGTCCATGGGGTTGCAAAGAGTCAGACACGACTGAGCAACTTCACTTTCACTTTCTTTTGCCTATAATCCAGCCAATTAGACTGCTTAGTTCATTCTAGCTTTGGCTATTGAGAGCTTTTTCCATACTCTCCTGCTTTTATTTTACATAATTCAGCTTTTATGGGGCTTTTTGGTCCTTCTTTCTCATATTTTAAGATTATGCTGCTTTACATATTTACTGTCTCAGTCCTAGTATCAGACACATATTTAAAGAGTCCTTGTCCCTTTTTATTAGAGCATATTAATAAAAACTTGTATGTGGGAACTTAATAATCTCAGCAGATAATGCATGGAAATACACATGCATGTATCCAGACTATGCATACACACGGTTATGAAGATTTTCACATGGAGTTATATGTTTCTGTATTAGGCTAAAGATAGTTTATAATGATGTCTCCAACCTGATCTCTTATGACACAGGTATTATAACCTTCTCCTTTTGTCTGCCTGTAACTTCCCACTCCAATGGTAAGAAACCTGGCTTCCACTACTCATCACTTATCAAATTCAGGGCTTGCTCCTTCAATGACTGATATGGTAGTTTCAGTCCTGTTAGCTACAAACCCCCATGGAAAGAACTTACAGAGCCCATTGTTTATGTATGGTACATTTTGCCTTTGGCCTGCAGATTCCATTCATTTACACAGTGAACTTAGGTCAGATAATTTTGTCCTAACAGTGAGAGTGGCTTTTTAAAAATTTTCTTCTTCCTTTTAAATCTTTTGGCTGTGCCACGGCATGTGGGGTTTTAGGACCCTGACCAGGAATTGAACCCACATTTCCTGCACTGACAACATGGAGTCTTAACCACTGGGCCCCTAGGGAAGTCTGAAGCTTTTCATGTATTTCTCAATCTGTTAGATTCTTTGTTAAATTCTGCATTCCAGTCTTTGCCACTCCATACCATAAATAAATAAATGTGAATAGGTAATAAATTACTTGTGTTCTGAAAACAAAAATCTATGTGCTTAGACAAATGCATAGTGGCAGGTATTCCTCACTAAAGTACCATGTGAAATATTTCAGCCATATATTCCATAAACTGTTTATCATGTCTGTTTTACCTTTGCTAGAATGTCTTATAAGATCATACAGTGCGTAGCACTTGAGGCTGGATTGCTTCACTTAGTAATGTAAGTGTTAGATTCATGCTTTTCTTTATTTATTTTTATTTTTTTATAAATTGGTCTGTGGTTCATTCCTCTATATCTCTGAATGCTATTTTATTGCATTAGATGAGAGGAAAGATAATTTCCCCCCTAGTCTCAATGTTCTTCACTGAGATGTTCATAATGAAAGGGAGATGGATTGGAGAAAAACAATCAGAAGTTTAATATATGCCATGCATACCTCCTATATAGTTGAAAGATACCTGGGAAAACAGTCACTTTCTGAAATGGTCCAAGACTTTACCTTAAATGCTATCATCAGCTAAGAATGAAAGAAGGAGGTTAGGGAATGGAAGAAGCTATTTAAGGGAGATTATTAGGTGAAGCACAGTAAACAAAGGCATGGTGGTATGCAGATTAACTTCCAGGTCCATTCCATAGACCTTCTTGATATTTAGTCAAGTCATTTAGTGAAATCAAGTCAGTCTTGATACTTAGTCCATTCTTGATATTTAGTCATCCTCTATTTCCTGGTCCAGACAGGGACACATCCTTAAAGATGGAGATATCCTTAATAGATGTAAATCTACTTCATAAAATGGCATTTTGACTTGGTTTTCAAAGATCCTCCTGGGGCGGCTGTTTTTTTTTTTTTTTTTAAATTAATCAGTCCAAAATAACCCTTTTGTCAAATGGGCATATTTTGGGTGTGCTGTTTTGTGCTCCCCTTGAAATGTGCATTCAGGGGAGGAGTGTCACCCTGGAGACTGTTGATATGTGACCCCATGGACAGGGACTGGGGTGGTCACCCTGGAGACTGTGGAATTGTGAGCCCAGTTGCAAGGCTTGGGAAGGGGTCACCGTGGAGACTGTGGATGTGTGACTCCAGGTACAGTGTCTGGGAGGGATCACCCAGGGGACTGTAGATATGTGATCCTAGATATAGGGTTTGGGAGAGTGTCACCCTGCAGACTGTGGACATGTGACCCCAGGTGCATGGTCCAGTGTGTTGTGGTCACCCTGGAGATTGTGGAAGCATGACCCCAGGTACTGGGTCTGGGAAGTGGGGTCATCCTGGAGATGTGCACATGTGATTCCAGACACAGGATATTTCAGGTGGAGTTACCTTGGAAACTGGATGAGTGACCCCAGGTGCAGGGTCTGGGGTGAGGTCACTCTGGAGACTGTGGACGAGTGACAAATGTGCAGGGTTAGGGGATGGGGTCACCTTGGAGACTGTGGACATGTGGCCTCAGGTGCACGGTTTGGGAGGGACATCATTCTGGAGACTAGACATGTGACCATAGGTACAGGGTCTGAATGGGGTTACCCTGGACACTTGGATATCTAATCCCAGGTACAGGGTCTGGGATGGGAATGACCCAGGAGACTCTGGACATGTGACCTCAGGTACAGTGTATGGAGGGGTCACTCTGGAGATAGCAGACTTTTAACAATAGGTAAAGGGTCTTCAATGGGTGTCACCCTAGAGAATGTGGATGTGTGAGCCCAGGTGCAATGTGTGAAATGCAGTTCACCCTGGAGACAGTGGACATGTGAATCCAGCTACAGGGTAGGGGAGGGCGGTCATCCTGGAAATTGTGGACGTGTGACAACAAGTACAGGATCTTGCAGGGAAGGGTCACCCTGGAAACTGTGGACAACTCACCCCAGGTACAGATTATGAGAGGTGGGGTCACACTGGAAACCGAGGACATGTAATCCTGATTCCAGGGTCTGGGAAGGGGTGACACTGGAGCCTGTGGACCTGTGACCACAGGTTCAGTGTTTGGGAAGTGACATCCCACAGGAGACTATGGACATGTGACCCCAGGTGCAGAGTCCGAGAGGGAGTCACCCTGGAGACTGGATGTGTGACCCCAGGTACAGGCTCTTGAGGGTGGGGAAACCCTGGAGACTGTAGACATGTAAACTCAGGTACAGGATTTTGGATGAGTCATTCTGGAGACTGTGGATATGTGACTCCAGGGTGAGTGTCTGAGAGGGGCTCACCTTGGAGACTATGTATGTGTGACCCCAGGTACAGGGTCTGGAAGTTGGGGTAACCCTGGTGACTGTGTCCATGTGACACCAGGTACAGTGTCAGGGGAGGGTTATCATCCTGGCCACCATGAACATGTGACTCCAGGTACAGGGTCTGAGATGTGAGGTCAGCCTGGAGACAGGCCAAGTAAACTGAGGTACAAAGTTTGGTGAGGTGGGGTCACACTGGAGACTGTGGATGTGTAACCACAGATGCAAGGTCTAGAAGGGGTGTCACCCTGGAATCTATGGATGTGTGACCCTAGGTGGAAAAGGGGGTCACACTGGAGGCTGTGGCCACGTGACCCCAGGTGCAGAGCCTGAGACATGGGGTCACACTGGAGACTGTGGATGTGTGATGCCAGGTACAAGAAATGGGAGTGATGTTAACCTGGAGAATGTTGACGTGTGAGACCAGGTGCATGAACTGGGAGGGGTTACCCCCTGGTGAAAGTGAGCATGTGACCCCCGCTTCAGGGTCTGTGAAGGGTGTCACTCTGGAGAATGTGGAAATCGGATCCCAGGGTTCCTCTTGAGTTGCAGCAGGGAATATGGGGTTTGTCTCGAGTTGCAGTGGGAAATTCAGGATTCCCCTTGAGTTGCATCAGGGGACTCAAAACTCCCCTAGAGTTGCGATGGGAACTCAGTGTTCCTCTCCAATTGCAGTGTGGGACTCAGGGTTCCACTCGAGGCATGGTGGGGAATTTGGGTTCCTCTCGAGTTGGAGGGTTACTCAGGGTTCTCCTCGATTTGTGGTTGGGCCTCCTCTCGAGTTTCCTTGGGGCAATACATCTCTAGCGGGGATGTGCAAGGTGACTCCTTTCTTATTGCAATGTGCAGGTGGCTACTCACTAGTTTTGGCATAGCTGTGGTTGGGGTCAGCTTTGTACTGTGGTGGGTTTGATTCTCTCTAGTTGTGGTATGCAAGCTCCTCTCTACCTGTGGTGTGAGGTTCGTCTCTATTAGCAGTAGAGGGTCTCCTCTCAATGTGTGATTTCCATAGAGTTCCTCTCAAGTAGTGAGGGAGGGCTTCTCTCGAGTTGCAGGGCTATATCCTCTCTGGTTGGGGTGTGGGTGGCTCCATGGGGGAGGTCCTCTATTTTGGCAATAGGGGTTCCTCACTAACATTAGTGGGATTGCTTCTCTCTAGTTGTGAACGATGCCACTCAACTTACTTCAGGGAGCTCGTCTCTATTTGTGGCAGAGGGGCTTCTCTCTAGGAGTGATGTCCTGGGGGAATCCACTCTAGTTTTTCTGGGGGGATCTGTTTCAGTTTTATCTGAGGAGCCCCACTGTCATTATGGCCAGAGGCCCCTTTTCTTGTTATTGACTAGGGCTCCTGTCAAATTGCAGCAGGGAACTTGAAGTGCGTCTTGAGTTACAGAAGGTGACTCAGGGATCCTTTAGAGTTGTGGTGGAGCCTCCTCTCGAGCTGCATTGGGGCAGATCCTCTCCAGTAGTGCTGTGCAGGCTAGTCCCTGTCTACCTCCATTGTGTGGGAGGCTACTCTCTAGTTACAGCATGGAGCTCCTCTCTAGTTGCAGTAGGGGTCCACTGTTTATTTGTGGCAGGTTGGCTCCTCTCTACTTGTCATTTGCAGAGTCCTATCTGTTCTGTCAGGGAGGCACCTCCTTAGTTGTGTAGCTGGGCTCCTCTCTAATTGCGGTAAAGAGTTCTCAAATTGTGATGGGTGTGGCTTCTCTCTGGTTGTGATGTGAAGGGGCCATTTTCTAGTTGCAATGTGCAAGAAGCTACTCTCTAGTTGTGGCAGTGGGTGTTTTCTTTAGTTGTGGCATGGTGGGCTACTTGCTAATTGTGGCAAGGGTCTTCTGTCTAATTGTGATTTGTGGGTATGCTCCTGTCTAATGGAAATCTTAAGGGGGGCTTATCTCTAGATAAGGCAGGGGTCTCCTTTTTAGTTGCATTTTTGGCCTCCTCTTTCGTTTTGATCTGTGTGGGAGTTCCACTCTAGTTTTGATGTGAATGGGCACTTTTTTCTAATTGTGATGTGTTGGTCGCACTCCTGTCTGTCTGTGCAAGGGTTATTCACTCTAGTTATGGCAGTGGTGCTCCACTCCAGTTGCAATTTAAGGTGGGAGTGGCACCTCCGTAGTTGCAGCAATATGCTCCTTACTAGTTATGCCTGAATGTCAACTATCTAGTTGTGGCATGTATTCAACCCTCTAGTTTTGGTGGTTGGGTTTCACTATAGTTGTGATGTGCTGGGGTGGTCCTCCATAGGTGTGCTGTGCTTGGGGAAGTCCTCTTTAGTTGTGGAGTGGGAACTCCTGTCTTGTTGCATTGTGCTGTGCAACTCTTCTCCAGGTTCAATTTTCTGGCTCATTTCTATTTGTAGTTTGAGGGGCTACACTCTAGTAGTGGTGTAGCGCCTCCTCTCTGGATGTGCTGTGTGAAATTGCTCCTCTCTAGTTACAGGGTGTGGGGCCTCATTTTTACATGTGGTGTCTGGGTGGGCTCCTCTCTAGTTCTGGTGGGCTACTCATCACGATGTGCATCAGAGGAATTCATGTTTCTCTCGAGTTGTGGTGGAGACATCATTTGAGCTATGGTGGGGTTGCTTCTGTCTCAATTGAAGCCAGGGAATCAGCTCTCATCTCGAGTTGATTTGGGGTACACGGAGCTCTTTCATGTTGCTGCGGGGACCTCAGGGTCCCTCTAGCTTGTGACAGTGTTCTTGGGGACTCTCTGGAGTTCCATCAAGGAAGTCAAGGCTCCTTTCGTGTTTGATGGGGAACACGGACTTGCTCTGCACGCAATGCAGGGGAATCGGGCCTCATCTTGTGGCAAGGGGGACGTCTCATGGTTTTTCTCGAGTTGTGGCGGGAACCTGGGGTATATTCTCGAGTTACGACGGGGATGGCCCTTCAAAACTCCTGTTTGTTCAGCAACGTCAGCACATTTATCTAGTTGCGAGGGACACGTCGGGATTCTCCTCAAGGCTTGAAAGGGCAATAGGAACGCCTCTCGAGGTGAGGCAGGAGACCCAGGGTCCCTTTCCAGTTGCCACTGGGACACTGGGATTCCTGTTAATTTTCAAGAGGAGTCAGGCATCGTGTCCTTTTGAAGCATTGAACTCCACGTTCCTCTCAAGTTTTCAAAGGGATGTGAGGCCTCCTGTCGAGAAGAGGTGGGGAACTAGGGCTTTCTCTAGCGTCTCCACAGGGGATTCAGACATCCCTTCATCTTGTGAGATGCAAGACGAGCCTGCATTCAAGTCACTGCAGGGAAATCCGGCCTGATTTCAAGTTAGGGCAGCTCGGTGTCCATTCCACTTGAGGCAGCAAATTCAGGGTCCCTCTCACATATGTATAGCTGAGAGAAGCCTCCTCTAGAGGTGATTGTGGAAAATTGGCATTCCTCTTGAGACAAAGCCAGGGTATCAGCTCTCATCTTGAGATAATTTGGGGTACACAGAGCTTTTCTCAAGTTGCTGTGCTGAATTTAGTGTTCCTCTATACTTGGGACGGTGTTCTCAGGGAATCTCTGGAGTTGCCTCAAGTAAGTCAAGCCACTTGTCGTGTTTGAAGGGGAATGCAGTATGGCTCTGGAGCCAATGCAGGGGAATTGGGCCTCATCTCGAGTTGATTTGGGGTAAACAAAGCTCTTTCATGTTGCTGCGGGGACCACAGGGTCGCTCCAGACTTGTGACAGTGTTCTTGGGGACTCTCTGGAGTTCTATCATGGAAGTCAAGGCTCCTGTCCTGTTTGACGGTGAACACGGAATTGCTCTGCAGGCAATGAAGTGGAAATGGGCCTCATCTCACGGAGAGTGAGAAGTCTCATGGTTTTTCTCGAGTTGCAGTGGGAACCTGGGGTATATTCTCGAGTTACGACAGGGAAGGCCCTTCAAAAACCGTGTTTGTTCAGTGACGTCAGGACTCCTGTCTAGTTGCGAGGGATACCTCGGGATTCTCCTCGAGGCTTGGCAGGGCAATAGGGATGCCTCTCGAGGTGAGGCCGGAGACCCAGGGTCCCTTTCCAATTGCCACAGGGACATTGGGGTTCCTATCAATTTTCAAGAGGAGTCAGCCATCGAGTCCTTTTGACACATTGAACTCCGCCTTCCTCTCGCGTTGTCAAAGGGATGTGAGGCCTCCTTTCGAGATGAGGCGAGGTACTAGGGCTTTCTCTAGGGTTTCCACAGGGGATTCAGACATCCCTTCGTCTTGGGAGATGCAAGACGAGGCTGCATTCAAGTCACTGCAGGGAAATCCGGCCTTATTTCAAGTCAGGGCATCTTGGTGTCCATTCCACGTGAGGCAGCCAACTCAGGGTCCCTCTCACATACCTAGAGCTGAGAGAAGCCTCCTCTTGAGGTGCTTGTGGAAAGTTGGCATTCCTCTTGATTTGAAGCCAGGGAATCAGCTCCCATCTCTAGATGATTTGGGGTACCTGGAGCTTTTATCGAGTTGCTGTACTGAACTTGGTGTTCCACTAGATTTGGGATGGTTTTCTTGGGGAGCTTCTAGAGTTACCTAAAGGAAGGCAAGCCACTTGTCATGTTTGATGGGGAATGCGGGATGGCTCTGGAGCCAATGCACAGGAATCAGGCCTCATCTCAAGTTGATCTGGGTTCCATGGAGCACTCTCGTTTTGCTGGGGGACCGCAGGGTCCCTCTAGACTTGTGACAGTGTTCCTGGGGACTCTCTGGAATTCCATCAAGGAAGTCAAGGCTCCTTTCCTGTTTGAATGGGAACACGGACTTGCTCTGCATGCAATGCAGGGGAATCTGGCCTCATCTCGCGGCGAGGAGTTAGACTCATGGTTTTTCTCGAGTTGTGGTGGGAACCTAGGATATGTTCTCGAGTTACGGCAGGGATGGCCCTTCAAAACTTGTGTTTGTTCAGGGACGTCAGCACATCTGTCTAGTTGTGAGGGACAGTTCGGGATTCTCCTCGAGCCTGTCAGGGCAATAGGGAAACCTCTCGAGATGAGGCGGGAGACCCAGGCTCCCTTCCCAGTTGCCCCTGTGATATTGAGATTCCCATCAGTTTTCTAGAGGAGACAGTTATCGTCTCCGTTTGAGGCATTGAACTCTGCTGACTCTCAATTTGTCAAAGGGATGTGAGGCGGGAGACCCAGGGTCCCTTTCCAGTTGCCACAGGGATATTGAGATTCCTATCAATTTTCAAGAAGAGGCAGTCATCATCTCCTTTTGAAGCATTTAACTCCGCGTGCCTTTCAAGGTTTCAAAAGCATGTGAGGCCTCCTGTCGAGATGAGGCAAGGAACTAGGGCTTTCTCTAGGGTCTCCACAGGGCATTCCGACATCCCTTCATCTTGTGAGATGAAAGACGATCCTGCATTCAAGTCAGTGCAGGGACATCTGGCCTTATTTCGAGTCATGGCATCTCGGTGACCATTCCACTTGATGCAGCAAAGTCAGGGTCCCTCTCACATACCTAGAGCTGAAAGAAGCCTCCTCTTGAGGGGCTTGTGGAGAGCTGGCATTCCTCTTGATTCGAAGCCAGGGAATCAGCTCGCATCTCGAGATGATTTGGGGTACACAGATCTTTTCTCGAGTTGCTGTGCTGAACTTGGTGTTCCTCTAGACTTGAGACGGTATTCTCCAGGAATCTCTGGAGTTGCCTAAAGGAAGTCAAGCCACCTGTCGTGTTTGATGGGGAACGTGGGATGGCTCTGGAGACAATGCAGGGGAACCGGACCTCATCTCGGGTTGATTTGTAGTACATGGAGCACTTTCATGTTGCTGCGGGGACGTCAGGGTCCCTCTATACTTGTGACAGTGTTCTTGGGGACTCTCAGGAGTTCCATCAAAGAAGTCAAGGCTCCTTTCGTGTTTGATGGGGAACACAGACTTGCTCTGCACGCAGTGCAGGGGAATCGGGCCTCATCTCGCAGCGAGCGGAAAGTCTCATGGTTTTTCTCGAGTTGCGTCGGGAAGCTGGGTTATTTTCTCGCGTTTCGACGAGGATGGCCCTTCAAAACTTGTGTTGGATCAGCGACGTCAGGACACCTGTCTAGTTGTGAGGGACACCTCGGAATTCTCCTCGAGGCTTGGCAGGGCAATAGGGACGCCTGTCGAGGTGAGGGGGGAAACCCAGCTTCCCTTTGCAGTTGCCACAGGGATATTGGGATTCCTATCAATTTTCAAGTGGAGTCAGACATCCTCTCCTTTTGAAGCATTGAACCCCACGTACCTCTCGAGCTTGCAAAGGGATGTGAGGCCTCCTGTCGAGATGAGGCAGGGAACTATGACTTTCTCTAGGGTCCCACAGGGAATTCAGACATTTCTTAATCTTCTCAGAAGAAAGACAAGCCTGCATTCAAGTCACTGCAGGGAAATCTGGCCTTATATCGAGTCAGGGCATCTTGGTGTCCATTCCACTTGAGGCAGCAAACAGGGTCCCTCTCCCATACCTATAGCTGAGAAAAGCCTCCGCTTGAGCTGCTTGTGGAAAGTTGGCATTCCTCTTGAGTCGAAGCCAGGGAGTCAGCTCTCATCTTGAAATGATTTGGGGTACACGGAGCTTTTCTCGAGATGCTGTGCTGAAATTGGTGTTCCTCTAGACTTGGGACGCTGTTCTCGGGGAATCTCTGGGGTTGCCTAAAGAAGCCAAGCCACTTGTCCTGTTTGATGGGGAATGCAGGATTGCTCTGGAGCCAATGCGGTGAAATCGGGCCTCATCTCGAGTTGATATGGGGTGCATGCAGTTCTTTCGTGTTGGTGAGGGGACCTCAGGGTCCCTCTAGACTTGTGACATAATTCTTGGGGACTCTCTGGAGTTCCATCAAGGAAGTCAAGGCTCCTTTCGTGTTTGAATGGGAACACGAACTTGCTCTGCATGCAATGCAGGGGAATCGGGCCTCATCTCGTGGCGATGGGGAAGTCTCATGGTTTTCCTTGAGTTGCGGGGGGAACCTGGTGTATGTTCTCGAGGTAAGGCGTGGATGGCCCTTCAAAACTCATGTTGGTTCAGTGACGTCAGGACTCCTGTCTAGTTGGGAGGGACAACTCGGGATACTCCTCGATGCTTGGGAGGGCAATAGGGACGCCTCTAGAGGTGAGGTGTGAGACCCAGTGTCCCTTTCAGTTGCGAGAGTGATACTGTGACTACTGTCAGTTTTCAGGAGTCAGGCTTCGTCTCCTTTTGAAGCATTGAACTCCGCATGCCTCTCGAGTTGTCAAAGGTATGTGAGGCCTCCTGTCGAGATGAGCCAGGGAAATAGGGCTTTCTCTAGGGTCTCCACAGGGGACTCAGACATCCCTTCTTCTTGTGATATGAAAGACGAGCCTGCATTCAAGTCACTGCAGGGAAATCCGGCCTTAGTTCCAGTCAGGGCATCTTGGTGTCTATTTCAATTGAGGCAGCAAACTCAGGGTCCCTCTCACGCAACTATAGCTGATTAAGCCTCCTCTTTAGGTGTTGTTTAAAGCTGGCATTCCTCTTGAGTCAAAGCCAGGGAATCAGCTCTCATCTCGAGATGATTTGAGGTACACGGAACTGTTTTCTAGTTGCTGTGCTGAACGGGGTGTTCCTCTATACTTAGGACGGTGTTCTCGGGGAATCTCTGTAGTTGCCTAAAGGAAGTCAAGCCACTTGTCGTGTTTGATGGGGAACGTGGGATGGCTCTGGAGCCAAAGTAGGGGAATCTGGCCTAAATCGAGTTGATTTGGGGTATACCGAGCTGGTTCGTGCTGCTGCTGTGACCTCAGGGTCCCTCCAGGCTTGTATCAGTGTTCTTGGGGACTCTCTGGAGTTCCATCAAGGAATCAAGGCTCCTTTCACGTTTGATGGGAAACATGGAATTGCTCTGCACACAATGCAGGGGAATCTGGTCTCATCTCTCATCGAGCGGGAAGTCTCATGGTTTTTCTCGAGTTGCAGAGGGAACCTGGGTTATATTCTCGAGTTACGACGGGGATGGCCCCTCAAAACTCGTGTTTGTTCAGCGACGTCAGGACTCCTGTCTAGTTGTGAGGGACAACTCAGGATTCTCCTTGAGGCTTGGCAGGACAATAGGGACGTCTCTCGAGGTGAGGCGGGAGACCCAGTGTCCTTTCAAGTTGCCACAGGGATACAGGGATTCCTGTCAATTTTCAAGAGGAGTCAGTCATCGTCTACTTTTGAAGCACTGAACTCCGCATTCCTCTCGTGTTTTCAAAGGGATGTGAGTCCTCCTGTCGAGATGAGGTCGGGAACTAGGGCTTTCTCTAGGGTCTCCACAGACATCCCTTCATCTTGTGAGATGAAAGACGAGCCTGCATTCAAGTCACTGCAGGGAATTCCGGCCTTATTTCGAGTCAGGGCATCTCGGTGTCCATTCCACTTGAGGCAGCAAACTCAGGGTCCCTCTCACATTCCTATAGCTGAGAGAAGCCTCCACGAGAGGTGATTGTGGAAAGTTGGCATTTCTCTTGAGTCAAACCAGGGAATCAGCTCTCATCTTGACATGATTTGGGGTACACAGATCTTTTCTCGTGTTGCTGTGCTGAACTTGGTGTTCCTCTAGACATGTGACGGTGTTCTCGGGGAATCTCTGGAGTTTTCTAAAGGAAGTCAAGCTACTTGTCGTGTTTGATGGGGAATGTGGGATGGACCTGGAGCCCATGCAGTGGAATTGGGCCCATCTCGAGTTGATTTGAGTTTCACGAGCTCTTTTTTGTTGGTGCAGTGACCTCAGGGTCCTGCTAGACCTGTGACAGTGTTCTTGGGGACTATGTGGAGTTTCATCTAGGAAGTCAAGGCTCCTTTCATGTTTGATGGGGACACGGACTTGCTCTGCCCTCAGTGCAGGGGATTCGGGCCTCACCTCGTGGCCAGGGTGATGGCTCATGGTTTTTGTCGAGTTGCTGCGGGAACCTAGGGTATTTTCTCCAGTTGCGGCCGGGATGAACCTTCAAAACCCGTGTTGGTTGAGCGTCAAAAGGACTCCTGTCTAGTTGGGAGGGACACCTCAGGATTCTCCTCGAGGCTTGGCAGGGCAGTAGTGATGCCTCTCGATGTGAGGCTAGTGACCCAGTTTCCCTTTGCAATTGCCACAGGGATATTGTTATTCATATCAATTTTCAAGAGGTGTCAGGCATCGTCTCCTTCTGAAGCATCGAACTGTGTATTCCTCTTGAGTTGTTCAAGGGAGGTAAGGCATCCTGTTGAGATGAGGCGGGGAACTAGGGCTTTCCCTAGGGTCTCCACAGGGGAGTCAGACATCTCTTCATCTTGGGAGATGAAAGACGAGCCTGCATTCAAGTCACTGCAGGGAAATCCAGTCTTATTTCGAGTCACACATCTCGGTGACCATTCCACTTGACACAGCAAAGTCAGGGTCCCTCTCACATACCTTTTGCTGAGAGGAGCCTCCACTTGAGGGTATTGTGGAAAGTTGGCATTCCTCTTGAGTCGAATCCAGGGAATCAGCTCTCATCTCGAGATGATTTGGGGTACAGGGAGCTTTTCTCGAGTTGCTCTGCTGAAGTTGGTGTTCCTCTAGATATGGGACGGCGCTATCCGTGAATCTCTGGTGTTGCCTATAGGAAGTCAAGCCACTTGTCCTGTTTGATGGGGAATGCAGGATGGACCTGGATCTAATGCAGGGGAATCGGGCCCCATCTCGAGTTGATTTGAGTTACACGAGCTCTTTCATGTTGCTGTGGTGACCTCAGGGTCCTGCTAGACCTGTGACAGTGTTCTTGGGGACTGTGTGGTGTTTCTTCTAGGAAGTCAAGGCTCCTTTCATGTTTGATGGGAACACGGACTTGCTCTGCCCTCAGTGCAGGGGAATCGGGCCTCACCTCGTGGCCAGGGTGATGGCTCATGGTTTTTGTCGAGTTGCGGCAGGAACCTAGGCTATGTTCTCGAGTTACAGCGAGGATGGCCCTTCAAAACTCGTGTTGCTTCAGCGACGTTAGGACTCCTGTCTAGTGCGAGGGACACATCGGGATTCTCCTCGAGGCTTGGCAGGGCAATAGAGACGCCTCTCGAGGTGAGGAGGGAGGCCCAGGTTCCCTTTCCTGTTACCACAGGGATATTGGGATTCCTATCAATTCTCAAGAGGAGTCAGGCATCATCTCATTTTGAAGCATTGAACTCCGCGTGTCTCTCAAAGCTTCAAAGGGATGTGAGGATTCATGTCGAGATGAGGCGGGGAACTAGGGCTTTCTCTAGGGTCTCCTCAGGGGATTCAGACATCCCTTTTTCTTGTGAGATGCAAGACGAACTTGAATTCAAGTCACTACAGGGAATTCCGGACTTATTTCGAGTCAGGGCATCTCGCTGTCCATTCCACTTCAGGCCGCAAATTCAGGGTCCCTCTTACATACCTATAGCTGAGAGAAGACTCCTCTTGAGGAGCTTGTGGAAAGCTGGCATTCCTCTTGAGTCAAAGCCAGGGAATCATCTCTCATCTTGAGATGATTTGGGGTACACACAGCTTTTGTTGAGTTGCTGTCCTGAACTTCGTGTTCCTCTAGACTTGTGACCGTTTTCTCTGGGAATCTCTGTAGTTGCCTAAAGGAAGTCAAGCCACTTGTCGTGTTTGATGGGGATCACGGGATGGCTCTGGAGAAAATGCAGGGGAATCGGGCCTCATCTCGATTTGATTTGGAGTACACGGAGTACTTTCATGTTGCTTCGGAGACCTCAGGGTCCCTGTATAATTGTGACAGTGTTCTTGGGGACTCTCTGGAGTTCCATCAAGGAAGTCAAGGCTCCTTTCTTGTTTGCTGAGAAACACGGACTTGCTCTGCACAAGTGCAGGGGAATCGGGCCTCACTTTGCGGCGAGGGGAAAGTCTCATGGTTTTTGTCGAGTTGCGGCGGGAACCTAGGGTATATTTTCGAGTTGCGGCGAGGATGGCCCTTCAAAACCCGTGTTGGTTGTGCGGCGAGAGTGCTCCTGTCTGGTTGCGAGGGAAACCTCGGGATTCTACTCGAGGCTTGGCAGGGCAATAGGAACGCCTCTCGAGGTGTGGGGGGTGACCCAGTTTCCCTTGCAGTTGCCACAGGGATATTGTTTTTCCTATCAATTTTCAAGAGGTGTCAGGCATCGTCTCCTTTTGAAGCATTGAACTCAGGGTTGCCTTCAAGTTGTCAAAGGGATGTAAGGCCTCCTGTTGAGACGAGGTGGGCAACTAGGGTTTCTTTAGGGTTTCCACAGGGGATTCAACATCCCTTCATCTTGTGAGATGAAAGATGAGCCTGCATTTAAGTCACTGCAGGGAAATCAGGCAGTATTTCTAATCACGGCATGTCAGTGACCATTCCAATTGACACAGCAAACTCAGGGTCCCTCTCACATACCTAGAGCTGAGAGGAGCCTCCTCTTTAGGAGCTTGTGGAAAGCTGGCATTCCTATTGAGTCGAAGCCAGGTAATCAGCTCTCATCTCGAGGTGATTTGGGGTACACGGAGCTTTTCTCGAGTTGCTGTGCTGAACTTGGTGTTCCCTTAGACTTGAGACGGTGTTCTCGGGGAATCTCTGGAGTTGCCTAAAGGAAGTCAAGCTACTTGTCGTGTTTGATGGGGAATGAGAGATGACTCTGGAGACCATGCAGGGGAATCGGGCCTCATCTCGAGTTGATTTTGTGGGCACGGTGCTCTTTCATATTGCTGTGGGGACCTCCGGGTCCCTCTAGACTTGTGACAGTGTTCCTGGGGACTCTCTGGAATTCCATCAAGGAAGTCAAGGCTCCTTTTGTGTTTGATGGGGAATGCAGCATGGTTCTAGAGACAATGCAGGTGAATCGGGCCTCATCTCGAGTTGATTTGGGTTACATGGAGTTCTTTCATGTTGCTGCGGTGACCTCATGGTCCATCTAGACTTGTGAGAGTGTTCTTGAGAACTCTCTGGAGTTCCATCAAGGAAGTCATGGCCCTTTCATGTTTGATGGGGAACACGGACTTGCTCTGCATGCAGTGCAGGGGAATCAGGCCTCATCTCGCAGCGAGGGGAAAGTCTCATGGTTTTTCTCGAGTTGCGGCGGGAACCTGGGTTATGTTCTTGAATTACGACGAGGATGGCCATTCAAAACTCGTGTTGGATCAGCGACGTCATGACTCCTGTTTAGTTGTGAGGGAAATCTCGGAATTCTCCTCGAGGCTTGGCAGGTCAATAGGGACGCCTCTCGAGGTGAGGGGATTAACCCAGGTTCCCTTTGAAGTTGCCACAGGGATATTGGGATTCCTATCAATTCTCAAGAGGAGTCAGTCATCGTCTCCTTTTGAAGCATTGAACTGCACGTTCCTCTCGATATATTCAAGGGATGTAAGGCTTCCTGTCGAGATGAGGCGGGGAACTAGGGCTTTCTCTAGGGTCTCCACAGGGGATTCAGACACCTCTTCATCTTGTGAGATGAAAGACGAGCCTGCTTTCAAGTCACTGCAGGGAAATCCGGCCTTATTTCGAGTCATGGCATCTTGGTGACCATTCCCCTTGAGGCAGCAAACTCAGTGTCCCTCTCACATACCTATAGCTGAGAGAAGCCTCTTCGTGAAGTGCTTGTGGAAAGTTGGCATTCCTGTTGAGTGAAAGGCAGGGAATCAGCTCTCATCTCGAGATGATTTGCGATACACAGAGCTACTCTCGAGTTGCTGTGTTGAACTTGGTGTTCCTTTAGACTTGAGAAAGCATTCTCGGGTAATCTCTGGAGTTGTCTAAAGGAAGTCAAGCCACTTGTCATGTTTGATGGGGAAGGCGGAATGTCTCTGGAGACAATGCAGGGGAATCGGGCCTAATCTCGAGTTGATTTCAAGTACTCGGAGCACTTTCATGTTGCTGCAGGGCCCTAGGGTCCCTCTAAACATGTGTCAGTGTTCCTGGGGACTCTTGGAGTTCCATCAAGGAAGTCAGGGCTCCTTTCTTGTTTGATGGGGAACACGAACTTGCTCTGCACGCAGTGCAGGGGAATCGAGCCTCATCTTGCGGCAAGGGGAAAGTCTCATGATTTTTCTGGAGTTGCGGCAGGAACCTGGGTTATGTTCTCGAGTTATGGCGGGGCTAGCCCTTCAAAACTCGTGTTGGATCAGCGACATCTGGACTCCTGTCTAGTTGTGAGGGAAACATCAGAATTCTCCTCGAGGCTTGTCAGGTCAATAGGGACGCCTCTCGAGGTGAGGGGGGGAACCCAGGTTCCCTTTGCAGTTGCCACAGGGATATTGTTATTTCTATCAATTTTCAAGAGGTGTCCGGCATCGTCTCCTTTTGAAGCATTGAACTGCACGTTCCTCTCGATATGTTCAAGGGATGTAAGGCTTCCTGTCGAGATGAGGCGGGGAACTAGGGCTTTCTCTAGGGTCTCCACAGGGGATTCAAAGATCTCTTCATCTTGTTAGGTGAAAGACGAGCCTGCATTCAAGTCACTGCAGGGAAATCCGGCCTTATTTCGAGTCAGGGCATCTCAGTGTCCATTCCATTTGAGGCAGCAAACTCAGGGTTCCTCTCACATACCTAGACCTGAGAAAAGCCTCCGCTTGAGCTGCTTGTCGAAAGTTAGCATTCCTCTTGAGTCGAAGCCACGGAATCTGCTCTCATCTCGAAATATTTGGGATATATGGAGCTTTTCTCGAGTTGCTGGGCTGACCTTGGTGTTCCTCTAGACTTGGGACGGTGTTCTCGGGGAATCTCTGGAGTTGCCTAAAGGAAGTCAAATCACTTGTCCTGTTTGATGAGGCCTGCGGGATTGCTCTGGAGTCAATACAGGGTTATCGGGCCTCCTCTCGAGTTGATTTGGAGTACAAGGAGCTCTTTCATGTTGCTGGGGTGACCTCAGAGTCCCTCTAGACTAGTGACAGTGTTCATGGGGACTCTCTGGAGTTCCATCAAGGAAGTCAAGGCTCCTTTCTTGTTTGATGGGTAACACGGACTTGCTCTGTATGCAGTGCAGGGGAATCGGGCCTCATCTCATGGTGAGGGGAAGTCTCATGGTTTTTCTGGAATTTCAGCAGGAACCAGGGGTATGTTCTCGAGTTACGGTGAGGATGGCCCTTCAAAACTCGTGTTGGTTCAGTGGCGTCAGGACTCCTGTCTAGCTGCGAGGGACACTTCGGGGCACTCCGCAAGGCTTGACAGGGCAATATGGATGCCTCTCGAGGTGAAGCGGGAGACCCAGGGTCCCTTTCCAGTTGCCACAGGGATATTGGGATTCCTATCAATTTTAAGTGGAGGCAGGCATCGTCTCCTTTTGAGGCATTGAAATCCGCCTGCCTCTCGAGTTGTCAAAGGGATGTGAGGACTCCTGTCATAATGAGGCTGAGAAATAGGGCTTTCTCTAGGGTCTCCACAGTGGATTCAGACATACCTTCTTCTCATGAGATGAAAGACGAGACTGCATTCAAGTCACTGCAGGAAATATGGCCTTATGTCAAGTCAGGGCATCTCTGTTTCCATTCCACTTGAGGCAGCAAATTCAGGGACCCTCTCACATAGGTATAGCTGAGAGAAGCCTCCTCTTGACGTGCTTGTGGAAAGTTGGCATTTTTCTTGAGTTGAAATCAGGGAATCACCTCTAATATCATGATCATTTGGGGTACACGGAGCTTTTCTCGAGTTGCTGAGCTCAACTTGGTGTTCTCTTAGACTTGAGACGGTGTTCTCGGGAAATCTCTGGAGTTGGCTAAAGGAAGTCAACCACTTGTCATGTTTGATGGGGAATGTAGGATGGCTCTGGAGCCAATGCAGGGGAATCGGGCCTCATCTCGATTTGATTTGGGGTACACGGAGCTCTTTCGTGTTGCTGCGGTGACCTCATGGTCCCTCTGGACTTGTGACAGTGTTCTTGGGGATTCTCTGGAGTTCCATCCAGGAAGTCAAGGCTCCTTTTGTGTTTGATGGGGAACAGAGACTTGCTCTTCAGGCAGTGCAGGGGAATCGGGCCTCATCTCGAGTTGATTTGGGTTACACGGAGTATTTTCGTGTTGCTGCGGTGACCTCATGGTCCATCTAGACTTGTGAGAGTGTTCTTGAGAACTCTCTGGAGTTCCATCAAGGAAGTCAAGGCTCCTTTCATGTTTGACATGGAACACGGACTTGCTCTGCATGAAATGGAAAGGAATCGGGCGTCATCTCGCTGTCTGGGGTATGTTTCATGCTTTTTCTCTCGTTGCGGAGGGAACCTGGGGTATGTTCTCGAGTTACGGTGGGGATGGCCCTTCAAAAGTCGTGTTGTTTCAGTGACGTCAGGACTCCTGTCTAGTTGTGAGAGACACATTGGGATTTTCCTCGTGGCTTGGCAGGACAGTAGGGACACCTATCGTGTTGAGGTGGGACACCCAGTTTCCCTTTGCAGTTGTCTCAGTGATATTTGGATTCCTATCAATTTTCAAGAGGATTGAGGCCTCGTCTCATTTTGAAGCATTGAACTCCATGTGCCTCTCGAGGTTTCAAAAGGATGTGAGGCGTCCTGGCGAGATGAGGCGGGGAACTAGGGCTTTCTCTAGGGCCTCCACAGGGGATTCAGACATCCCTTCATCTTGTGAGATTAAAGACGAGCCTGCATTCATGTCACTGCAGGGAAATCCGGCCTTGTTTCGAGTCACAACATCTCGGTGACCATTCCACTTGACGCAACAAACTCAGTGTCCCTCTCGAAAACCTATAGCTGAGAGAAGCCTCCTCTTGAGGGGCTTTTGGAAAGTTGGCATTCCTTTTTAGTCAAATCCGGGGAATTAGCTCTCATCTCGAGATGATTTGGGGTACACGGAGCTTTTCTCGAGTTGCTGTGCTGGACTTTTTGTTCCTCTAGACTTGAGACGGTATTCTTGGGTAATCTCTGGAGTTGCCTAAAGGAAGTCAAGCCACTTGTGTTTGATGGGGAACGCGGGATCGCTCTGGAGACAAAGCAGGCGAATTGGCCCTCATCTCGAGTTGATTTCAAATACACGGTGGGCCTTCATGTTGCTGCGGGGACATCAGGGTCCCTCTATACTTGTTACAGTGTTCCTGGGGACGCTCTAGAGTTCCATCAAGGAAGTCAAGGCTCCCTTCATGTTTGATGGGGAACACGGACTTGCTCTGCATGCACTGCAGTGGAATTGGGCCACATCTCATGGCGAGGGGAAAGTCACATGATTTTTCTAGAGTTGTGGCAGGAGCCTGGGCTATGTTCTCGAGTTACGGCAGGGATGGCCCTTCAAAACTCTTGTTGGTACAGTGACGTCAGGACTACTGTCTAGTTGTGAGGGGGCACCTTGGGATTTTCCTCGAGGCTTGGCAGGACAATAAGAACGCGACTTGAGGTGAGGCGTGAGACCCAGTTTCCCTTTGCAGTTGCCACAGGGACATTTGGATTCCTATCAATTTTCAAGAGTAGTCAGGCCTCGTCTCATTTTGCAGCATTGAACTCCACGTGCCTCTCGAGTTTTCAAAGGGATGTGAGGTCTCCTGTCGTGATGAGGCGGGGAACTAGGGATTTCTCTATGGTCTCCACAGGGGATTCAGACATCCCTTCATCTTGTGAGATGAAAGAAAAGCCTGCATTCGAGTCACTGCAGGGAATTCCGGCCTTATTTTGAGTCAGGGCATCTTGGTGTCCATTCTACTTGAGGCAGCCAACTCAGGGTCCATCTCACATACTTATAGCTGAGAGAAGCCTCTTCGTGAGGTGCTTGTGGAAAGTTGGCATTCCTCTTGAGTCAAAGCCAGGGAATCAGCTCTCATCTCGAGATGATTTGGGGTACACAGAGCTTTTCTTGAGTTGCTGTGCTGAACTTGGTGTTCCTTTAGACTAGTGACGGTATTCTCTGGGAATCTCTGTAGTTGCCTAAAGGAAGTCAAGCCACTTGTCGTGTTTGATGGGGAACACGGGATTGCACCGAAGACAATGCAGGGGAATCGGGCCTCATCTCAATTTGATTTGGAGTACACGGAGCGCTTTCATGTTGCTGCGGGGACGTCAGGGTCCCTCTAGACATGTGACAGTATTCTTGGGAACTCTTTGGATTCCCATCAAGGAAGTCAAGGCTCCTTTCATGTTTGATGGGGAACACGGACTTGCTCTGCAGGCAGTGCAGGGGAATCGGGCCTCATCTCGCAGCGAGCGGAAAGTCTCATGGTTTTTCTCGAGTTGCGGCGGGAACCTGGGTTATGTTCTCGAGTTACTATGAGGATGGCCCTTCAAAACTCATGTTGCTTCAGCCACGTCAGGACTCCTGTCTAGTTGTGAGGGACACCTTGGGATCTTCCTCGAGGCTTGGCAGGAAAATAGGGACTCCTCTTGAGGTGAGGCGGGAGACCCAGTTTCCCTTTGCAGTTGCCACAGGGATATTGGGATTCCTATCAATTTTCAAGAGGTGTCAGGCCTCGTCTCATTTTGAAGCATTGAAGTTCGCGTGCCTCTCGAGATTTCAAAGGGATGTGAGGCCTCATGTCGCGATGAGGCGGGGAACTAGGGATTTCTCTATGGTCTCCACAGGGGATTCAGACATCCCTTCATCTTGGGAGATGAAATATGAGCCTGCATTCAAGTCACTGCAGAGAAATCCAGCCTTCTTTCGAGACAGTGCCTCAGGGAGTCCATTCCACTTTAAGCAGCAAACTCAGGGTCCCTCTCACATCCCTATAGCTGAGAGAAGCCTCCTCTTTAGGTGTTGTTTAAAGCTGGCATTCCTCTTGAGTCAAAGCCAGGGAATCAGCTCTCACCTCGAGATGACATGGGGTACACGGAGCTGTTTTCGAGATCCTGTGCTGAACGTGGTATTCCTCTATACTTTGGACGGTGTTCTCGGGGAATCTCTGGAGTTGCGTAAAGGAAGTCAAGCCACTTGTCGTGTTTGATGGGGAAAGCGGGATGGCTCTGGAGCCAATGTAGGGGAATCTGGCCTCATCTCGAGTTTATTTGGTGTGTACCAAGCTCTTTTTTGTTGCTGCGTTGACCTCAGTGATCCTCTAGACTTGAGACAGTGTTCTTGGGGACTCTCTGGAGTTTCATCAGGGAAGTAAAGCCTCCTTTCATGTTTTAAGGGGACCACGGTATTGCTCTGCAAGCAATGCCATTGAATCGGACCTCATCTCATGGTGAGGGGCAAGACTCATGGTTTTTCTCGAGTTGAGGTGGGTACCTGGGGTATGTTTTCAAGTTACAGCTGGGATGGACCTTCAGAACTCATGTTGGTTCAGTGATGTCTGGACTCCTGTCTAATTGCGAGGGACACCTGGGGATTCTCCTCAAGGCTTGGCCGGGAAATAGGGACGTCTCTCGAGGTGAGGCGGGAGACCCAGGCTCTCTTCCCAGTTTCCACAGGGATATTAAGATTCCTGTCAATTTTCAAGAGGAGTCAGGCATCGTCTCCTTTTGAAGCATTGAACTCCACGTGCCTCTCGAGTTGTCAAAGGGATGTGAGGTCTGCTGTCGAGATGAGGCGGGGAACTCGGGCTTTCTCTAGCGTCTGCACAGGGGATTCAGACATTCCTTGATCTTGTGAGATGAAAGACGATCCTGCATTCAAGTCACTGCAGGGAATTCTGGCCTTATTTCGAGTCAGGGCATCTTGGTGTCCATTCCATTTTAGGCAGAAAACTCAGGGTCCCTCTCACATAACTAGAGCCAAGAGAAGCCTGTGCTTGAGCTGCTTGTGGATAGTTGGCATTCCTCTTGAATCGAATCCAGGGAATCAGCTCTCATCTCGAGATGATTTGGGGTACACGGAGCTTTTCTCCTGTTTCTGTGCTGATTATGGTGTTCCCCTAGATATGGGACGGTGCTCTCGCTGAATCTCTGGAGTTGTCTAAAGGAAGGCAAGCCACTTGTCCTCTTTGATGGGGAATGCAGAATGGCTCTGGAGCCAATGCAGGGGAATCGGGCCTCATCTCGATTTGATTTGAATTACACGAGCTTTTTCATGTTGCTTCATTGACCTCAGGGTCCCTCTAGACCTGTGACAGTGTTCTTGGGGACTATGTGGAGTTTCATCTAGGAAGTCAAGGCTCCTTTCATGTTTGATGGGGAACACGGACTTGCTCTGCAGGCAGTGCATGGGAATCGGGCCTAATCTCACGGCGAGGAGAAAGTCTCATGATATTTCTGGAGTTGCGGCAGAAACCTAGGGTATGTTCTCGAGTTACAACGAGGATGGCCCTTCAAAACTCATGTTGGATAAGTGACATCAGGACTTCTGTCTCGTTGCGAGGGACACCTCGGAATTCTCCTCAAGGCGTGGCAAGGCAATAGGGATGCCTCTCGATTTGAGGCGGGTGACAGAGTTTCCCTCTGAAGTTGCCACAGGGATATTGGGATTCCTATCAATTTTCAAGAGAAGTCAGGCATCATCTCCTTTTGAAGCTTTGAACTCTGTGTGCCTATCGAGTTTTCAAAGGGATGTGAGGCCTCCTGTCAAGATGAGGCAGGGAACTAGGGCTTTCTCTAGGGTCTCTACAGGGGATTCAGACTTCCCTTCATCTTGTGAGATGAAAGGCGAGCCTGCATTTAAGTTACTGCAGAGAAATCCGGCCTTATTTCGAGTCAGGGCATCTCGGTGTCCATTCCACTTGAGGCAGCACACTCAGCGTCCCTCTCACATACCTATAGCTGAGAGAAGCCTCCTCTTGAGGTGCTTTTGGTAAGTTGGCATTCCTCTTGAGTCAAATCCAGGGAATCACCTCTCATCTCAAAATGTTTTGGGGTACACGGAGCTTTTCTCCTGTTGCTGTGCTGAAATTGGTGTTCCTCTAGACTTGGGAGGTGTTCTCGGTGAATATCTGGATTTGCCTAAAGGAAGTGAAGCCACTTGTCCTGTTTGATGAGGAATGCGTGATTGCTTTGGAGCCAATGCAGGGGAATTGGGCCTCATCTCAAGTTGATTTGGGGTACATGGAGCACTTTCATGTTGCTGCGGTGACCTCAGGGTCCCTCTAGACCTGTGACAGTGTTCTTGGGGAATCTAAGCAGTTCCATCAAGGAAGCCAAGGCTCATTTCATGTTTGATGTGGAACACGGAATTGCTCTGCATGCAATAAAGGGGAATCGTGCCTCATCTCGTGGCGAGTGGGTTTTTCTCGATTGTCGACAGAAACCTGGGGTATATTCACGAGTTACGACGGGGATGGCCGTTTAAAACTCGTGTTTGTTCAGTGACGTCAAGGCTCCTGTCTAGTTGCGAGGGACAATTCAGGATTCTCCTGTCACAAGTCTAGAGTGACCCTGAGGTCATTGCAGCAACACAAAAGACTTCCGTGTACCACTAATCAACTAGAGATGAGGCCCGATTCCCCTGCATTGAGTGCAGAGCAAGTCCGTGTTCCCCATCAAACACAAAAGGAGCCTTGACTTCCTAGATGAAACTCCACATAGTCCCCAAGAACACTGTCACAGCTCTAGAGGGAACCTGAGGTCACTGCAGCAACACAAAAGAGCTCGCGTAACTCAAATCAAATCGAGATGAGGCCCGATTCCCCTGCATTGGCTCCAGAGCCTTCCAACATTCCCCATCAAACAAGACAAGTGGCTTAACTTCCTTTAGGCAACTCCAGAGATTCACTGAGAGCACCGTCCCATATCTAGAGGAACACCAAGTTCAGCACAGCAACACGAGAAAAGCTCCATGTACCCCAAATCATCTCGAGATGAGAGCTGATTCCCTGGATTCGACTCAAGAGGAATGCCAACTTTCCACAAGCAACTCACAAGGAGGCTTCTCTCACCTATAGGTATGTGAGAGGGACACTGAGATTGCGGCCTCAAGTGGAATGGACAACGAGGTGCCCTGACTCGAAATAAGGCTGGATTTCCCTGCAGTGACTTGAATGCAGGCTCGTCTTTCATCTCACAAGTTGAAGGGATGTCTGAATCCCGTGTGGAGACCCAAGAGAGATCCCTAGTTCCCCCCCTCATCTCGACAGGAGGCCTCACATCCTTTAGAAACCTGGAGAAGCACACAAGGTTAATTGCTTCAAAAGGAGACGATGGATGACACCTCTTGAAAATTGATAGGAATCCCAATATCCCTGTGGCAACTGCAAACGGAACCTGGGTTTCCCCCCTCACCTCGAGAGGCGTCCCTATTGACCTGCCATATCTCGAGGAGAATTCCGAGGTATCCCTCACAACTAGACAGGAGTCCTGACGTCGCTGATCCAACACGAGTTTTGAAGGGCCATCCTCGTCGTAACTCGAGAACATAACACAGGTTCCCACCGCAACTCGAGAAAAACCATGAGACTTTCTGCTCGCCACGAGGAGGCATGATTCCCCTTCTCTGCATAAAGAGCAAGTCCGTGTTCCCCATCAAACACGAAAGGAGCCTTGACTTCCTAGATGGAACTGCAGAGAGTCCCCAGGAACACTGTCACAAGTATAGAGGGACCCTTAGGTCCCCGCAGCAACATGAATGTGCTCCGTGTACTCCAAATCACCTAAAGGTGAGGCCGGATTCCCCTGTATTGTCTCCAGAGCCATCCCACATTCCCCATCAAACACAACAAGTGGCTTGACTTTCATTAGGCAACACCAGAGATTCCCCGAGAATACCGTCCCATATCTAGAGGAACACCAAGTTCAGCACAGCAACTTGAGAGAAGCTCTGTGTACCCCAAATCATCCCGAGATGAGAGCTGATTCCCTGGCTTTACTCACGAAGAATGCCAACATTCAAAAAGCACTTTAAGAGGAGGCTTCTCTCAGCTATAGGTATGTGAGAGCGACCCTGAGTTTGCTGCCTCACGTGGAATGGACACTGAGATGCCCTGACTCGAAATAAGTCCGGAATTCCCTGCAATGACTTGAATGAAGGCTCATCTTTCTTTTCACAAGATGAAGGGATGTCTGAATCCCCTGTGGAGACCCTAGAGAAATCCCTTGTTCCCCGCATCATCTCGACATGAGTCCTCACATCCCTTTGAATACTCGAGAGGCACACGGAGTTCCATGATTCAAAAGGAGACGATGCCTGACTCCTCTTGAAAATTGATAGGAATCTCAATATCACTGTGGCAACTGCAGGGGGAAACTGGGTCTCACACCTCATCTCGAGAGGCTTCCCTATTGCCCTGCCAAGCCTCTAGGAAAATCCCAAGGTGTCCCTCACAACTAGACAGTAGTCCTTACGTCGCTGAACCAAAACGAGTTTTGAAGTGCCATCCCCGCTGTAACTCGAGAACATAACCCTGATTCCCGCCGCAAATCAAGAAAACTCATGAGACTTTCCCCTCGCCGAGAGATGAGGCTGCATTTCTGTTTCAAGGACAAGGTCAGATATTTTTGGATGTGAGCAACATTTCATTTGTCAAGTTGTTCTGCATCACCTTTTCAATAATTTCACTTAGGAAAATATATTTGAATGGTTACTCCTAATCCTTTGCCCAAAATAACACAAACCACAGTCAAATACCAGTCCCAAACAGATTTCTGAATGAATTTTTTCTTTTGGACTAAAATATTTCCTAAGATTGTTTTCATCATTTTCCCTTCCCTTTCTTTGTTTAACTATTGTTAATATAGCCCTATTTGTTTTAAACTTTTTAAACTTACCACAAAGAGATGTTTCGACGAAAGCAAAAACTCAAAAAAAAAAAAAAAACAAAAAAAAAACAAACAAGTTTTGAGACATTAAAGGACATCTCCTTTCCTTTGCCCATTTGATATCAAGACAGGTTGACTAATCAATGGAAATCTAAAAAACTAATCTTACAGGGAAAAGATATGCTTCTGTTTCTCCAGATGGATCCAACAAGCCTTGATTACCTTGATGGCACTCCAGAGAAACCCCAAGACACTGTCTCAAGTCTCGAGGGATTCTGAGGTCACTGCAACAACACGAAAGAGCTCCGTGTACCCCAAATCAACTAGAGATGAGAGTTTAGTCCCTCGAATCCCAAAAGGATTTGACTCAATATGATTACCAACTTTCCACAAGCACCTCAAGTGGAAGCTTTCTCAGCCACAGGTATGTGAAAGGGACACGTAGTTTGCAGCCTCAATTGGAATAGACACCGAGATGCCCTGACTCGAAATAAGGCCGGATATCCCTGCAGTGACTTGAATGCAGGCTCGTCTTGTGTCTCCCGAGAAGGGATGTCTGAATCCCCTGTGGAGACTCTAGACAAAAATCTAGCTACACACCTCATCATGACAGGAGGCCTCACATCCTTTGAAAACTCGAGAGGTACCAGGAGATCAATGCTTCAAAAGGAGATGATGCCTGAATTCTCTTGAAATTTGATAGGAATTCCAGTATCCCTGTGGAAGTGGAAAGGGAGAATGGGTTTCCCACCTCACATGGAGAGGCGTCCCTATTGCTCTGCCAAGCCTTGACGAGAATCTTGAGGTGTCCCTTGCAACTAGACAGGAGTCCTGACCTTGCTGAACAAACACGTGTTTTCAAGGGCCATCCCCGTTGTAACACAAGAATATACCCCAGGTTCCCAGCGCAACTCGAGAAAAACCATAATACCAACTCGCTGCGAGATGAGGCTCGATTCCCTTGTATTGCACGCAAATCCATTCCGTGTTCCACATCAAACACGAAAGGATCCTTGATTTCCTTGATGGCACACCACAGACAACCCAAGAACACTATCTCAAGTCTAGAGGGATGCTGAGGTCACTGTAGCAACATGAAATAGCTTCATGTACCCCAAATCAACTCGAGATGGGATCTTAGTCCCTGGCTTCGACTCAAGAGGAATACCAACTTTCCACAAGCAATTCAAGTGGAGGATTCTCTCAGCTATAGGTAGGTATGTGAGAGGAATCCTGAGTGTGTGACCTCAAGTGGAATGGACACCGAGATGCCCTGGCTCGAAATAAGGCCGGATATCCCTGCAGTGACTTGAGTGCAGACTCGTCTTCCATCTACCAAGATGAAGGGATGTCTGAATCTCCTGTGGAGACCCTAGAGAAATCCCTAGTTCTATGCCTCATCTTGACAGGAGACCTCACATCCTTTTGAGAAAGCCAGAGTCATTCGGAGTTCAATGCTTCAAAAGGAGATGATGCCTGACTGCTCTTGAAAATTGATAGGAATCCCAATATCCCTGTGGAAGGGAACTGGAAAGGGAAACTGGGTCTCCCGCCTCACCTGGAGAGGCGTCCCTATTGCCCTGCCAAGCCTCGAGGAGAATCCCGAGGTCTCCCTCGCAACTAGACAGGAGTCCTGACGTCGCTGAACAAAGACGAGTTTTGAACGGCCATCCCTGTGGTAACTCCACAATATATCCCAGGTTCCGGCCGCAACTCGAGAAAAACCATAAGACTTCCTCTTACCCTCGAGATGAGGCCTGATTCCAATGCCTTGTATGCAAAGTCTTCCTGTGTTCCACCTCAAACACGAAAGGAGCCTTGACTTCCTTGATGGCACTCTAGAGAGTCCCCAAGAACACTGTCACAAGTCTAGAGGGACACAGACGTCACTGCAGCATCCCAAAAGAGGTCCATGTACCCCAAATCACCTCGAGATAAGAGCTGATTCCCTGGCATCGTCTGAAGAGGAAAACCAACTTTCCACAAGCACTTCAAATGGAGAATTCTCTCAGCTATAGGTATGTTAGAGGGATCCTGAGTTTGCGGCCTCAAGTGAAATGGACACCGCGATGCCCTGACTCGAAATAAGGCCGGATATCCCTGCAGTGACTTGAATGCAGGATAATCTTGCATCTCCCACGATGAAGGGATGTCTGAATTCCCTGTGGAGACCCTAGAGAAAGCCCTAGTTCTGTGCCTCATCTCGACAAGATGCCTCACATCCTTTGAAAACTCGAGCGGTACGCGGAGATCAGTGTTTCAAAAGGAGACGATGCCTGACTCCTCTTGAAAATTGATAGAAATACCAATATCCCTGTGGAAAGTGGAAAGGGACCCTGGGTCTCCCGACTCACCTGGAGAGGGGTCCCTATTGACCTGGAAGCATTGAAGAGAATCCCGATGTGTCCCTCTCAATGAGACCAGAGTCCTGACGTCACTGAACAAAGAAGAGTTTTGAAGGGCCATCTCCATCATAACTCGACAATATACCACAGGTTCCCGCGGCAACTCGAGAAAAAGCATGAGAATTCCCCTCACCGAGAGATGAGGCCCGATTCATCTGCATTGCGTGCAAAGCCTTTCTGTGTTCTACCTGAAACACAAAAGGAGCCTTGACTTACTTGATGGCACTCTAGAGAGTCACCAAGAACACTGTCACAAGTCTAGAGAGACCCAGATGTCACCGCAGCAACACGAAAGAGTTCCGTGTACCTCAAATCACCTTGAGATAAGAGCTGATTCCCAGGCATCGTGTCAAGAGGAATACCAACTTTCCACAAGAACCACAAGAGGAGGCTTCTCTCAGCTATAGGTATGTGAGAGGGACCCCGAATTTGTGGCATCAAGTGGAATGGACAGCGAGATGCCCTGACTTGAAATAAAGCCGGATCTCCCTGCAGTGACTTGAATGCAGGCTCGTCTTGCATCTCCTAAGACGAAGGGATGTCTGAATCCCTTGTGGAGACCACAGAGAAAGACCTAGTTCCCCGCCTCATCACGACCGGAGGCCTCACGTCCTTTGAAAACTCGAGAGGTACGCGGAGATCAATGCTTCAAAAGGAGACGATGCCTGACTGTTCTTGAAAATTGATAGGAATCCCAGTATCCCTGTGGCTTGTGGAAAGGGACACTGGGTCTCCTGATTCACCTGGAGAGGCGTCCCAATTGCCCTGCCAAGCCTCAAGGAGAATCCCGAGGTGTCCCTCGCAACTAGACAGGAGACCTAACGTCGCTGAACAAACACGTGTTTTGAAGGGCCATCCCCGTCGTAACTCGAGAATATACCCCAGGTTCCCGCCGCAACTCGAGAAAAACCATGAGACTTCCCCCTCTCTCCGAGATGAGGCTCGATTCCCCTGCACTGCGTGCAGAGCAATTCCGTGTTCCACATCAAACACGGAAGGTGCCATGATTTCCTTGATGGCACTCCTGAGAAACCCCAAACACTGTCTTAAGTCTAGAGGGATCCTGAGGTCACTGCAGTAACATGAAAGAACTCCATGTATCCCAAATCATCTGGAGATGAGAGCTGATTTCCTGGCTTCAAATCAAGAGGAATTCCAAGTTTCCAAAAGCACCACAAGAAGACTCTTCTCTCAGCTATATGTATGTGAGAGGGACCCTGAATTTGCAGCTTCAATTGGAATCGACACCGAGATGCCCTGACTTGAAATAAGGCTGGAATTCCCTGCTGTGACGTGAATTCAAGCTGGTTTTCATCTCACAAGATGAAGGGATGTCTGAATGCTTTGGGGAGACACTAGAGAAAGCCGTAGCTCCCCATCCCATATCGGCAGCAGGCCTCATATCCCTTTGACAACTCGAGAGGAATGCGAAGTTCAATGTTTCAAAAGGAGACAATGCCTGACTCCTCTTGAAAATTGACAGGAATCCCAGTATCACAGTGGAAACAGGAAAGGGACCCTGGGTCTGCCGCCTCACCTCGAGAGGTGTTCCTATTGCATTTTCAAGCCTCGAGGAGAATCCCGAGGTGTCCCTCGCAACTAGGCAGGAGTCCTGACGTCCCTGAACAAACATGTGTTTTGAAGGGCCATCGCCCTTGTAACTCGAGAATATACCGTAGGTTCCAGCTGCAACTCGGGAAAAATAATGAGACTTCCCCCTCGCAGTGAGATGAGGCCCAATTCCTCTGCATTGCATACAGAGCAATTCCGTGTTCCACATCACACATGAAAGGAGCCTTGATTTCCTTGATGGCACTACAGAGAAATCCCAAGAAAACTGTCTCAAGAATAGAGGGATCGTGAGGTCCCTGTAGCAACATGAAAGAGCTCTGTGTACCCCAAACAACTCGAGTGAGAGCTTAGTCTCTGGCTTCGACTGAAGAGGAATACCAACATTCCACAAGCACCTGAAGAGGAGGTTTCTCTCAGCTATAAGTATGTGAGAGGGACCCTGAGTTGTGGCCTCAAGTGAAGTCGACACCGAGATGCCCTGACTCGAAATAAGGCCGGATATCCCTGCAGTGACTTTAATACAGGCTCTTCTTGCATCTGCCAAGACGAGGGGATGTCTGAATACCCTGTGGAAACCATACAGAAAGACCTAGTTCACTGCATAATCCCGACCGGAGGCATCACATCCTTTGAAAACTCGAGAGGTATGCGGAGATGATTGCTTCAAAAGGAGACGATGCCTGATGCCTCCTGAAAATTGATAGGAATCCCTGTATCCCTGTGGTATGTGGAAAGGGACCCTAGGTCTTCTGCCCCACTTGGAGAGACGTCCCAATTCCCCTGCGAAGCCTCGTGGAGAATACCGAGGAGTCCCTTCCAACTAGGCAGGAGTCCTGACGTCGCTGAACAAACACGTCTTTTGAAGGGCCATCCCTGTCGTAACTCGAGAATATACCCCAGGTTCCAGCCGCAACTCATGAAAAACCATGAGACTACCCCCTCGCCGCGAGATGAGGCCCGATTCCCTTCATTGCGTGTTGAGCAATTCCGTGTTCCACATCAAACACGAAAGGAGCCTTGATTTCCTTGATGGCACTCCAGAGAAACCCCAAGAACACTGTCTCAAGTCTAGAGGGATCCTGAGGTCACTGCAGCAACAGCAAAGAGCTCCAGGTACCCCAAATCATCTCGAGATGAGAGCTGATTTCCTGGCTTCAAATCAAGAGGAATGCCAACTTTCCACAAGCACCACAAGAGGATGCTTCTCTCAGCTATACGTATGTGAGAGGGACACTGAATTTGTGGCCTCATGTGGAATCGACACCGAGATGCCCTGACTAGAAATAAGGCCCGATTTCCCTGCAGTGAGGTGAATGCAAGCTGGTTTTCATCTCACAAGATGAAGCGATGTCTGAATCCCCTCGGGAGTCACTAGAGAAAGCCCTAGCACCCACCCATCTCGACATCAGGCCTCACATCCCTTTACAAATCGAGAGGAGTGCTTAGTTAAATGATTCAAAAGGAGGCGATGTCTGACTCCTCTTAAAAATTGACAGGAATCCCAGTAACCCAGTGGCAACAGGAAAGGGACCCTGGGTCTACTGCCTCACATCGAGAGGTGTTCCTATTGCCCTGTCAGTCCTCGAGGAGAATCCCGAGGTGTCCCTCGCAAGAAGGCAGGAGTCCTGACGTCGCTGAACAAATACGGGTTTTGAAGGGCCATGCCTGTCGTAACTCGAGAATATAACATACATTCCCACTGCAACTCGAGAAAAACCATGAGACTTCCCCCTCGCCGCGAGATGAGGCCGATTCTGCTGCATTGCATGCAGCACAATTCCGCATTCCACATCAAACACGAAAGGAGCCTTTATTTCCTTGATGGCACTACAGAGAAACCCAAAGAATACTGTCTCAAGTCTAGAGCTATCCTGAGGTCACGGCAGCAACACGAAAGAGCTCAGTGTACCCAAAATCAACTCGAGAGGAGAGCTTAGTCCCTAGCTTCGACTCAAGAGGCATAACAACTTTCCACAAGCACCTCAAGAGGAGGCTTCTCTCAACTATAGGTATGTGAGAGGGACCCTGAGTAGGCGGCCTCAAGTGGAATGGACACCGCGATGCCCTGACTCGAAATAAGGCCGGATATCCCTGCAGTGACTTGAATGCAGGCTCGTCTTGCATCTCCCAAGACGAAGGGATGTCTGATTCCCCTGTGGAGATCATAGAGAAAGACCTACGTCCCTGCCTAATGGCGACCGGATGCCTCACATCCTTTGAAAACAAGAGAGGTACGCAGAGATCAATGCTTGAAAAGGATACGATGCCTGACTGCTCTTGAAAATTGATAGGAATCCCAGTATCCCTGTGGCAAGTGGAAAGGGACACTGCATCTCCCGCCTCAGCTGGAGAGGCGTCCCAATTGCCCTACCAAGCCTGGAGGAGAATCCCGAGGTGTCCCTCCCAACTAGACAGGAGTCCTGACATGGCTGAACAAACACTTGATTTCAAGGGCCATCCCCGTCGTAACTCGAGATTACACCTCAGGGTCCCGCCACAACTCGAGAAAAACAATGAGACTTGCCCCTTGCCCCGAGAAGAGGCCTGATTCCCCTGCATTGCGTGCAGAGCAATTCCGTTTTCCACATCAAACATGAAAGGAGCCTTGATTTCCTTGATGGCACTCCAGAGAACCCCAAGAACACTGTCTCAAGTCTAGAGGGATCCTAAGGTCACTGCAGCAACAACAAAGAGCTCAGTGTACCCCAAATCATCACGAGATGAGAGCTGATTTCCTGGCTTCAAACAAGAGGAATGCCAGCTATCCACAAGTTCCACAGGAGGAGGTTTCTCTCTGATATACTGATGTAAGAGAGACCCTGAATTTGCGGCCTCAAATGGAATCGACATCGAGATGCCCTGACTCGAAATAAGGCTGGAATTCCCAGCAGTGACTTGAATGCAAGCTGGCTTTCTGTTTTTTTTTTTTTTTTTTTTAATTAGTTGACGGCTAATTACTTCACAACATTTCAGTGTGTTTTGTCATACATTGATATGAATCAGCCACGGATTTACACGTATTCCCCATCCCGATCCCCCCTCCCACCTCCCTCTCCACCCGATTCCTCTGGGTCTTCCCAGTGCACCAGGCCAGAGCACTTGTCTCATGCATCCCTCCTGGGCTGGTGATCTGTTTCACCATAGATAGTATACATGCTGTTCTTTTGAAATATCCCACCCTCACATTCTCCCACAGAGTTAAAAAGTCTGTTCTGTATTTCTGTGTCTCTTTTTCTGTTTTGCATATAGGGTTATCGTTACCATCTTTCTAAATTCCATATATATGTGTTAGTATGCTGTAATGTTCTTTATCTTTCTGGCTTACTTCACTCTGTATAATGGGCTCCAGCTTCTTCCATCTCATTAGGACTGGTTCAAATGAATTCTTTTTAATGGCTGAGTAATCTTCCATGGTGTATATGTACCACAGCTTTCTTATCCATTCATCTGCTGATGGGCATCTAGGTTGCTTCCATGTCCTGGCTATTATAAACAGTGCTGCGATGAACATTGGGGTGCACGTGTCTCTTTCAGATCTGGTTTCCTCAGTGTGTATGCCCAGAAGTGGGATTGCTGGGTCATATGGCAGTTCTATTTCCAGTTTTTAAAGAAATCTCCACACTGTTTTCCATAGCGGCTGTACTAGTTTGCATTCCCACCAACAGTGTAAGAGGGTTCCCTTTTCTCCACACCCTCTCCAGCATTTATTGCTTGTAGACTTTTGGATAGCAGCCATCCTGACTGGCGTGTAATGGTACCTCATTGTGGTTTTGATTTGCATTTCTCTAATAATGAGTGATGTTGAGCATCTTTTCATGTGTTTTTTAGCCATCTGTATGTCTTCTTTGGAGAAATGTCTGTTTAGTTCTTTGGCCCATTTTTTGATTGGGTCGTTTATTTTTCTGGAATTGAGCTGCAGGAGTTGCTTGTATATTTTTGAGATTAATCCTTTGTCTGTTTCTTCATTTGCTATTATTTTCTCCCAATCTGAGGGCTGTCTTTTCACCTTACTTATAGTTTCCTTTGTAGTGCAAAAGCTTTTAAGTTTCATTAGGTCCCATTTGTTTAGTTTTGCTTTTATTTCCAATATTCTGGGAGGTGGGTCATAGAGGATCTTGCTGTGATTTATGTTGGAGAGTGTTTTGCCTATGTTCTCCTCTAGGAGTTTTATAGTTTCTGGTCTTACATTTAGATCTTTAATCCATTTTGAGTTTATTTTTGTGTATGGTGCTAGAAAGTGTTCTAGTTTCATTCTTTTACAAGTGGTTGACCAGTTTTCCCAGCACCACTTGTTAAAGAGGTTGTCTTTTTACCATCATATACCCTTGCCTCCTTTGTCAAAGATAAGGTGTCCATAGGTCCGTGGATTTATCTCTGGGATTTCTATTCTGTTCCATTGATCTATATTTCTGTCTTTGTGCCAGTACCATACTGTCTTGATGACTGTGGCTTTGTAGTAGGGTCTGAAGTCAGGCAGGTTGATTCCTCCAGTTCCATTCTTCTTTCTCAAGATTGGTTGGGCTATTCGAGGTTTTTTGTATTTCCATACAAATTGTGAAATTATTTGGTCTAGTTCTGTGAAAAATACCGGTGGTAGCTTGATAGGGATTGCATTGAATCTGTAGATTGCTTTGGGTAGAATAGCCATTTTGACAATATTGATTCTTCCAATCCATGAACACGGTATGTTTCTCCATCTGTTTGTGTCCTCTTTGAATTCTTTCATCAGTGTTTTATAGTTTTCTATGTATAGGTCTTTTGTTTCTTTAGGTAGATATACTCCTAAGTATTTTATTCTTTTTGTTGCAATGGTGAATGGTATTGTTTCCTTAATTTCTCTTTCTGTTTTTTCATTGTTAGTATATAGGAATGCAAGGGATTTCTGTGTGTTAATTTTATATCCTGCAACTTTACTATATTCATTGATTAGCTCTAGTAATTTTCTGGTAGAGTCTTTAGGGTTTTCTATGTAGAGGATCATGTCATCTGCAAACAGTGAGAGTTTCACTTCTTCTTTTCCTATCTGGATTCATTTTACTTCTTTTTCTGCTCTGATTGCTGTGGCCAAAACTTCCAACACTGTGGTAAACAGTAGTGGTGAGAGTGGGCACCCTTGTCTTGTTCCTGATTTCAGGGGAAATGCTTTCAGTTTTTCACCATTGAGGGTGATGCTTGCTGTGGGTTTGTCATATACAGCTTTTATTATGTTGAGGTATGTTCCTTCTATTCCTGCTTTTTGGAGAGTTTTAATCATAAATGAGTGTTGAATTTTGTCAAAGGCTTTCTCTGCATCTATTGAGATAATCATATGGTTTTTATCTTTCAATTTGTTAATGTGGTGTATTGCATTGATTGATTTGCAGATATTAAAGAATCCTTGCATTCCTGGGATAAAGCCCATTTGGTCATGGTGTATGATTTTTTTAATATGTTGTTGGATTCTGTTTGCTAGAATTTTGTTAAGGAATTTTGCATCTATGTTCATCAGTGATATTGGCCTGTAGTTTTCTTTTTTTGTGGCATCTTTGTCAGGTTTTGGAATTAGGGTGATGGTGGCCCCATAGAATGAGTTTGGAAGCTTACCTTCATCTGTAATTTTCTGGAAGAGTTTGAGTAAGATAGGTGTCAGCTCTTCTCTAAATTTTTGGTAGAATTCAGCTGTGAAGCCATCTGGTCCTGGGCTTTTGTTTGCTGGAAGGTTTTTGATTACAGTTTCGATTTCCTTGCTTGTGATGGGTCTGTTAAGATCTTCTATTTCTTCCTGGTTCAGTTTTGGAAAGTTATACTTTTCTAAGAATTTGTCCATTTCATCCAAGTTGTCCATTTTATTGGCATAGAGCTGCTGGTAGTAGTCTCTTATGATCCTTTGTATTTCAGTGTTGTCTGTTGTGATCTCTCCATTTTCATTTCTAATTTTGTTAATTTGGTTCTTCTCTCTTTGTTTCTTAATGAGTCTTGCTAATGGTTTGTCAATTTTGTTTATTTTTTCAAAAAACCAGCTTTTAGCTTTGTTGATTTTTGCTATGGTCTCTTTAGTTTCTTTTGCATTTATTTCTGCCCTGATTTTTAAGAGTTCTTTCCTTCTGCTAACCCTGGGGTTCTTCATTTCTTTCTTCTCTAATTGCTTTAGGTGTAGAGTTAGGTTATTTATTTGGCTTTTTTCTTGTTTCTTGATGTAAGCCTGTAATGCTATGAACCTTCCCCTTAGCACTGCTTTTACAGTGTCCCATAGGTTTTGGGTTGTTGTGTTTTCATTTTCATTCATTTCTATACATATTTTGATTTCTTTTTTGGTTTCTTCTATGATTTGTTGGTTATTCAGAAGCGTGTTATTTAGCCTCCATATGTTTGAATTTTTAACAATTTTTTTCCTGTAATTGAGATCTAATCTTACTGCATTGTGGTCAGAAAAGATGACCGGAATGATTTCAATTTTTTTGAATTTTCCAAGACCAGATTTATGGCCCAGGATGTGATCTATTCTGGAGAAGGTTCCGTGTGCACTTGAGAAAAAGGTGAAGTTGATTGTTTTGGGGTGAAATGTCCTATAGATATCAATTAGGTCTAGCTGGTCCATTGTGTCATTTAAGAATTGTGTTTCCTTGTTAATTTTCTGTTTAGTTGATCTATCCATAGTTGTGAGTGGGGTATTAAAGTCTCCCACTATTATTGTGTTACTATTAATTTCCTCTTTCATACTCGTTAGTGTTTGCCGTACATATTGTGGTGCTCCTATGTTGGGTGCATATATATTTATAATTGTTATATCTTCTTCTTCGATTGATCCTTTGATCATTATGTAGTGTCCTTCTTTGTCTCTTTTCACATCCTTTATTTGAAAGTCTATTTCATCTGATATGAGTATTGTGACTCCTGCTTTCTTTTGGTCTCCGTTTGCATGAAATATTTTTTTCCAGCCCTTCACTTTTAGTCTGTATGTGTCTCTTGTTTTGAGGTGGGTCTCTCTTGTAGACAGCATATATAGGGGTCTTGTTTTTGTATCCATTCAGCCAATCTTTGTCTTTTGGTTGGGGCATTCAACCCATTTACATTTAGGGTAATTATTGATAGGTGTGGTCCCGTTGCCATTTACTTTGTTGTTTTGGGTTCACGTTTATACAACCTTTCTGCATTTCCTGTCTAGAGAAGATCCTTTAGCATTTGTTGAAGAGCTGGTTTGGTGGTGCTGAATTCTCTCAGCTTTTGCTTATCTGTAAAGCTTTTGAATTCTCCTTCATATCTGAATGAGATCCTTGCTGGATACAGTAATCTAGGTTGTAGGTTTTTCTCTTTCATTACTTTCAGTACGTCCTGCCATTCCCTTCTGGCCTGGAGGGTTTCTATTGATAGATCAGCTGTTATCCTTATGGGAATCCCTTTGTGTGTTATTTGTTGTTTTTCCCTTGCTACTTTTAATATTTGTTCTTTGTGTTTGATCTTTGTTAATTTGATTAGTATGTGTCTTGGGGTGTTTCGCCTTGGGTTTATCCTGTTTGGGACTCTCTGGGTTTCTTGGACTTGGGTGGCTATTTCCTTCCCCATTTTAGGGAAGTTTTCAGCTATTATCTCCTCGAGTATTTTCTCATGGCCTTTCTTTTTGTCTTCTTCTTCTGGAACTCCTATGATTCGAATGTTGGGGCGTTTCACATTGTCCCAGAGGCCCCTGAGGTTGTCCTCATTTCTTTTGATCCTTTTTTCTTTTTTCCTCTCTGCTTCATTTATTTCCACCATTTTATCTTCTACCTCACTTATCCTATCTTCTGCCTCCATTATTCTACTCTTGGTTCCCTCCAAAGTGTTTTTGATCTCATTCATTGCATTATTCATTTTTAATTGACTGTTTTTTATTTCTTCTAGGTCTTTATTAAACATTTCTTGTATCTTTTCAATCTTTGTTTCCAGACTATTTATCTGTAACTCCATTTTGTTTTCAAGATTTTGGATCATTTTTATTATCATTATTCTAAATTCTTTTTCTGGTAGATTCCCTATCTCCTCCTCTTTTGTTTGACTTGGTGGGCATTTTTCATGTTCCTTTACCTGTTGGGTATTTCTTTGCCTTTTCATCTTGTTTAGATTGCTGTGTCTGGAGTGGGCTTTCTGTATTCTGGAGGTCTGTGGTTCCTTTTTATTGTGGAGGATTAACCCAGTGGGTGGGGTTAGACGATTGGCTTGTCAAGGGTTCCTGGTTAGGGAAGCTTGCGTCAGTGTTCTGGTGCATGGAACTTGATTTCTTCTCTTTGGAGAGCAATGGAGTGCCCAGTAATGAGTTTTGAGATGGGTCTATGTGTTAGGTGTCACCTTGGGCAGCCTCTATGTTGACGTTCAGGGCTATGTTCCTGTGTTGCTGGAGAATTTGCGTGGTATGTTTTGCTCTTAAACTTATTGGCTCTTGGGTGGTGGTTGGTTTCAGTGTAGGTATGAAGGCTTTTGGACAGTCACTTATTACTTAAAGTTCCATGTAGTCAGGAGTTTTCTGGTGTTCTCAGGTTTTGGGCTTAAGTCTCCTGCCTCTGGATTTCAGTTTTATTCTTCCTGTAGTCTCAGGACTTCTCCAACTATACAGCCCTGATAAGAAAACTTCTAGGTTAATGGCTAAAAGATTCTCCCCTGTTAGGGACACCCAGAGAGGTTCACAGAGTTACATGAAGAAGAGGAGAGGGAGGAGGGAGATAGAGATGAGCAGGAGGAGAAAAATGGGGACTCAAGAGGAGAGAGACAGATCTACGCAGCTGTCTGTTCCCAGAGTGTTTTCCGTAGCCCAGTCACCTAGAAAGATTCACAGAATTGGATTGGGAAGAGAAGGGGAAAGGAGGAAATAGAGGTGTTCTGAGGTAGAAAACAGAGAGTCAAGATTGGGAGAGAATAATCTTCAGTTTAAAAATAGGGCTTTTCTTTTTTTTTTTTTTTTGTAAGGTTATAGTGTATTGAAAATGAAAATTAAGGAGTAGTAGAGGAGTACTAGAGGACTTCAAAAGAAATAAGCGAAAAAGAAAAATAGAGAAGAGAAGAGAAAAAGGAAAGAAAAAAAAAAGAAAGAAAAAAAAAGAAAGAAAAAAAATTTTTTTTTCCCTTATTAAAAAAATCATAAAAATCTATGAAAATGAAAGTTAAGAAGTAATGGGGGAGTAATAGGGGATTTTAAAGGAAAATAAAAGAGAAAAAATAAAAAAGAAAAAAGAAAAAAAGAAAAAAAAAGAGAAAAAAGTAAAATTATATCTATGAGTTTCTCTGGAGCTGTTGTGGTCATTGTGGGTTCGGCTCAGTTTCAGATAGCTCCTCGTTCCAGCTTACGCTTTTCGATATCTACAGGACCCTTCTGGTGTAGTCAGTGTTTTCTAGAGGGATTTTAATCTGTTGCACCAGTCCCTTCTGAAGCTGTTCCCTTTGTTTATTTGGCTTCTGTTTGCCGGTCTCTTCAGAGGCTCATTTCCGCCCTGACACAGGTGGGCGGAGGTGGACTCTTATTCAGGTAGCTAGTTCCGTCGCGCTGCGGGAGGGGCTGACGCTGCGGGGATGGGCTGGCGCTGCAGGGAGGGGCTGGCGCTGTGGGGACGGGCTTGCGCCGCGGGGACAGGCTGGCGCTGCCGGGAGGGGCTGACGCTGCTTTCTCTGTCTGCGCTGCTCAGGCTCCCGCCTGTTCTATATGGAGCGTGCCCCACGCTGCGCGAGGTTCCAGCCCTAGGGTGTTCCACAAAAGCGCAGAACGAAAAGCTGCGCCCGCTCTCAGTGCCTTCCCCGTCAGAGCGGTCCAGGCAGCCAGGGGCTTGGTGGGCGCACTCTCCCCAGGTGTGGCACGCCTACTCCCTTACATGGACCCAGTCTCAGTTTCCGCTGGTACCAGTCGGGTGCCTGCACCTTCTGCCCTCCGCATCCCCAGCCCCAGTCCCCACCCACGCCGGTCGGGTGCCTGCGCCCTGTGTCTCGCCGTGACCTTCCCCTCCCCCCTGCCTCCTGCCTCCGGCGGGGCTGGGCCGGTCCGCAGCCTGCGAGCTCTTCTCTGGATTTTCTCGGTCTGTTTGTTCTGCGAACGGACGGCAGTGTGTTCGGGCCAGTTACTTTACTCTCTCTCTTTGGGTCTCCCACAGTTCAAGTTGGCAACTCACAGAAGCTCCCTCCGATTGTCCTCAGGGCCCTCAGGCCCGGACCCTACCCCAAGCAATGCCGCCTAAGATTCCCGGGACAGATTTCCATCCTTAGCTTTTTGTCTCACTTTTTATCTTTTATATTTTGTCCTACCTCCTTTTGAAGACAATGGGCTGCTTTTCTGGGCGCCTGCTGACCTCAGCTAGTGATCAGAAGTTGTTTTGTGAAGTTTGCTCTGTGTTCAGTTATTCTTTTGATGAATTTGTAGGAGAGAAAGTGGTCTCCCTGTCCTACTCCTCCGCCATCTTGGCTCCTCCTGCAAGCTGGCTTTCATCTCACTAGATGAAGGGATGTCTGAATCCCCTGAGGAGACACTAGAGAAAGCCAGAGCTCCCCACCCCATCTCGAAAGGAGGCCACAAATCCCTTTTACAACTCGAGAGGAATGCGGAGTTCAATGAATAAAATGGAGACGATGTTTGACTCCACTTGAAAATTGACAGGAATCCCAGTATCCCAATGGCAAAAGGAAAGGGAGACTGGATCTGCCGCCTCACCTCGAGAGGTGTTCCTATTGCCCTTTCAAGCCTCGAGGAGAATCCCGAGGTGTCCCTCCCAACTAGGCATGAGTTCTTTAGTCGCTGAACAAACAAGTGTTATGAAGGGCCATCTCCATCGTAACTTGAGAAAAACCATGAGACTTCCCCTCCCTGTGAGATGAGACCCAATTCCACTGCACTGCGTGCAGAGCAACTCTGTGTTCCACATCACACATGAAAGGAGCCTTGATTTCCTTGACGGCACTACAGAGAAACCCTGAGAACACTGTCTAAAGTGTAGAGGAATCCTGAGGTCATTGTAGCAACATGAAAGAGCTCCGTGTACCCAAAATCAACTCGAGATGATAGCTAAGTCCCTGGTTTCGAATAAAGGGGAATACAAAGCTTCAAAAAGCACCTCAAGAGGAGGCTTCTCTCAGGTATAGGTATGTGAGAGGGACCCTGAGTTTGCGACCTGAAGTGGAATAGACATCGAAATGCCCTGTCTCGATAAAGGCCGGATATCCCTGCAGGAACTTGAATGCAGGCTATTCTTGCTTCTCCCAAGATGAAGGGATGTCTGAATCCCCAGTGGAGACCATTGAGAAAGACTTAGTTCCCCGCCTAATGGCGACCGGAGGCCTCACATCCTTTGAAAACTCGAGAGGTACACGGCGATCAATGCTTCAAAAAGAGACGATGCCTAACTGCTCTTGAAAATTGATAGGAATCCCAGTATCCTTGTGGCACATGAAAAGGGACCCTGGGTCTCCTGCCTCAGCTGGAGAGGCATCCCAATTGCCCTGCCAAGCCTCGAGGAGAATTCCGAGTTGTCGCTCGTAACTAGGCAGGAGTCCTGACGTCGCTGAACAAACACGTGTTTTGAAGGGCCATCCCCATCGTAACTCGAGACTATACCCCAGCTTCCCACCGCAACTCGAGAAAAACCATGAGACTTCCCCTTCGCCGCGAGATGAGGCCCGATTCCCTGCACTGCGTGCAGAGCAATTCCATGTTCCACATCAAACATTAAAGGAGCCTTGATTTCCTTGATGGCACTCCAGAGAAACCCCAAGAACACTGTGTCAAGTCTAGAGGGATCCTGAGGTCACTGCAGCAACAACAAAGAGCTCCATGTATCCCAAATCATCTCGAGATGAGAGCTGATTTCCTGGCTTCAAATCAAGAGGAATGCCAACTTTCTACAAGCACCACAAGAAGAGGCTTCTCTCAGCTATATGTATGTGAGAGGGACACTGAATTTGCGGCCTCAAATCGAATCGACCCTGAGATGCCCTGACTCGAAATAAGGCCAGAATTCCCGGCAGTGACGTGAATGGAAGCTGGTTTTCATCTCACAAGATGAAGGGAGGTCTGAATCCCCTGTAGAGACACTAGAGAAAGCCCTAACTCCCCACCCCATCTCTACAGCAGGCCTCACATTCCATTGCCAACTTGAGAGGAACACAGAGTTCAATGATTCAAAAGTTGACGATGCATGACTCCTCTTGAAAATTGTCAGGAATCCCAGTATCCCAGTGGCAACAGGAAAGGGACACTGGGTCTGCCGCCTCACCTTGAGAGTTGTTCCTATTTCCCTTTCAAGCCTCGAGGAAAATTTCAAGGTGTCCCTCGCAACTAGGCAGGAGTCCTTTCGTCGCTGAACAAACACGTGTTTTGAAGGACCATCCCCGTTGTATCTTGCATCACCCAGGTCCCCGCTGCACCTCGAGAAAAACCATGAGACTTCCGCTCACCGGGAGATGAGGCCCGTATCTGCAGTATTGCATGCAGAGCAATTCCGTGTTGCACATTAAACATGAAAGGAGCCTTGATTTCCTTGATGGCACTCCAGAGAAACCCCTCGGACACTGTCTCAAGTCTAGAGGGATCCTGAGGTAACTGCAGCAACACGAAAGAGCTCCATGTAGCCCAAACCATCTCGAGATGTGAGCTGATTTCCTGGCTTCAAATCAAGTGGAATGCCAACTTTCCACAAGCACCTCAAGAGGAGGCTTCTCTCAGCTATATGTATGTGAGAGGCACCCTGAATTTGCAGCCTCAAATGGAATTGACACCGAGATGCCCTGACTCAAAATAAGGTCGGAATTCCATGCAGTGAGGTGAATGCCAACTTGTTATCATCTCACAAGATGAAGGGATGTCTGAATTCCCTGGTGAGACACTAGAGAAAGCCCTAGCTCCGCTCCCCATCTCGACAGTAGCCCTCACATTCCTTTGACAACTCGAGAGGAACGGGGCATTCAGTGGTTCAAAAGGAGACGATGCAAGACTCCTCTTGAAAATTGACAGGAATCCCAGTATCCCAGTGGCAACAGGAAAGGGACGCTGGGTCTTCTGCCTCACCGGGAGAGGCGCCCCAATTGCCCTGTCAAGCCTCAAGTAGAATCCCAAGGTTTCCCTCTCAACTAGACAGGAGTCCTGACGTCGCTGAACAAACATGTGTTTTGAAGGACCATCCCCGTCGTAACTCGAGAATATACCCCATGTTCCCGCCGCAACTCGAGAACAACCATGAGACTTCCCCCTCGCCGTGAGATGAGGCCCGATTCCGCTGCACTGCATGCAGAGAAATTGTATGATCCACATCAAACACGAAAGGAGCATTGATTTCCTTGATGGCACTCCAGCGAAACCCCAAGAACACTGTCTCAAGTCTAGAGGGATTCTGAGGTCACTGTAGCAACATGAAAGAGCTCCAGTACCCCAAATCAACTCTAGATGAGAGCTTCGTCCCTGGCTTTGACTCAAGAAGAAAACCAACTTTCCACAAGCACCTCAAGATGAGTCTTCTCTCAGCTATAGGTATGTGAGAGGGACCCTCAGTTTGCGGCCTCAAGTGGAATGGACAGTGAGATGCCCTGAGTAGAAATAAGGCCGGATATCGCTGCAGTGACTTGAATGCAGGCTCGTCTTGCATCTCCCAAGATGAAGGGATGTCTGAATCCCCTGTGGAGATCATAGAGAAAGACCTAGTTCCCCGCCTAATGGCGACTGGAGGCCTCACATCCTTTGAAAACTTGAGAGGTACATGGAGATCAAAGCTTCAAAAGGAACGATGCCTGGCTGCTCTTGAAAATTGATAGGAATCCCAGTATCCCTGTGGCACGTGGAAAGTTACCCTGGGTCTCCGGCCTCATGTGTAGAGGCGTCCTAATTGCCCTGCCAAGCCTTAACGAGAATCCCGAGGTGTCCCTCGCAACTAGGCAGGAGTCCTGACGTCGCTGAACAAACACGCGTTTTGAAGGGCCATCCCCGTCATAACTCGAGAAAATACCCCAGGTTCACACCGCAACTCGAGGAGAATCATGAGACTTCCCCCACGCCACGAGATGAGGCTTGATTCCCCTGTGTTGCATGCAGAGCAATTCCGTGTTCCACATCTAACATGAAAGGAGCCTTGATTTCCTTGATGGCACTCCAGAGAAAACCCAAGAACACTGTCTCAAGTCTAGAGGGATCCTGAGGTCGCTGAAGCAACCCAAAAGAGCTCCGTGTACCCCAAATCAACTCGAGATGAGAGCTTAGTTCCTGGTTTCAACTCAAGCGCAATACCAAATTTCCACAAGGACCACAAGGAGAGTCTACTCTCTGCTATACATATGTGAGAGGGACCTGAATTTGCGGCCTCAAATGGAATCTACACCGAGATGCCCTGACTCGAAATAAGGCCAGAATTCACTCCAGTGACGTGAATGCAAGCTGGTTTTCATCTCACAAGATGAAGGGATGTCTGAATCCCCTGGTGAGACACTAGAGAAATCCCTCTCTCCCCGCCCCATCTCGACAGGAGCCCTCAGATCCCTTTGACAATTCGAGAGGAACGCGGATTTTAATCATTCAAAAGGAGACGATGGCTGACTCATCTTTAAAATTGAGAGTAATCACAGTATCCCAGTGGCAAAAGGAATGGGACACTGGGTCTGCCGCCTCACCTAGAGCTGTGTTCCTATTGCCCTTTCAAGCTTCGAAGAGAATCCCGAGGTGGCCCTCAAAACTAGGAAGGAGTCTTGACGTTGTTGAACAAACATGCGTTTTGAAGGGCCATCTCCATCTTCACTCGAGAATATACCCCAGGTTCCCGCCGCAACTGGAGAAAAACCATGAGACTTCCGCCTCGCTGCGAGATGAGGCCTGATTCGGCTGCATTGTGTGTAGAGCAATTCCGTGTTCCATATCAAACACAAAAGGAGCCTTGATTTCCTTGATGGCACTACAGGGAAACCCCAAGAACACTGTCTCAAGTCTAGAGGGATCCTGAGGTCACTGCAGCAACAACAAAAGCTCCATGTACCCCAAATCATTTCGAGATGATAACTGATTTCCTGGCTTCAAATCAAGAGGAATGCCAACTTTCCACAAGCACCACAAGAAGAGGCTTCTCTCAGCTATACGTATGTGAAAGGGACCCTGAATTTGTGGCCTCAAATGGAATCGACCTTGAGATGCCCTGATTCGAAATAAGGCCGGAATTCCCTGCAGTGACGTGAATGCAAGCTGGTTTTCATCTCACAAGATTAAGGGATGTCTGAATCCCCTGGGGAGGCACAAGAGAAAGCCCTAGCTGCCCGCCCCATCTCGGCAGCAGGCCTCACATTCCTTTGACAACTCTAGAGGAACGCGGAGTTCAATGATTCAAAAGTTGACGATGCATGACTCCTCTTGAAAATTGACAGGAATCCCAGTATCCCAGGGCAACAGGAAAGGGACGCTGAGTCGGCCGTCTCACCTCGAGAGTTGTTCCTATTGCCCTTTCAGGCCTCAAGGAAAATTCCAAGGTGTCCCTCGCAACTAGGCAGGAGTCCTCACGTCGCTGAACAAACACGAGTTTTGAAGGGCCATCCCCTTCGTAACTTGCATCTCCCCAGGTTCCCGCAATAACTCAAAAAAAAACCCATGAGACTTCTGCTCGCCGGGAGATGAGGCCCGTATCTGCAGAATTGCGTGCAGAGCAATTCTGTGTTCCACATCAAACATGAAAGGAGCCTTGATTTCCTTGATGGCACTCCAGAGCAACCACAAAAACACTGTCTCAAGTCTAGAGGGATCCTGAGGTCACTGCAGCAACATGAAAGAACTCCATGTACCCCAAACAATCTCGAGATAAGAGCTGATTTCCTGACTTCAAATCAAGAGGAATGCCAACTTTCAACAGGCACTACAAGAAGAGTCTTCTCTCAGCTACACCTATGTGAGAGCGACTCTGAATTTGCAGCCTCAAATGGAATCGACACTGAGATGCCCTGACTCGAAATAAGGGCGGGATTCCCTGCAGTGACGTGAATGCTACTTGGTTTTCATCTCACAAGATGAAGGGATATATGAATCTCCTGGGGAGACATTAGAGAAAGCCCTACCTCCCGGCCCAATCTCGACAGGAGGCCTCATATCCCTTTGTCAACTGGAGAGGAACGAGGAGTTTAGTGATTCAAAAGGAGACAATGCCTGACTCCTCTTGAAAATTGACAGGAATCCCAGTATCACAGTGGCAATAGGAAAGGGACACTGGGTCTCCCGCCTCACCTCGAGAGGTGTTTCTATTGCCCTTTCAAGCCTCGATGAGAATCCCGAGGTTTCCGTCGCAACAAGGCAGGAGTCGGACGTTGCTGAACAAACACGGGTTTGGAAGGGCCATCCCCATCGTAACTCGAGAATATAGCCGAGGTTCCCGCCGCAACTCGAGAAAAACCATGAGACTTCCACTTCGCCGCGAGATGAGGCCCGATTCCCCTGCACAGCGTGCAGAGCAATTCCGTGTTGCACATCACACATGAAAGGAGCCTTGATTTCCTTGATGGCACTCCAGAGAAACCCCAAGAACACTGTCTCAGGTCTAGAGGGATCCTGAGGTCACTGTAGCAACACGAATGAGCTCTGTGTACCCAAAATCAAATCAAGATGAGAGGTTAGTCCCTGGCTTCGACTCCAGAGGAATACCACCTTACCACAAGCACCTCAAGAGGAGGCTTCTCTCAGCCCTAGGTATGTGACAGGGACCCTGAGTTTGCGGCATCAAGTGGAATGGACAACGTGATGCCCTGACTCGAAATAAGGCCGGATATCCTGCAGTGACTTGAATGCAGGCTCGTCTTGCATCTCCCAAGACAAAAGGATGTCTGAATCCCCTGCGGAGACCACAGAGAAAGACCTAGGTCCCCACCTCATCGCGACCGGAGGCCTCACATCCTTTGAAAAGTACACAGGTACGCGGAGATCAGTGCCTCCAAAGGAGACGATGCCTGACTCCTGGTGAAACATAATAGGAGTCCCAGGATTCCTGTGGCACGTGGAAAGGGACCCTTGGTCTCCCGCCTCAGCTGGAGAGGCGTCCCAATTGCCCTGCCAAGCCTCGAGGAGACTCCCGAGTTGTCCCTCGCAACTAGACAGGAGTCCTGACGTCGCTGAACAAACACGTGTGTGGAAGGGCCCTCCCCGTCGTAACTCGAGAATATACCCCAGGTTCCCGCCGCAACTCGACAAAAACCATGAGACTTCCCCCTCGTCGCGAGATGAGGCCCGATTCCCCTGCTCTGCATGCAGAGCAATTCCGTGTTGCACATCACACATGAAAGGAGCCTTGATTTCCTTGATGGCACTCCAGAGAAACACCAAGAACACTGCTTCAAGGCTAGAGAGATCCTGAGGTCACTGTAGCAACATGAAAGAGCTCCGTGGACCAAGAATCAACTCGAGATGAGAGGTTAGTCCCTGGCTTCGACTCCAGAGGAATACCACCTTACCACAAGCACGTCAAGAGGAGGCTTCTCTGAGCTCTAGGTATGTGAGAGGGACCCTGAGTTTGCGGCTTCAAGTGGAATGGACACCGCGATGCCCTGACTCAAAATAAGGCCGGATATCCCTGCAGTGACTTGAATGCAGGCTCGTCTTGCATCTCCCAAGACGAAAGGATGTCTGAATCCCCTGTGGAGACCACAGAGAAAGACCTAGTTCCCCACCTCATCGCGACCGGAGGCCTCACATCCTTTGAAAACTCCAGAGGTACGCGGAGATCAGTGCCTCCAAAGGAGACGATGCCTGACTTCTCGTGAAACTTGATAGCAGTCCCAGGATTCCTGTGGCACGTGGAAAGGGACACTTGGTCTCCCGCCTCAGCTGGAGAGGCGTCCCAATTGCCCTGCCAAGCCTCAAGGAGACTCACGACTTGTCCCTCGCAACTAGGCAGGAGTCCTGACGTCGCTGAACAAACACGTGTGTGGAAGGGCCATCCCCGTCGTAACTCGAGAATATACCCCAGGTTCCCGCCGCAACTCGAGAAAAACCATGAGACTCCCCCCTCTTCGCGAGATGAGGCCCGATTCCCCTGCACTGAGTGCAGAGCAATTCCGTGTTGCACATCACACATAAAAGGAGCCTTGATTTCCTTGATGGCACTCCAGAGAAACCCCAAGAAAACTGTTTCAAGGCTAGAGGGATCCTGAGGTGACTGTAGCAACACGAAAGAGCTCCGTGGACCAAGAATCAACTTGAGATGAGAGGTTAGTCCCTGGCTTTGATTCCAGAGGGATACCACCTTACCACAAGCACCTCAAGAGGAGGCTTCTCTCAGCTCTAGGTATGGGAGAGGGACCCTGAGTTTGCGGCCTCAAGTGGAATGGACACCGCGATGCCCTGACTTGAAATAAGGCCGGATATCCCTGCAGTGACTTGAATGCAGGCTCGTCTTGCATCTCCCAAGACGAAAGGATGTCTGAATCCCCTGTGGAGACCACAGAGAAAGAACTATTTCCCGACCTGGTCGCGAACGGAGGCCTCACATCCTTTGAAAACTCCAGAGGTACGCGGAGATCAGTGGCTCCAAAGGAGACGATGCCTGACTCCTCGTGAAACTTGATAGGAGTCCCAGGATTCCTGTGGCACTTGGAAAGGGACCCTTGGTCTCCCGCCTCAGCTGGAGAGGCGTCCCAATTGCCCTGCCAAGCCTCGAGGAGAATCCCGACTTGTCCCTCGCAACTAGACAGGAGTCCTGACGTCGCTGAACAAACACGTGTGTGGAAGGGTCATTCCCGTCGTAACTCGAGAATATACCCCAGGATCCCGCTGCAACTCGAGAAAAACCATGAGACTTTCCCCTCGCCACGAGATGAGGCCCGATTACCCTGCACTGCGTGCAGAGCAATTCCGTGTTGCACATTACACATGAAAGGAGCCTTGATTTCTTTGATGGAACTCCAGAGAAACCAGAAGAACACTTTGTCAAGGCTAGAGGGATCCTGAGGTGACTGTAGCAACACGAAAGAGCTCCGTGGACCAAGAATCAATTCGAGTTGAGAGGTTAGTCCCTGGCTTCGACTCCAGAGGAATACCACCTTACCACAAGCACCTCAAGAGGAGGCTTCTCTCAGCTCTAGGTATGTGAGAGGGACCCTGAGTTTGCGGCCTCAAGTGGAATGGACACCGCGATGCCCTGACTCGAAATAAGGCTGGATATCCCGGCAGTGACTTGAATGCAGGCTCGTCTTGCATCTTCCAAGACGAAAGATGTCTGAATCCGCTGTGGAGACCACAGAGAAAGACCGAGTTCCCCACCTCATCGCGATCGGAGGCCTCACATCCTTTGAAAACTCCAGAGGTACGCGGAAATCAGTTCCTCCAAAGGAGACGATGCCTGAGTCCTCGTGAAACTTGATAGGAGTCCCAGGATTCCTGTGGCACGTGGGAAGCGACACTTGGTCTCCCGCCTCAGCTGGAGAGGCGTCCCAATTGCCCTGCCAAGCCTCGAGGAGAATCCCGAGTTCTCCCTCGCAATTAGGCAGGAGTCCTGACTTCGCTGAACAAACACGTGTGTGGAAGGGCCATCCCTGTCGTAACTCGAGAATATACCCCAGGTTCCCGCCGCAACTCGAGAAAAACCATGAGACTTCCCCCTCGCCGCGAGATGAGGCCCGATTCCCCTGCACTGCGTGCAGAGCAATTCCGTGTTGCACATCACACATGAAAGGAGCCTTGATTTCCTCGATGGCACTCCAGAGAAACCCCAAAAACACTGTTTCAAGGCTAGAGGGATCCTGAGGTCACTGTAGCAACATGAAAGAGCTCCGTGGACCAAAAATCAAACTCGAGATGAGAGGTTTGTCCCTGGCTTCAACTCCAGAGGAATGCCACCTTACCACAAGCACCTCCAGAGGAGGCTTCTCTCAGCTCTAGGTATGTGAGAGGGACTCTGAGTTTGCGGCCTAAAGTGGAATGGACACCGCAAGCCCTGACTCGAAATAAGGCCGGATATCCCTGCAGTGACTTGAATGCAGGCTCGTCTTGCATCTCCCAAGACGAAAGGATGTCTGAATCCCCTGTGGATACCACAGAGAAAGACTTAGTTCCCCACCTCATCGCGACCGGAGGCCTCACATCCTTTGAAAACTCCAGAGGTACGCGGAGATCAGTGCCTACAAAGGAGCCGATGTCTGCTCCTCGTGAAAATTGATAGGAGTCCCAGGATTCCTGTGGCACGTGGAAAGGGACCCTTGGTCTCTCGCCTCAGCTGGAGAGGCGTCCCAGTTGCCCTGCCAAGCCTCGAGGAGAATCCCGAGTTGTCCCTCGCAACTAGGCAGGAGTCCTGACCTTGCTGAACAAACACGTGTGTGGAAGGGCCATCAACGTCAAAACTCGAGAATATACCCCAGGTTCCCGCCGCAACTCGAGAAAAACCATGAGACTTCCCCCTCGCCGCGGGATGAGCCCCGATTTCCCTGCACTGCGTGCAGAGCAATTCCGTGTTGTACATCACACATGAAAGGAGCCTTGATTTCCTTGATGGCACTCCAGAGAAACGCCAAGAACACTGTTTCAAGGCTAGAGGGATCCTGAGGTCACTGTAGCAACACGAAAGAGGTCCGTGGACCAAAAATCAACTCGAGATGAGAGGTTAGTCCCTGGCTTCGACTCCAGAGGAATCCCACCTTACCACAAGCACCTCAAGAGGAGGCTTCTTTCAGCTCTAGGTATGTGAGAGGGACCCTGAGCTTGCGGCCTCAAGTGGAATGGACCCCGCGATGCCCTGACTCGAAATAAGGCCCAATATCCCTGCAGTGACTTGAATGCAGGCTTGTCTTGCATCTCCCAAGACGAAAGGATGTCTGAATCCCCTGTGGAAACCACAGAGAAAGACCTAGTTCCCCACCTCATCGCGACCGGAGGCCTCACATCCTTTGAAAACTCCAGAGGTACGCGGAGATCAGTGCCTCCAAAGGAGACGAGGCCTGACTCCTCGTGAAACTTGATAGGAGTCCCAGGATTCCTGTGGCACGTGGAAAGGGACCCTTGGTCTCCTGCCTCAGTTGGAGAGGCGTCCCAATTGCCCTGCCAAGCCTCGAGGAGAATCCCGAGTTCTCCCTCGCAACTAGGCAGGAGTCCTGACGTCGCTGAACAAACACGTGTGTGGAAGGGCCATCCCCGTCGTAACTCGAGAATATACCCCAGGTTGCCGCCATAACTCGAGAAAAACCATGAGACGTCCCCCTCGCCGCGAGATGAGGCCCGATTCCCCTGCACTGCGAGCAGGCAATTCCGTGTTGCACATCACACATGAAAGGAGCCTTGATTTCCTTGATGGCACTCCAGAGAAACCCCAAGAACACTGTTTCAAGGCTAGAGGGATCCTGAGGTCACTGAAGCAACACGAAAGAGCTCCGTGGACCAAAAATCAACTCGAGATGAGAGGTTAGTCCCTGGCTTCGACTCCAGAGGAATACCACCTTACCTCAAGCACCTCAAGAGGAGGCTTCTCTCAGCTCTAGGTATGTGAGAGGGACCCTGAGTTTGCAGCCTCAAGTGGAATGGACACCACGATGCCCTGACTCGAAATAAGGCTGGATATCCCGGCAGTGACTTGAATGCAGGCTCGTCTTGCATCTTCCAAGATGAAAGGATGTCTGAATCCCCTGTGGAGACCACAGAGAAAGACCGAGTTCCCCACCTCATCGCGATCGGAGGCCTCACATCCTTTGAAAACTCCAGAGGTACGCGGAAATCAGTTCCTCCAAAGGAGACGATGCCTGACTCCTCGTGAAACTTGATAGGAGTCCCAGGATTCCTGTGGCACGTGGAAAGGGACCCTTGGTCTCCCGCCTCAGCTGGTGAGGCGTCCCAATTGCCCTGCCAAGCCTCGAGGAGAATCCCGAGTTGTCCCTCGCAATTAGGCAGGAGTCCTGACTTCGCTGAACAAACACGTGTGTGGAAGGGCCATCCCCGTCGTAACTCGAGAATATACCCCAGGTTCCCGCCGCAACTCGAGAAAAACCATGAGACTTCCCCCTCGCCGCGAGATGAGGCCCGATTCCCCTGCACTGCGTGCAGAGCAACTCCGTGTTGCACATCACACATGAAAGGAGCCTTGATTTCCTCGATGGCAATCCAGAGAAACCCCAAAAACACTGTTTCAAGGCTAGAGGGATCCTGAGGTCACTCTAGCAACATGAAAGAGCTCCGTGGACCAAAAATCAACTCGAGATGAGAGGTTTGTCCCTGGCTTCAACTCCAGAGGAATGCCACCTTACCACAAGCACCTCCAGAGGAGGCTTCTCTCAGCTCTAGGTATGTGAGAGGGACTCTGAGTTTGCGGCCTCAGGTGAAATGGACACCGCAAGCCCTGACTCGAAATAAGGCCGGATATGCCTGCAGTGACTTGAATGCAGGCTCGACTTGCATCTCCCAAGACGAAAGGATGTCTGAATCCCCTATGGAGACCACAGAGAACGAACTAGTTCCCCACCTCATCGAGACCGGAGGCCTCACATCCTTTGAAAATTCCAGAGGTACGCGCAGATCAGTGACTCCAAAGGAGACAATGCCTGACTCCTCGTGAAACTTGATAGGAGTCCCAGGATTCCTGTGGCACGTGGAAAGGGACCCTTGGTCTCCCGCCTCAGCTGGAGAGGCGTCCCAATTGCCCTGCCAAGCCTCGAGGAGAATCTCGAGTTGTCCCTCGCAACTAGGCAGGAGTCCTGACGTCGCTGAACAAACACGTGTGTGGAAGGGCCATCCCCGTCGTAACTCGAGAATATACCCCAGGTTCCCGCCGCAACTCGAGAAAAACCATGAGACTTCCCCCTCGCCGCGAGATGAGGCCCGATGCCCCTGCACTGCGTGCAGATCAATTCCGTGATGCACATCACACATGAAAGGAGCCTTGATTTACTTGATGGCACTCCAGAGAAACCCCAAGAACACTGTTTCAAGGCTAGAGGGATCCTGAGGTCACTGTAGCAACACGAAAGAGCTCCGTGGACCAAAAATCAACTCGAGATGAGAGGTTAGTCCCTGGCTTCGACTCCAGAGGAATACCACCTTACCACAAGCACCTCAAGAGGAGGCTTCTCTCAGCCCTAGGTATGTGAGAGGGACCCTGAGTTTGCGGCCTCAAGTGGAATGGACACCGCGAGGCCCTGACTCAAAAGAAGGCTGGATATCCCTGCAGTGTCTTGAATTCAGGCTCGACTTGCATCTCCCAAGACGACAGGATGTCTGAATCCCCTGTGGAGACCACAGAGAAAGACCTAGTTCCCCACATCATCGCGACCGGAGGCCTCACATCCTTTGAAAATTCCAGAGGTACGCGGAGATCAGTGCCTCCAAAGGAGACGATGTCAAACTCCTCGTGAAACTTGATAGGAGTCCCAGGATTCCTGTGGCACGTGGAAAGGGACACTTAGTGTCCCGCCTCAGCTGCAGAGGCGTCTCAGTTTCCCCGCCAAGCCTCGAGGAGAATCCCGAGTTGTCCCTCGCAACTAGCCAGGAGTCCTGACTTCGCTGAACAAACACGTGTGTGGAAGGGCCATCCCCGTCGTAACTCGAGAATATACCCCAGGTTCCCGGCGCAACTCGAGAAAAACCATGAGATTTCCCCCTCGCCGCGAGATGCGGCCCAATTCCCATGCACTGCGTGCAGAGCAATTCCGTGTTGCCCATCACACTTGAAAGAAGCCTTGATTTCCTTGATGGCACTCCAGAGAAACCCCAAGAACACTGTTTCAAGGCTAGAGGGATCCTGAGGTCACTGGAGCAACACAAAAGAGCTTCGTGGACCAAAAATCAACTCGAGATGAGAGGTTAGTCCCGGACTTCGACTCCAGAGGAATACCACCTTACCTCAAGCACCTCAAGAGGAGGCTTCTCTCAGCCCTAGGTATGTCAGAGGAACCCTGAGTTTGCGGCATCAAGTGGAATGGACTCCACGATGCCCTGACTCGAAATAAGTCCGGATATCCCTGTAGTCACTTGAATGCAGGCTCGTCTTGCATCTCCCAAGACGAAAGGATGTCTGAATCCGCTGTGGAGACCACAGAGAAAGACCGAGTTCCCCACCTCATTGCGACCGGAGTCCTCACATCCTTTGAAAACTCCAGAGGTACGCGGAGATCAATGCCTCCAAAGGAGACGATGCCTGACTCCTCGTGAAACTTGATAGGAGTCCCAGGATTCCTGTGGCACGTGGAAAGGGACCCTTAGTGTCCTGGCTCAGCTGCAGAGGCGTCTCAGTTTCCCCGCCAAGCCTCGAGGAGAATCCCGAGTTCTCCCTGGCAACTAGGCAGGAGTCCTGACTTCGCTGAAGAAACACGGGTGTGGAAGGGCCATCCCCGTCGTAACTCGAGAATATACTCCAGGTTCCCGCCGCAAGTCGAGAAAAACCATGAGACTTCCCCCTCACCGCCAGATGAGGCCCGATTCCCCTGCACTGCGTGCACAGCAACTCCGTGTTGCACATCACACATGAAAGGAGCCTTGATTTCCTTGATGGCACTCCAGAGAAACCCCAAGAACACTCTTTCAAGGCTAGAGGGATCCTGAGGTCACAGTAGCAACACAAAAGAGCCCCGCGGACCAAAAATCAACTCGAGATGAGAGGTTAGTCCCTGTATTCGACTCCAGAGGAATACCACCTTACCATAAGCACCTCAAGAGGAGGCTTCTCTCAACTCTAGGTATGTGAGAGGGACCCTGAGTTTGCGGCCTCAAGTGCAATGGACACGGGGATGCCCTGACTCGAAATAAGGCCGGATATCCCTGCAGTGTCTTGAATGCAGGCTCGTCTTGCATCTCCCAAGAAGAAAGGATGTCTGAATCCCCTGTGGAGACCACAGAGAAAGACCGAGTTCCCCACCTCATCGCGACCGGAGGCCTCACATCCTTTGAAAACTTCAGAGGTACGCGGTGATGAGTGCCTCCAAAGGAGACGATGCCTGACTCCTCGTGAAACTTGATAGGAGTCCCAGGATTCCTGTGGCACGTGGAAAGGGACCCTTGGTCTCCCGACTCAGCTGCAGAGGCGTCCCAATTGCCGTGCCAAGCCTCGAGGAGAATCTCGAGTTGTTCCTCGCAACTAGGCAGGAGTCCTGACGTCGCTGAACAAACACGTGTGTGGAAGGGCCATCCCCGTCGTAACTCGAGAATATACCCCAGGTTCCCGCCGCAACTCGAGAAAAATCATGAGACTTCCCCCTCGCCGCGAGATGAGGCCCGATCACTGCACTGCGTGCAGAGCAATTCCGTGTTGCACATCACACATGAAAGGAGCCTTGATTTCCGCGATGGCACTCCAGAGAAACCCCAAAAACACTGTTTCAAGGCTAAAGTGATCCTGAGTTCACTGTAGCAACATGAAAGAGCTCCGTGTACCAAACATCAACTTGAGATGAGAGGTTTGTCCCTGGCTTTGACTCCAGAGGAATACCACCTTACCACAAGCACCATAAGAGGAGGCTTCTCTCAGCGCTGGGTATGTGAGAGGGACCCTGACTTTGCGGCCTCAAGTGGAATGGACACCGCGATGCCCTGACTCGAAATAAGGCCGGATATCCCTGCAGTGACTTGAATGCAGGCTCGTCTTGCATCTCCCAATACGAAAGGATGTCTGAATCCCCTGTGGATACTACAGAGAAAAACCGAGTTCCCCACCTCATCGTGACCGGAGGCCTCACATCCTTTGAAAACTCCAGAGGTATGCGGAGATCAGTGACTCCAAAGGAGACGATGCCTGACTCATCGTGAAACTTGATAGGAGTCCCAGGATTCCTGTGGCACGTGCAACGGGACCCTTGGTCTCCCGCCTCAGCTGGAGAGGCGTCCCAATTGCCCTGCCAAGCCTCGAGGAGAATCCCGAGTTGTCCCTCGCAACTAGGAAGGAGTCCTGACGTCGCTGAACAAACACGTGTTTGGAAAGGCCATCCCCGTCGTAACTCGAGAATATACCCCAGATTCCCGCCGCAACTCGAGAAAAACAATGAGCCTCCCCCCTCGCCACGACATGAGGCCCGATTCCCCTGCACTTCGTGCAGAGCAATTCCGTGTTGCACATCACACATGAAAGGAGCCTGGATTTCCTTGATGGCACTCCAGAGAAACCCCAAGAACACTGTTTCAAGGCTGAAGGGATCCTGAGGTCACGGTAGCCACATGAAAGACCTCCGTGGACCAAAAATCAACTTGAGATGAGAGGTTAGTCCCTGGCTTCTACTCCAGAGGAGTACAACCTTACCATACGCACCTCAAGAGGAGGCTTCTCTCAGCTGTAGGTATGTGAGAGGGATCCTGAGTTAGTGGCCTCAAGTGGAATGGACACGGGGAGGCCCTGACTCGAAATAAGGCCGGATATCCCTGCAGTGACTTGAATGCAGGCCCGACTTGCATCTCCTAAGACGAAAGGATGTCTGAATCCCCTATGGAGACCACAGAGAACGAACTAGTTCCCCACCTCATCGCGACCGGAGGCCTCATATCCTTTGAAAATTCCAGAGGTACGCGCAGATCAGTGCCTCCAAAGGAGACGATGCCTGACTCCTCGTGAAACTTCATAGGAGTCCCAGGATTCCTGTGGCACGTGGAAAGGGACCCTTGGTCTCCCGCCTCAGGTGGAGAGGCGTCCCAATTGCCCTGCCAAGACTCGAGGAGAATCTCGAGTTGTCCCTCGGAACTAGGCAGGAGTCCTTACGTCGCTGAACAAACACGTGTGTGGAAGGGCCATCCCCGTCGTAACTCGAGAATATACCCCAGGTTCCTGGCGCAACTCGAGAAAAACCATGAGACTTCCCCCTCGCCGTGAGATGAGGCCCAATTCCCATGCACTGCGTGCAGAGCAATTCCGTGTTGCCCATCACACTTGAAAGAAGCCTTGATTTCCTTGATGGCACTCCAGAGAAACCCTAAGAACACTCTTTCAAGGCTAGAGGGATCCTGAGGTCACTGGAGCAACACAAAAGAGCTCCGTGGACCAAAAATCAACTCGAGATGAGAGGTTAGTCCCTGGCTTTGACTCCAGAGGAATACCACCTTACCTCAAGCACCTCAAGAGGAGGCTTGTCTCAGCTCTAGGTATGTGAGAGGGACCCTGAGTTTGCGGCATCAAGTGGAATGGACACCACGATGCCCTGACTCGAAATAAGGCTGGATATCCCGGCAGTGACTTGAATGCAGGCTCGTCTTGCATCTTCCAAGACGAAAGGATGTCTGAATCCGCTGTGGAGACCACAGAGAAACACCGAGTTCCCCACCTCATCGCGACCGGAGTCCTCACATCCTTTCAAAACTCCAGAGGTACACGGAGATCAATGCCTCCAAAGGAGACGATGCCTGACTCCTCGTGAAACTTGATAGGAGTCCCAGGATTCCTGTGGCACGTGGAAAGCGACACTTGGTCTCCCGCCTCAGCTGGAGAGGCGTCCCAATTGCCCTGCCAAGCCTCGAGGAGAATCCCGAGTTGTCCCTCGCAATTAGGCAGGAGTCCTGACTTCGCTGAACAAACACGTGTGTGGAAGGGCCATCCCCGTCGTAACTCGAGAATATACCCCATGTTCCCGCCGCAACTCGAGAAAAACCATGAGACTTCCCCCTCGCCGCGAGATGAGGCCCGATTCCCCTGCACTGCGTGCAGAGCAATTCCGTGTTGCACATCACACAGGAAAGGAGCCTTGATTTCCTCGATGGCACTCCAGAGAAACCCGAAGAACACTGTTTCAAGGCTAGAGGGATCCGGAGGTCACTGTAGCAACAAAAAAGAGCTCCGTGGACCAAAAATCAACTCGAGATGAGAGGTTAGTTCCTGGCTTCGACTCCAGAGGAATATCACCTTTCCACAAGCACCTCAAGAGGAGGCTTCTCTCAGCTCTAGGTATGTAAGAGGGACCCTGAGTTTATGGCCTCAAGTGGAATGGACACCTCGATGCCCTGACTCGAAATAAGTCCGGATATCCCTGCAGTGACTTGAATGCAGGCTCGTCTTGCATCTCCCAAGACGAAAGGATGTCTGAATCCCCTGTGGAGACCACAGAGAAAGACCTAGTTCCACAACTCATCGCGACCGGAGGCCTCACATCCTTTGAAAACTCCACAGGTACCCGGAGATCAGTGTCTCCAAAGGAGACGATGCCTGACTCATCGTGAAACTTGATAGGAGTCCCAGGATTCCTGTGGCACGTGGAAAGGGACCCTTGGTCACCCGCCTCAGCTGGAGAGGCGTCCCAATTGCCCTGCCAAGCCTCGAGGAGACTCACGAGTTGTCCCTCGCAACTAGGCAGGAGTCCTGACGTCGCTGAACAAACACGTGTGTGGAAGGGCCATCCCCGTCGTAACTCGAGAATATACCCCAGTTTCCCACCACAACTCGAGAAAAACCATGAGACTCCCCCCGCGCCGCGACATGAGGCCCGATTCCCCTGCACTTCGTGCAGAGCAATTCCGTGTTGCACATCACACATGAAAGGAGCCTGGATTTCCTTGATGGCACTCCAGAGAAACTCCAAGAACACTGTTTCAAGGCTAGAGGGATCCTGAGGTCATTGTAGCAACACGAAAGAGCTCCGTGGACCAAAAATCAACTCGAGAGGAGAGGTTAGTCCCTGGCTTCGACTCCAGAGGAATACCACCTTACCACAAGCACCTCAAGAGGAGGCTTCTCTCAGCTCTAGGTATGTGAGAGGGATCCTGAGTTAGTGGCCTCAAGTGGAATGGACACGGGGAGGCCCTGACTCGAAATAAGGCCGGATATCCCTGCAGTGACTTGAATGCAGGCTCGACTTGCATCTCCCAAGATGAAAGGATGTCTGAATCCCCTATGGAGACCACAAAGAACGAACTAGTTCCCCACCTCATCGCGACCGGAGGCCTCATATCTTTGAAAATTCCAGAGGTACGCGGAGATCAGTGCCTCCAAAGGAGACGATGCCTGACTCCTCGTGAAACTTGATAGGAGTGCCAGGATTCCTGTGGCGCGTGAAAAGGGACCCTTGGTCTCCCGCCTCAGCTGGAGAGGCGTCCCAATTGCCCTGCCAAGCCTCGAGGAGAATCCCGAGTTTTCCTCTCAACTAGGCAGGAGTCCTGACGTCGCTGAACAAATACGTGTGTGGAAGGGCCATCCCCGTCGTAACTCGAGAATATAGCCCAGGTTCCCGCCGCAACTCGAGAAAAACCATGAGACTTCCCCCTCGCCGCGAGATGAGGCCTGATTCCCCTGCACTGCGTGCAGAGCAATTCCGTGTTGCACATCACACATGAAAGGAGCCTTGATTTCCTTGATGGCACTCCAGAGAAATCCCAAGAACACTGTTTCAAGGCTAGAGGGATCCTGAGGTGACTGTAGCAACACGAAAGAGCTCCGTGGACCAAAAATCAACTCGAGATGAGAGGTTAGTCCCTGGCTTCGACTCCAGAGGAATACCACCTTACCACAAGCACCTCAAGAGGAGGCTTCTCTCAGCTCTATGAATGTGAGAGGGACCCTGAGTTTGCGGCATCAAGTGGAATGGACACCACGATGCCCTGACTCGAAATAAGGCCGGATATCCTTGCAGTGACTTGAATGCAGGCTCGTCTTGCATCTCCCAAGACGAAAGGATGTCTGAATCCCCTGTGGAGACCACAGAGAAAGACCTAGTTCCCCACCTCATCGCGACCGGAGGCCTCACATTCTTTGAAAACTCCAGAGGTACGCGGAGATCAATGCCCCCAAAGGAGACGATGCCTGACTCCTCGTGAAACTTGATAGGAGTCCCAGGATTCCTGTGGCACGTGGAAAGGGACCCTTGGTCTCCCGTCTCAGCTTGAGAGGCGTCCCAATTGTCCTGCCAAGCCTCGAGGAGAATCCCGAGGTGTCCCTCGCAACTAGGCAGGAGTCCTGACGTGGCTGAACAAACACGTGTGTGGAAGGGCCATCCCCGTCGTAACTCGAGAATATACCACATGTTCCCGCCGCAACTCGAGAAAAACCATGAGACTTTCCCCTCGCCGCGAGATGAGGCCCGATTCCCCTGCACTGCATGCAGAGCAATTCCGTGTTGCACATCACACATGAAAGGAGCCTTGATTTCCTTGATGGCACTCCAGAGAAACCCCAAGAACACTGTTTCAAGGCTAGAGGGATCCTGAGGTTACTGTAGCAACACGAAAGAGCTCCGTGGACCAAAAATCAACTCGAGATGAGAGGTTAGTCCCTGGCTTCGACTCCAGAGGAATACCACCTTACCACAAGCACCTCAAGAGGAGGCTTCTCTCAGCTCTAGGTATGTGAGAGGGACCCTGAGATTGCGGCCTCAAGTGGAATGGACACCGCGATGCCCTTACTCGAAATAAGGCCGGATATCCCTGCAGTGACTTGAATGCAAGCTCGTCTTGCATCTCACAAGACGAAAGGATGTTTTAATCCCCTGTGGAGACCACAGAGAAAGACCTAGTTACCCACCTCATCGCGACCGGAGGCCTCACATCCTTTGAAAACTCCAGAGGTACGCGGAGATCAGTGCCTCCAAAGGAGACGATGCCTGACTCCTCGTGAAACTTGATAGGAGTCCCAGGATTCCTGTGGCACGTGGAAAGGAACCCTTGGTCTCCCGCCTTAGCGGGAGAGGCGTCCCAATTGCCCTGCCAAACCTCGAGGAGAATCCCGAGTTTTCCTCGCAACTAGGCAGGAGTCCTGTCGTCGCTGAACAAACAGGTGTGTGGAAGGGGCATTCCCGTCGTAGCTCGAGAATATACCCCAGGTTCCCGCCGCAACTCGAGAAAAACCATGAGACTTCCCCCTCCCCGCGAGATGAGGCCCGATTCCCCTGCACTGCATGCAGAGCAATTTCGTGTCGCACATCACACATGAAAGGAGCCTTGATTTCCTCGATGGCACTCCAGAGAAACTCCAAGAACACTGTTTCAAGGCTAGAGGGATCTTGAGGTCACTGTAGCAACACGAAAGAGCTCCGTGGACCAAAAATCAACTCGAGATGAGAGGTTAGTCCCTGGCTTCGACTCCAGAGGAATACCACCTTCCCACAAGTACCTCAAGAGGAGGCTTCTCTCAGCTCTAGGTATGTGAGAGGGACCCTGAGTTTGCGGCCTCAAGTGGCATGGACACCGCGATGCCCTGACTCGAAATAAGGCCGGATATCCCTGCAGTGACTTGAATACAGGCTCGTCTTGCATCTCCCAAGATGAAAGGATGTCTTAATCCCCTGTGGAGACGACAGAGACAGACCTAGTTCCCCACCTCATCACGACCGGAGGCCTCACATCCTTTGAAAACTCCAGAGGTACGCAGAGATCAGTGCCTCCAAAGGAGACGATGCCTGACTCCTCGTGAAACTTGATAGGAGTCCCAGGATTCCTGTGGCTCGTGGAAAGGGACCCTTGGTCTCCCGCCTCAACTGGAGAGGCGTCCCAATTGCCCTGCCAAGCCTCGAGGAGAATCCCGAGTTTTCCTCTCAACTAGGCAGGAGTCCTGACGTCGCTGAACAAACACGTGTGTGGAAGGGCCATCCCCGTCGAAACTCGAGAATATACCCCAGGTTCCCGCCGCAACTCGAGAAAAACCATGAGACTTCCCCGACGCCGCGAGATGAGGCCCGATTCCCCTGCACTGCATGCAGAGCAATTCGGTGTTGCACATTGCACATGAAAGGAACCTTGATTTCCTCGATGGCACTCCAGAGAAGCCCCAAGAACACTGTTTCAAGGCTAGAGGGATCCTGCGGTCACTGTAGCAACACGAAAGAGCTCGGTGGACCAAAAATCAACTCGAGATGAGAGGTTAGTCCCTGGCTTCAACTCCAGAGGAATACCACCTTACCACAAGCACCTCAAGAGGAGGCTTCTCTCAGTCCTAGGTATGTGAGAGGGACCCTGAGTTTGCGGCCTCAAGTGGAATGGACACGGGGATGCCCTGACTCGAAATAAGGCCGGATATCCCTGCAGTGACTTGAATGCAGGCTCGTCTTGCATCTCCCAAGACGAAAGGATGTCTGAATCCCCTGTGGAGACCACAGAGAAAGACCTAGTTCCCCACATCATCGCGACAGGAGGCCTCACATCCTTTGAAAACTCCAGACGTATGCGGAGATCAGTGCCTCCCAAGGAGACGATGCCTGACTCCTCGTGAAACTTCATAGGAGTCCCAGGATTCCTGTGGCACGTGGAAAGGGACACTTGGTCTCCCGCCTCAGCTGGAGAGGCGTCCCAATTGCCCTGCCAAGCCTCGAGGAGAATCCCGAGTTGTCCCTCGCAACTAGGCAGGAGTCCTGACGTCCCTGAACAAACACGTGTGTGGAAGGGCCATCCCCGTCGTAACTCGAGAATATATCCCAGGTTCCCGCCGCAACTCGAGAAAAACCATGAGACTTCCCCCTCGCCGCGAGATGAGGCCCGATTCCCCTGCACTGCGTGCAGAGCAATTCCGTGTTGCACATCACACATGAAAGGAGCCTTGATTTACTTGATGGCACTCCAGAGAAACCCCAAGAACACTGTTTCAAGGCTAGAGGGATCCTGAGGTCACTGTAGCAACACGAAAGAGCTCCGTGGACCAAAAATCAACTCGAGATGAGAGGTTAGTCCCTGGCTTCGACTCCAGAGGAATACCACCTTACCACAAGCACCTCAAGAGGAGGCTTCTCTCAGCTTTAGGTATGTGAAAGGGACCCTGAGTTTGGGGACTCAAGTGGAATGGACACCGCGATGCCCTGACTCGAAATAAGTCCGGATATCCCTGCAGTGACTTGAATGCAGGCTCGTCTTGCATCTCCCAAGACGAAAGGATGTCTGAATCCCCTGTGGAAACCACAGAGAAAGACCTAGTTCCCCACCTCATCGCGACCGGAGGCCTCACATCCTATGAAAACTCCAGAGGTACGCGGAGATCAGTGCCTCAAAAGAAGATGATGCCTGACTCCTCATGAAACTTGATAGGAGTCCCAGGAATCCTGTGGCACGTGGAAAGGGACCCTTGGTCTCCCGCCTCAGCTGGAGAGGCGTCCCAATTGCCCTGCCAAGCCTCGGGGAGAATCCCGAGTTGTCCCTCGCAACTAGGCAGGAGTCCTGACGTCGCTGAACAAACACGTGTGCGGACGGGCCATCCCCGTCGTAACTCGAGAATATACCCCAGGTTCCCGCCGCTACTCGAGACAAACCATGAGTGTTCCCCCTCGCTGCGAGATGAGGCCCGATTCCCTTGCACTGCGTGCAGAGCAATTCCGTGTTGCACATCACACATGAAAGGAACCTTGATTTCCTTGATGGCACTCCAGAGAAAGCCCAAGAACACTGTTTCAAGGCTAGAGGGATCCTGAGGTCACTGTAGCAACACGAAAGAGCTCCGTGGACCAAAAATCAACTCGAGATGAGAGGTTAGTCCCTGGCTTCGACTCCAGAGGAATCCCACCTTACCACAAGCACCTCAAGAGGAGGCTTCTCTCAGCTCTAGGTATGTGAGAGGGACCCTGAGTTTGCGGCCTCAAGTGGAATGGACACCGCGATGCCCTGACTCGAAATAAGGCCGGATATCCCTGCAGTGACTTGAATGCAGGCTCGTCTTGCATCTCCCAAGACGAAAGGATGTCTGAATCCCCTGTGGAGACCACAGAGAAAGAACTAGTTCCCACCTCATCGTGACCGGAGGCCTCACATCCTTTGAAAACTCCAGAGGTACGCGGAGATCAGTGCCTCCAAAGGAGACGATGCCTGACTCCTCGTGATACTTGATAGGAGTCCTAGGATTCCTGTGGCACGTGGAAAGGGACCCTTGGTCTCCCGCCTCAGCTGGAGAGGCGTCCCAATTGCCCTGCCAAGCCTCGAGGAGAATCCCGAGTTGTCCTTCGCAACTAGGCAGGAGTCCTGACGTCGCTGAACAAACACGTGTGTGGACGGGCCATCCCCGTCGTAACTCGAGAATATACCCCAGGTTCCCGCCGCAACTCGAGAAAAACCATGAGACTTCCCCCTCGCCGTGAGATGAGGCCCGATTCCCCTGCACTGCATGCAGAGCAATTCCGTGTTGCACATCACACATGAAAGGAGCCTTGATTTCCTCGATGGCACTCCAGAGAAACTCCAAGAACACTGTTTCAAGGCTAGAGGGATCCTGAGGTCACTGTAGCAACACGAAAGAGCTCCGTGGACCAAAAATCAACTCAAAATGAGAGGTTAGTCCCTGGCTTCGACTCCAGAGGAATACCACCTTACCACAAGCACCTCAAGAGGAGGCTTCTCTCAGCTCTAGGTATGTGAGAGGGACCCTGAGTTTGCGGCCTCAAGTGGAATGGACACTGGGATAACCTGACTCGAAATAAGGCCGGATATCCTTGCAGTGACTTGAATGCAGGCTCGTCTTGCATCTCCCAAGACGAAAGGATGTCTGAATCCCCTGTGGAGACCACAGAGAAAGACCTAGTTCCCCACCTCATCGCGACTGGAGGCCTCACATCCTTTGAAAACTCCAGAGGGACGCGGAGATCAGTGCCTCCAAAGGAGACGATGCCTGACTCTTCGTGAACTTGATAGGAGTCCCAGGATTCCTGTGGCATGTGGAAAGGGACCCTTGGTTTCCCGCCTCAGCTGGAGAGTCTTCCCAATTGCCCTGCCAAGCCTCGAGGAGAATCCCGAGTTGTCCTTCGCAACTAGGCAGGAGTCCTGACCTCGCTGAACAAACACGTGTGTGGAAGGGCCATCCCCGTCGTAACTCGAGAATATAACCCAGGTTCCCGCCGCAACTCGAGAAAAACAATGAGACTTCCCCCTCGCCGCGAGATGAGGCCCGATTCCCCTGCACTGCGTGCAGAGCAATTCCGTGTTGCACATGACACATGAATGGAGCCTTGATTTCCTTGATGGCACTGGAGAGAAACCCCAAGAACACTGTTTCAAGGCTAGAGGGATCCTGAGGTCACTGTAGCAGCACGAAAGAGCTCCGTGGACCAAAAATCAACTCGAGATGAGAGGTTATTCCCTGGCTTCGACTTCAGAGGAATACCACCTTACCACAAGCACCTCAAGAGGAGGCTTCTCTCAGCTCTAGGTATGTGAGAGTGTTGGGGTCCCTTAATGGACTGGAATCTGGAGGTACGGAGTCGACGATATGAAAGTGAAGGAGAGAAACAGGCCGATGTCCCTTGGTTTACGCAGAGGACCAATAAAGTCCTTGACACAGGACTTGCATCGCTCACGTAGGCACCAGGCGCCCTCTCGAGGGGGTCTTAGAATCCCGGGCAGAAAAGTGAGCACGACGGGTCTCCACGCTCCAGAGAGTCAGCCAGAAAAGGAGAGAGAGAGAGAGAAAGACAAAAAAAAACCCGGGGACCCAAGCTGTGATGGAGCAAAGGTGCTTTAATGATTTTTCTATGAGTATATATAGGCTGCAATACAAGAAACTTCTCTCGGGAATGATAGAGATCAGAAAACCAAATGTACAGCAAACGTTACCAAGGAAACATGGGCTAAAAGTAGTCACAAGGTCAGAAGACTATCTCTATCTCAAGAAAGGGGAAGGAGCCTAAGCTGTTTTGTCCTAAGGAGAATGTTTACTAAAGGAGACTCATGCTTGCCTCACACAATGACCTCAGTCCCTGGGAGCAGCGTGCTGTTCCGCTTGAAGGGGGATAAAGGACTCATGAGAGACAGCACATAGGAATCCTCCCGAAAAACATTCCCAGACATGAGAGGGACCCTGAGGTGGCGGCCTCAAGTGGAATGGACACCGCGATGCCCTGACTCGAAATAAGGCCGGATATCCCTGCAGTGACTTGAATGCAGGCTCGTCTTCCATCTCCCAAGAGGAAAGGATGTCTGAATCCCCTGTGGGGACCACAGAGAAAGACCTATTTCCCCACCTCATCGCGACCGGAGGCCTCAAATTCTTTGAAAACTCCAGAGGTACGGGGAGATCAGTGCCTCCAAAGGAGACGATGCCTGACTCCTCATGAAACTTGATAGGAGTCCTAGGATTCCTGTGGCACGTGGAAAGGGACCCTTGGTTTCCCTTCTCCGCTGGAGAGGCGTCCCAATTGCCCTGCCAAGCCTCGAGGAGAATCCCGAGATGTCCCTCACAACTAGCCAGGAGTCCTGAAGTCGCTGAACAAACACGTGTGTGGTAGGGCCTTCCCCATTGTAACTCGAGAATATACCCCAGTTTCCCGCCGCAACTCGAGAAAAACCATGAGACTTCCCCCTCGCCGAGAGATGAGGCCTGATTCCCCTGCACTGCGTGCAGAGCAATTCCCTGTGGGACATCAAACATGAAAGGAGCCTTGATTTTTTTGATGGCACTCCAGAGAATCCCCAAGAACACTGTTTCAAGGCTACAGGGATCCTGAGGTCAGTGTAGCAACACGAAAGAGCTCTGTGGACCAAAAATCAACTCGAGATGAGAGGTTAGTCCCTGGCTTCGACTCCAGAGGAATACCACCTTACCACAAGCACCTCAAGAGGAGGCTTCTCTCAGCTGTAGGTATGTGAGAGGGACCCTGAGTTTGCGACCTCAAGTTGAATGGACACCACGATTCCCTGACTCGAAATAAGGCCGGATATCCCTGCAGTGACTTGAATGCAGGCTCGTCTTGCATCTCCCAAGACGAAAGGATGTCTGAATCCCCTGTGGAGACCACAGAAAAAGACCTAGTTCCACACCTCATCGCGACCGGAGGCCTCACATCCTTTGAAAAGTCCAGAGGTACGCGGAGATCAGTGCCTCCAAAGGAGACGATGCCTGACTCCTCGTGAAACTTGATAGGAGTCCCAAGATTCCTGTGGCACGTGGAAAGGGACCCTTGGTCTGCCGCCTCAACTGGAGAGGCGTCCCAATTGCCCTGCCAGGCCTCGAGGAGAATCCCGAGTTGTCCCTCGCAACTAGGCAGGAGTCCTGACGTCGCTGAACAAACACGTGTGTGGAAGGGCCATCCCCGTCGTAACTCGAGAATATACCCCAGGTTCCCGCCGCTACTCGAGAAAAACCATGAGACTTCACCCTCGCCGCGAGATGAGGCCCGATTCCCCTGCACTGCGTGCAGAGCAATTCCGTGCTGCACATCACACATGAAAGGAGCCTTGATTTCCTTGGTGGCACTCCAGAGAAACCCCAAGAACACTGTTTCAAGGCTAGAGGGACCCTGAGGTCACTATAGCACACGAAAGAGATCCATGGACCAAAAATCAACTCGAGATGAGAGGTTAGTCCCTGGCTTCGACTCCAGAGGAATACCACCCTACCACAAGCACCTCAAGAGGAGGCTTCTCTCAGCTCTAGGTATGTGAGAGGAACCCTGAGTTTGCGGCCTCAAGTGGAATGGACACCGCGATGCCCTGACTCGAAATAAGGCCGGATATCCCTGCAGTGACTTGAATGCAGGCTTGTCTTGCATCTCCCAAGATGAAAGGATGTCTGAATCCCCTGTGGGGACCACAGAGAAAGACCTATTTCCCCACCTCATCGCGACCGGAGGCCTCACATCCTTTGAAAACTCCAGAGGTACGGGGAGATCAGTGCCTCCAAAGGAGACGATGCCTGACTCCTCATGAAACTTGATAGGAGTCCTAGGATTCCTGTGGCACGTGGAAAGGGACCCTTGGTCTCCCTTCTCCGCTGGAGAGGCATTCCAATTGCCCTGCCAAGCCTCGAGGAGAATCCCGAGTTGTCCCTCACAACTAGCCAGGAGTCCTGAAGACGCTGAACAAACACGTGTGTGGAAGGGCGATTCCCATCGTAACTCGAGAATATACCCCAGGTTCCCGCCGCAAGTCGAGAAAAACCATGAGAATTCCCCCTCGCCGCGAGATGAGGCCCGATTCCCCTGCACTGCGTGCAGAGCAATTCCCTGTGGGACATCAAACATGAAAGGAGCCTTGATTTTTTTGATGGCACTCCAGAGAATCCCCAAGAACACTGTTTCAAGGCTAGAAAGATCCTGAGGTCACTGTAGCAACACGAAATAGCTCCGTGGACCAAAAATCAACTCGAGATGAGAGGTTAGTCCCTGGCTTCAAATCCAGCGGAATACCACCTTACCACAAGCACCTCAAGAGGAGGGTTCTCTCAGCTCTAGGTATGTGAGAGGGACCCTGAGTTTGCGGCCTCAAGTGGAATGGACACCGCGATGCCCTGACTCGAATAAGTCCGAATATCCCTGCAGTGACTTGAATGCAGGCTCGGCTTGCATCTCCCAAGACGAAAGGATGTCTGAATCCCCTGTGGAGACCACAGAGAAAGACCTATTTCCACACCTCTTCGCGAACAGAGGCCTCACATCCTTTGAAAACTCCAGAGGTACGCGGAGATCAGTGCCTCCAAAGGAGACGATGCCTGACTCCTCGTGAAACTTGATAGGAGTCCCAGGATTCCTGTGGCACTTGGAAAGGGACCCTTGGTCTCCCGCCTCGGCTGGAGAAGCGTCCCAGTTGCCCTGCCAAGCCTCGAGGAGAATCCCGAGGTGTCCCTCGCAACTAGGCACGGGTCCTGACGTCGCTTAACAAACACGTGTGTGGAAGGGCCATCCCCGTCGTAACTCGAGAATATACCCCAGGTTCCCGCCGCAACTCGAGAAAAACCATGAGACTTCCCCCTTGCCGCGAGATGAGGCCCGATTCCCCTGCACTGCGTGCAGAGCAATTCCGTGTTGCACATCAAACATGAAAGGACCCTTGATTTCCTTGATGGCACTCCAGAGAAACCCCAAGAACACTGTTTCAAGGCTAGAGGGATCCTGAGGTCACTGTAGCAACACGAAAGAGCTCCGTGGACCAAAAATCAACTCGAGATGAGAGGTTAGTCCCTGGCTTCGACTCCAGAGGAATACCAACTTACCACAAGCACCTCAAGAGGAGGCATCTCTCAACTCTAGGTATGTGAGAGGGACCCTGAGTTTGCGGCCTCAAGTGGAATGGACACCGCGATGCCCTGACTCGAAATAAGGCCAGATATCCCTACAGTGACTTGAATGCAGGCTCGTCTTGCATCTCCCAAGGCGAAAGGATGTCTGAATCCCCTGTGGAGACCACAGAGAAAGACCTATTTCCCAACCTCTTCTCGACCAGATTCTTCACATCCTTTGAAAACTCCAGAGGTACGCGGAGATCAGTGCCTCCAAAGGAGACGATGCCTGACTCCTCGTGAAACTTGATGGGAGTCCCAGGATTCCTGTGGCACGTGAAAAGGGACTCTTGGTCTCCCGCCTCAGCTGGAGAGGCGTCCCAATTGCCCTGCCAAGCCTCGAGGAGAATCCCGAGCTGTCTCTCGCAACTGGACAAGAGTCCTGACATCGCTGAACAAACACGTGTGTAGAAGGGCCATCCCCGACGCAACTCGAGAATATACCCCAGGTTCCCGCCGCAACTCGAGAAAAACCATGAGACTTCCCCATCGCCGCCAGATGAGGCCAGATTCCCCTGAACTGCGTGCAGAGCAATTCCGTGTTGACATCACACATGAAAGGAATCTTGATTTCCTTGATGGCACTCCAGAGAAACCCCAAGAACACTGTTTCAAGGCTAGAGGGATCCTGAGGTCACTGTAGCAACACGAAAGAGCTCCGTGGACCAAAAATCAACTCGAGATGAGAGCTTAGTCCCTTGCTTCGACTACAGAGAAATACCACATTAATACATGCACCTCAAGAGGAGGCTTCTCTCAGCTCTGGGTATGTGAGAGGGACCCTGAGTTTGCGGCCTCAAGTGAATGGACACCGCGATGCCCTGACTCGAAATACGTCCGAATATCCCTGCAGTGACTTGAATGCAGGCTCGGCTTGCATCTCCCAAGACGAAAGGATCTCTGAATCCCCTGTGGAGACCACAGAGAAAGACCTATTTCCTCACCTCTTCGCGAACAGAGGCCTCACATCCTTTGAAAACTCCAGTGGTACGCAGAGATCAGTGCTTCCAAAGAAGATGATGCCTGACTCCTCGAGAAACTTGATAGGAGTCCCAGGATTCCTGTGGCACGTGGAAAGGGACCCTTGGTCTCCCGCCTCAGCTGGAGAGGCGTCCCAATTGCCCTGCCAAGCCTCGAAGAGAATCCCGAGTTGTCCCTCGCAGCTAGGCAGGAGTCCTAACGTCGCTGAACAAACACGAGTGTGGAAGGGCCATCCCCGTCGTAACTCGAGAATATACCCCAGGTTCCCCCCACAACTTGAGAAAAACCATGAGACTTGCCTTCGCCGCGAGATGAGGCCCGAATCCCCTGCACTGCGTGCAGAGCAATTCCGTGTTGCAAATCACACATGAAAGGAGCCTTGATTTCCTTGATGGCACTCCAGAGAAACCCCAAGAACACTGTTTCAAGGCTAGGGGGATCCTGAGGTCACTGTAGCAACATGAAAGAGCTCCGTGGACCAAAAATCAACTCGAGATGAGAGCTTAGTCCCTGGCTTCTACTCCAGAGGAATCCCACCTTACCACAAGCACCTCAAGAGGAGGCTTCTCTCAGCTCTAGGTATGTGAGAGGCACCCTGAGTTTGCGGCCTCAAGTGGATTGGACACCGCGATGCCCTGACTCGAAATAAGGCCGGATATCCCTGCAGTGACTTGAATGCAGGCTCGTCTTCCATCTCCCAAGACGAAAGGATGTCTGAATCCCCTGTGGAGACCACAGAGAAAGACCTAGTCCCCCACCTCATCGCGACCGGAGGCCTCACATCCTTTGAAAACTCCAGAGGTACGCGGAGATCAGTGCCTCCAAAGGAGACGATGCCTGACTCCTCGTGAAACTTGATAGGAGTCCCAGGATTCCTGTGGCACGTGTAAAGGGACCCTTGGCCTCCCGCCTCAGCTAGAGAGGCGGCCGAATTGCCCTGCCAAGCCTCGAGGAGAATCCTGAGTTTTCCCTCGCAACTAGGCAGGAGTCCTGACGTCGCTGAACATACACGTTTGTGGAAGGGCCATCCCCGTCGTAACTCGAGAATATAGCCCAGGTTCCCGCCGCAACACGAGAAAAACCATGAGACTTTCCCCTCGCCGCGAGATGAGGTCCGATTCCCCTGCACTGCGTGCAGAGCAATTCCGTGTTGCACATCACACATGAAAGGAGCCTTGATTTCCTTGATGGCACTCCAGAGAAACCCCAAGAACACTGTTTCAAGGCTAGAGGGATCCTGAGGTCCCTGGAGCAGCACGAAAGAGCTCCGTGGACCAAGAATCAACTCAAGATGAGAGGTTAGTCCCTGGCTTCGACTCCAGAGGAATAACGCCTTACCACAAGAACCTCAAGAGGAGGCTTCTCTCAGCTCTAGGTATGTGAGAGGGACCGTGACTTTGCGGCCTCAAGTGGAATGGACACCGCGATGCCCTGACTCGAAATAAGGCCGGATATCCCTGCAGTGACTTGAATGCAGGTTCGTCCTGCATCTCCCAAGATGAAAGGATGTCTGAATCCCCTGTGGAGATCACAGAGAAAGACCTAGTTCCCCACCTCATCGCGACTGGAGGCCTCACATAATTTGAAAACTACAGAGGTACGCGGAGATCAGTGCCTCCAAAGGAGACGATGCCTAACTCCTCGTGAAACTTGATAGGAGTCCCAGGATTCCTGTAGCACGTGGAAAGGGAACCGTGGTCTCCCGCCTCAGCTGGAGAGGCGTCCCAATTGCCCTCCGAAGCCTCGAGGAGAATCCCGAGTTGTCCCTCGCAACTAGGCATGAGTCCTGACGTCGCTGAACAAACCCGTGTGTGGAAGGGCCATCCCCGTCGTAACTGGATGATATACCCGAGGTTCCCACCACAACTCGAGAAAAACCTTGAGACTTCCCCCTCGCCACGAGATGAGGCCCGATTCCCCTGCACTGCGTGCAGAGCAATTCCGTGTTGCACATCACACATGAAAGGAGCCTTGATTTCCTTGATGGCACTCCAGAGAAACCCCAAGAACACTGTTCCAAGGCTAGAGGGATCCTGAGGTCACTGTAGCAACACGACAGAGCTCCATGGACCAAGAATCAACTCGAGATGAGAGGTTAGTCCCTGGCTTCGACTCCAGAGGAATCCCACCTTACCAGAAGCACCTCAAGAAGAGGCTTCTATCAGCTCTAGGTATATGTGAGGGACCCTGAGTTTTGGGCCTCAAGTGGAATGGACACCGCGATGCCCTTTCTCGATATAAGGCCGGATATCCCTGCAGTGACTTAAATGCAGGCTCTCTTGCATCTGCCAATACGAAAGGATGTGTGAATCCGCTGTGGAGAATACAGAGAAAGACCTAGTTCCCCACCTCATCGCGACCGGAGGCCTCACATCCTATGAAAACTCCAGAGGTACGTGGAGATCAGTGCCTCTAAAGGAGACGATGCCTGACTCCTCGTAAAATTTGATAGGAGTCCCAGGATTTCTATGGCACGTGGAACGGGACCCTTCGTCTCCTGCCTCAGCTGGAGAGGCGTCCCAATTGCCCTGCCAAGCCTCGAGGAGACTCCCGAGTTGTCCCTCGCAACAGGGCAGGAGTCCTGACGTTGCTGAACAAACACGTGTGTGGAAGGGCCATCCCCGTCGTAACTCGAGAATATACCCCAGGTTCCCGCCGCAACTCGAGAAAAACCATGAGACTTCCCCCTCGCCGCGAGATGAGGCCCGATTCCCCTGCACTGCGTGCAGAGCAATTCCGTGTTGCACATCACACATGAAAGGAGCCTTGATTTCCTTGATGGCACTCCAGAGAAACCCCAAGAACACTGTGTCAAGGCTAGAGGGATCCTGAGGTCACTGGAGCAACACGAAAGAGCTCCGTGAACCAAAAATCGACTCGAGATGAGAGGTTAGTCCCTGGCTTCGATTCCAGAGGAATACCGCCTTACCAGAAACACCTCAAGAGGAGGCTTCTCTCAGCTCTAGGTATGTGAGAGGGACCCTGAGTTTGGGGCCTCAAGAGGAATTGGACTCCGTGATGCCCTGACTTGAAATAAGGCCGGATATCCCTGCAGTGACTTGAATGCAGGCTCGTCTTCCATCTCCCAAGACGAAAGGATGTCTGAATTCCCTATGGAGACCACAGAGAAAGACCTAGTTCCCCACGTCATCGCGACCGGAGGCCTCACATCCTTTGAAAACTCCAGAGGTACGCGGAGATCAGTGCCTCCAAAGGAGACGATGCCTGACTCCTCGTGAAACTTGATAGGAGTCCCAGGATTCCTGTGGCACGGGGAAAGGGACCCTTGGTCTTCCGCCTCAGCTGGAGAGGCGTCCCAATTGCCCTGCCAAGCCTCGAGGAGAATCCCGAGTTGTCCCTCGCAACTAGGCAGGAGTCCTGCCGTCGCTGAACAAACACGTGTGTGGAAGGGCCATCCCCGTCGTAACTCGAGAATATACCCCAGGTTCCCGCCGCAACTCGAGAAAAACCATGAGACTTCCCCCTCGCCGCGAGATGAGGCCCGATTCCCCTGCACTGCGTGCAGAGCAATTCCGTGTTGCACATCACACATGAAAGGAGCCTTGATTTCCTTGAAGGCACCCCAGAGAAACCCCAAGAACACTGTTTCAAGGCTAGAGGGATCCTGAGCTCACTGTAGCAACACGAAAGAGCTCCGTGGACCAAAAATCAAATCGAGAGGAGAGGTTAGTCACTGGCTTCGACTCCAGAGGAATACCACCTTACCACAAGCACCTCAAGAGGAGGTTTCTCTCAGCTCTAGGTATGTGAGAGGGACCCTGAGTTTGGGGCCTCAAGTGGAATGGACATCGCGATGCCCTGACTCGAAATAAGGCCGGATATCCCTGCAGTGACTTGAATGCAGGCTCGTCCTCCATCTCCCAACACGAAAGGATGTCTGAGTTACCTGTGGAGACCGCAGAGAAAGACCTTGTTCCCCACCTCATCGCGACCGGAGGCCTGACATCCTTTGAAAACTTCTGAGGTATGCGGAGATCAGTGCCTCCAAAGGAGACGATGCCTGACTCCTTGTGAAACTTGATAGGAGTCCCAGGATTCCTGTGGCACGTGGAAAGGGACCCTTGGTCTCCCGCCTCAGCTGGAGAGGTCTCCCAATTGCCCTGCCAAGCCTCGAGGAGAATCCCGAGTTGTCCCTCACAACTAGGCAGGAGTCCTGACGTCGCTGAACAAACAAGTGTGTGGAAGGGCCATCCCCGTCGTAACTCGAGAATATACCCCAGGTTCCCACCGCAACTCGAGAAAAACCATGAGACTTCCCCCTCGCCGCGAGATGAGGCCCGATTCGCCTGAACTCCGTGCATAGCAATTCCGTGTTGCACATCACACATGAAAGGAGCCTTGATTTCCTTGATGGCACTCCAGAGAAACTCCAAGAACACTGTTTCAAGGCTAGAGGGATCCTGAGGTCACTGTAGCAACACGAAAGAGCTCCGTGGACAAAAAATCAACTCGAGATGAGAGGTTAGTCCGTGGCTTCGACTCCAGAGGAATACCACCTTCCCACAAGCACCTCAAGAGGAGGCTTTTTTCAGCTCTAGGTATGTGAGAGGGACCCTGAGTTTGCGTCCTCAAGTAAAATGAACACCGCGATGCCCTGACTCGAAATAAGGCCGGATATCCCTGCAGTGACTTGAATGCAGGCTCGTCTTGCATCTCCCAAGACGAAAGGGTGTCTGAATCCCCTGTGGAGACCACAGAGAAAGACCTAGTTCCCCACCTCTTCGCGACCGGAGGCCTCACATCCTTTGAAAACTCCAGAGGTACACGGAGATAAGTGCCTCCAAAGGAGACGATGCCTGACTCCTCGTTAACCTTGATGGGAGTCCCAGGATTCCTGTGGCACGTGGAAAGGGAACCTTGGTCTCCCGCCGCAGCTGGAGAGGCGTCCCAATTGCCCTGCCAAGCCTCGATAAAAATCCAGAGTTGTCCCTTGCAACTAGGCAGGAGTCCTGACGTCGCTGAACAAACACGTGTGTGGAAGGGCCATCCCCGTCGTAACTCGAGAATATAACCCAGGTTCCCTCCGCAACTCGAGAAAAACCATGAGACTTCCCCCTTGCCGCGAGATGAGGCCGATTCCCCTGCACTGCGTGCAGAGCAATTCCGTGTTGCACATCACACATGAAAGCAGCCTTGATTTCCTTGATGGCACTCCAGAGAAACCCCAAGAACACTGTTTCAAGGCTAGAGGGATCCTGAGGTCACTGTAGCAACAAAAAAGAGCTCCGTGGACCAAAAATCAACTCGAGATGAGAGGTTTGTCCCTGGCTTCGACTCCAGAGGAATACCGCCTTTCCACAAGCACCTCAAGAGGAGGCTTCTATCAGCTCCAGGTATGTGGGAGGAACCCTGAGTTTCCGGCCTCAAGTGGAATGGACACCGCAATGCCCTGACTCGAAATAAGGCCGTATATCCCTGCAGTGACTTGAATGCAGGCTCGTCTTGCATCTCCCAAGAAGAAAGGATGTCTGTATCCCCTGTGGAGACCACAGAGAAAGACTTAGTTCCCCACCTCATCGCGCCCGGAGGCCTCACATCCTTTGAAAACTAAGGTGGTAAGCGGAGATCAGTGCCTCCAAAGGAGACGATGCCTGACTCCTCGTGAAACTTGATAGGAGTTCCAGCATGCCTGTGGCACGAAGGGACACGTTGTCTCCCGCCTAAGCTGGTGAGGCGTCCCAATTTCCCTGCCAAGCCTCGAGGAGAATCCCGCGTTGTCCCTCGCAACTAGGCAGGAGTCCTGACGTCGTTGAAGAAACACGTGTGTGGAAGGGCCATCCCCGTCGTAACTCGAGAATATACCCCAGGTTCCCGCCGCAACTCGAGAGAAACCATGAGACTTCCCCTTCGCCGCGAGATGACGCCCGATTTCCCTGCACTGCATGCAGAGCAATTCCGTCTTGCACATTACACATGAAAGGAGCCTTGATTTCCTTGATGGCACTCCAGAGAAACCCCAGGAACACTGTTTCAAGGCTAGAGGGATCCTGAGGTCACTGTAGCAACACGAAAGCGTTCCGTGGACCAAAAATCAACTCGAGATGAGAGGTTAGTCCCTGGCTTCGACTCCAGAGGAATCCCACCTTACCACAAGCACCTCAAGAGGAGGCTTCTCTCAACTCCAGGTATGTGAGAAGGACCCTGAGTTTGCGGCCTCAAGTGGAACGGACACCGCGATGCCCTGACTCGAAATAAGGCCTGATATCCCTGCAGAGACTTGAATGCAGGCTCCTCTTGCATCTCCCAAGACGAAAGGATGTCTGAATCCCCTGTGCAGACCACAGAGAAAGACCTAGTTCCCCACCTCATCGCGACCGGAGGCCTCCCATCCTTTGGAAACTCCAGAGGTACGCGGAGATCAGTATCTCCAAAGGAGACGATGCCTGACTCCTCGTGAATCTTGAGAGGAGTCCCAGGATTCCTATGGCACTTGGTAAGGGACTCTTGGTCTCACGCCTCAGCTGGAGAGGCGTCCCAATTGCCCTGCCAAGCCTCGAGGAGAATCCCGAGTTGTCCCTCGCAACTAGGCAGGAGTCCTGACGTCGCTGAACAAACACGTGTGTGGAAGGGCCATCCGCGACGTAACTCGAGAATATACCCCAGGTTCCCGCCGCAACTCGAGAAAAATCATGAGACTTCCCCTCCCCACGAGATGAGGCCCGATTCCCCTGCACTGCGTGCAGAGCAATTCCGTGTTGCACATCACACAAGAAAGGAGCCTTGATTTCCTTGATGGCACTCCAGAGAAACCCCAAGAACACTGTTTCAAGGCTAGAGGGATCCTGAGGTCACTGTAGGAACACAAAAGAGCTCCGTGGACCAAAATTCAACTCGAGTTGAGAGGTTAGTCCCTGTCTTCGATTCCAGAGGAATCCCGCCTTACCACAAGCACCTCAAGAGGAGGCGTCTCTCAGCTCTATGTATTTGAGAGGGACCCTGAGTTTGCGGCCTCAAGTGGAATGGACACCGCGATATCCTGACTCGAAATAAGGCCGGACATCCCTGCAGTGACTTGAATGCAGGCTCGTCTTGCATCTCCCAAGACGAAAGGATGTCTGAATCCCCTGTGGAGACCACAGAGAAAGACCTAGTTCCCCACCTCATCGCGACCGGAGGCCTCACATCTTTTGAAAACTCCAGAGGTACGCGGAGATCAGTGCCTCCAAAGGAGACGATGCCTGACTCCTCGTGAAACTTGATAGGAGTCCCAGGATTCCTGTGGCAGTTGGAAAGGGAACCTTGGTCTCCCACCTCAGCTGGAGAGGCGTCCCAATTGCCCTGCCAAGCCTCGAGGAGAATCCCGAGTTGTCCCTCGCAACTAGGCAGGAGTCCTGACGTCGCTGAACAAACACGTGTGTGGAAGGGCCATCCCCGTCGTAACTCGAGAATATACCCCAGGTTCCCGCCGCAAGTCGAGAAAAACCATGAGACTTCCCCCTCGCCGCGAGATGAGGCCCGATTCCCCTGCACTGCGTGCAGAGCAATTCCGTGTTGCACATCACACATGAAAGGATCCTTGATTTCCTTGACGGCACTCCAGAGAAACCCCAAGAACACTGTTTCAAGGCTAGAGGGATCCTGAGGTCACTGTAGAAACATGAAAGAGCTCCATGGACCAAAAATCCACTCGAGATGAGAGGTTAGTCCCTGGATTCGACTCCAGAGAAATACCACCTTACCACAAGCACCTCAAGAGGAGGCTTCTCTCAGCTCTAGGTATGTGAGAGGGACCCTGATTTTGCGGCCCCAAGTGGAATGGACACCGCGATGCCCTGACTTTAAATAAGTCCGGATATCCCTGCAGTGACTTGAATGAAGGCTCGTCTTGCATCTCCCAAGACGAAAGGATGTCTGAATCCCCTGTGGAGACCACAGAGAAAGACCTAGTTCCCCACCTCATTCCGACCGGAGGCCTCACATCCTTTGAAAACTCCAGAGGTACGCGGAGATCAGTGCCTCCAAAGGAGACGATGCCTGACTCCTCGTGAAACTTGATAGGAGTCCCAGGATTCCTGTGGCACGTGTAAAGGGACCCTTGGCCTCCCGCCTCAGCTAGAGAGGCGGCCGAATTGCCCTGCCAAGCCTCGAGGAGAATCCTGAGTTTTCCCTCGCAACTAGGCAGGAGTCCTGACGTCGCTGAACATACACGTTTGTGGAAGGGCCATCCCCGTCGTAACTCGAGAATATAGCCCAGGTTCCCGCCGCAACACGAGAAAAACCATGAGACTTTCCCCTCGCCGCGAGATGAGGTCCGATTCCCCTGCACTGCGTGCAGAGCAATTCCGTGTTGCACATCACACATGAAAGGAGCCTTGATTTCCTTGATGGCACTCCAGAGAAACCCCAAGAACACTGTTTCAAGGCTAGAGGGATCCTGAGGTCCCTGGAGCAGCACGAAAGAGCTCCGTGGACCAAGAATCAACTCAAGATGAGAGGTTAGTCCCTGGCTTCGACTCCAGAGGAATAACGCCTTACCACAAGAACCTCAAGAGGAGGCTTCTCTCAGCTCTAGGTATGTGAGAGGGACCGTGACTTTGCGGCCTCAAGTGGAATGGACACCGCGATGCCCTGACTCGAAATAAGGCCGGATATCCCTGCAGTGACTTGAATGCAGGTTCGTCCTGCATCTCCCAAGATGAAAGGATGTCTGAATCCCCTGTGGAGATCACAGAGAAAGACCTAGTTCCCCACCTCATCGCGACTGGAGGCCTCACATAATTTGAAAACTACAGAGGTACGCGGAGATCAGTGCCTCCAAAGGAGACGATGCCTAACTCCTCGTGAAACTTGATAGGAGTCCCAGGATTCCTGTAGCACGTGGAAAGGGAACCGTGGTCTCCCGCCTCAGCTGGAGAGGCGTCCCAATTGCCCTCCGAAGCCTCGAGGAGAATCCCGAGTTGTCCCTCGCAACTAGGCATGAGTCCTGACGTCGCTGAACAAACCCGTGTGTGGAAGGGCCATCCCCGTCGTAACTGGATGATATACCCGAGGTTCCCACCACAACTCGAGAAAAACCTTGAGACTTCCCCCTCGCCACGAGATGAGGCCCGATTCCCCTGCACTGCGTGCAGAGCAATTCCGTGTTGCACATCACACATGAAAGGAGCCTTGATTTCCTTGATGGCACTCCAGAGAAACCCCAAGAACACTGTTCCAAGGCTAGAGGGATCCTGAGGTCACTGTAGCAACACGACAGAGCTCCATGGACCAAGAATCAACTCGAGATGAGAGGTTAGTCCCTGGCTTCGACTCCAGAGGAATCCCACCTTACCAGAAGCACCTCAAGAAGAGGCTTCTATCAGCTCTAGGTATATGTGAGGGACCCTGAGTTTTGGGCCTCAAGTGGAATGGACACCGCGATGCCCTTTCTCGATATAAGGCCGGATATCCCTGCAGTGACTTAAATGCAGGCTCTCTTGCATCTGCCAATACGAAAGGATGTGTGAATCCGCTGTGGAGAATACAGAGAAAGACCTAGTTCCCCACCTCATCGCGACCGGAGGCCTCACATCCTATGAAAACTCCAGAGGTACGTGGAGATCAGTGCCTCTAAAGGAGACGATGCCTGACTCCTCGTAAAATTTGATAGGAGTCCCAGGATTTCTATGGCACGTGGAACGGGACCCTTCGTCTCCTGCCTCAGCTGGAGAGGCGTCCCAATTGCCCTGCCAAGCCTCGAGGAGACTCCCGAGTTGTCCCTCGCAACAGGGCAGGAGTCCTGACGTTGCTGAACAAACACGTGTGTGGAAGGGCCATCCCCGTCGTAACTCGAGAATATACCCCAGGTTCCCGCCGCAACTCGAGAAAAACCATGAGACTTCCCCCTCGCCGCGAGATGAGGCCCGATTCCCCTGCACTGCGTGCAGAGCAATTCCGTGTTGCACATCACACATGAAAGGAGCCTTGATTTCCTTGATGGCACTCCAGAGAAACCCCAAGAACACTGTGTCAAGGCTAGAGGGATCCTGAGGTCACTGGAGCAACACGAAAGAGCTCCGTGAACCAAAAATCGACTCGAGATGAGAGGTTAGTCCCTGGCTTCGATTCCAGAGGAATACCGCCTTACCAGAAACACCTCAAGAGGAGGCTTCTCTCAGCTCTAGGTATGTGAGAGGGACCCTGAGTTTGGGGCCTCAAGAGGAATTGGACTCCGTGATGCCCTGACTTGAAATAAGGCCGGATATCCCTGCAGTGACTTGAATGCAGGCTCGTCTTCCATCTCCCAAGACGAAAGGATGTCTGAATTCCCTATGGAGACCACAGAGAAAGACCTAGTTCCCCACGTCATCGCGACCGGAGGCCTCACATCCTTTGAAAACTCCAGAGGTATGCGGAGATCAGTGCCTCCAAAGGAGACGATGCCTGACTCCTCGTGAAACTTGATAGGAGTCCCAGGATTCCTGTGGCACGGGGAAAGGGACCCTTGGTCTTCCGCCTCAGCTGGAGAGGCGTCCCAATTGCCCTGCCAAGCCTCGAGGAGAATCCCGAGTTGTCCCTCGCAACTAGGCAGGAGTCCTGCCGTCGCTGAACAAACACGTGTGTGGAAGGGCCATCCCCGTCGTAACTCGAGAATATACCCCAGGTTCCCGCCGCAACTCGAGAAAAACCATGAGACTTCCCCCTCGCCGCGAGATGAGGCCCGATTCCCCTGCACTGCGTGCAGAGCAATTCCGTGTTGCACATCACACATGAAAGGAGCCTTGATTTCCTTGAAGGCACCCCAGAGAAACCCCAAGAACACTGTTTCAAGGCTAGAGGGATCCTGAGGTCACTGTAGCAACACGAAAGAGCTCCGTGGACCAAAAATCAAATCGAGAGGAGAGGTTAGTCACTGGCTTCGACTCCAGAGGAATACCACCTTACCACAAGCACCTCAAGAGGAGGTTTCTCTCAGCTCTAGGTATGTGAGAGGGACCCTGAGTTTGGGGCCTCAAGTGGAATGGACATCGCGATGCCCTGACTCGAAATAAGGCCGGATATCCCTGCAGTGACTTGAATGCAGGCTCGTCCTCCATCTCCCAACACGAAAGGATGTCTGAGTTACCTGTGGAGACCGCAGAGAAAGACCTTGTTCCCCACCTCATCGCGACCGGAGGCCTGACATCCTTTGAAAACTTCTGAGGTATGCGGAGATCAGTGCCTCCAAAGGAGACGATGCCTGACTCCTTGTGAAACTTGATAGGAGTCCCAGGATTCCTGTGGCACGTGGAAAGGGACCCTTGGTCTCCCGCCTCAGCTGGAGAGGTCTCCCAATTGCCCTGCCAAGCCTCGAGGAGAATCCCGAGTTGTCCCTCACAACTAGGCAGGAGTCCTGACGTCGCTGAACAAACAAGTGTGTGGAAGGGCCATCCCCGTCGTAACTCGAGAATATACCCCAGGTTCCCACCGCAACTCGAGAAAAACCATGAGACTTCCCCCTCGCCGCGAGATGAGGCCCGATTCGCCTGAACTCCGTGCATAGCAATTCCGTGTTGCACATCACACATGAAAGGAGCCTTGATTTCCTTGATGGCACTCCAGAGAAACTCCAAGAACACTGTTTCAAGGCTAGAGGGATCCTGAGGTCACTGTAGCAACACGAAAGAGCTCCGTGGACAAAAAATCAACTCGAGATGAGAGGTTAGTCCGTGGCTTCGACTCCAGAGGAATACCACCTTCCCACAAGCACCTCAAGAGGAGGCTTTTTTCAGCTCTAGGTATGTGAGAGGGACCCTGAGTTTGCGTCCTCAAGTAAAATGAACACCGCGATGCCCTGACTCGAAATAAGGCCGGATATCCCTGCAGTGACTTGAATGCAGGCTCGTCTTGCATCTCCCAAGACGAAAGGGTGTCTGAATCCCCTGTGGAGACCACAGAGAAAGACCTAGTTCCCCACCTCTTCGCGACCGGAGGCCTCACATCCTTTGAAAACTCCAGAGGTACACGGAGATAAGTGCCTCCAAAGGAGACGATGCCTGACTCCTCGTTAACCTTGATGGGAGTCCCAGGATTCCTGTGGCACGTGGAAAGGGAACCTTGGTCTCCCGCCGCAGCTGGAGAGGCGTCCCAATTGCCCTGCCAAGCCTCGATAAAAATCCAGAGTTGTCCCTTGCAACTAGGCAGGAGTCCTGACGTCGCTGAACAAACACGTGTGTGGAAGGGCCATCCCCGTCGTAACTCGAGAATATAACCCAGGTTCCCTCCGCAACTCGAGAAAAACCATGAGACTTCCCCCTTGCCGCGAGATGAGGCCGATTCCCCTGCACTGCGTGCAGAGCAATTCCGTGTTGCACATCACACATGAAAGCAGCCTTGATTTCCTTGATGGCACTCCAGAGAAACCCCAAGAACACTGTTTCAAGGCTAGAGGGATCCTGAGGTCACTGTAGCAACAAAAAAGAGCTCCGTGGACCAAAAATCAACTCGAGATGAGAGGTTTGTCCCTGGCTTCGACTCCAGAGGAATACCGCCTTTCCACAAGCACCTCAAGAGGAGGCTTCTATCAGCTCCAGGTATGTGGGAGGAACCCTGAGTTTCCGGCCTCAAGTGGAATGGACACCGCAATGCCCTGACTCGAAATAAGGCCGTATATCCCTGCAGTGACTTGAATGCAGGCTCGTCTTGCATCTCCCAAGAAGAAAGGATGTCTGTATCCCCTGTGGAGACCACAGAGAAAGACTTAGTTCCCCACCTCATCGCGCCCGGAGGCCTCACATCCTTTGAAAACTAAGGTGGTAAGCGGAGATCAGTGCCTCCAAAGGAGACGATGCCTGACTCCTCGTGAAACTTGATAGGAGTTCCAGCATGCCTGTGGCACGAAGGGACACGTTGTCTCCCGCCTAAGCTGGTGAGGCGTCCCAATTTCCCTGCCAAGCCTCGAGGAGAATCCCGCGTTGTCCCTCGCAACTAGGCAGGAGTCCTGACGTCGTTGAAGAAACACGTGTGTGGAAGGGCCATCCCCGTCGTAACTCGAGAATATACCCCAGGTTCCCGCCGCAACTCGAGAGAAACCATGAGACTTCCCCTTCGCCGCGAGATGACGCCCGATTTCCCTGCACTGCATGCAGAGCAATTCCGTCTTGCACATTACACATGAAAGGAGCCTTGATTTCCTTGATGGCACTCCAGAGAAACCCCAGGAACACTGTTTCAAGGCTAGAGGGATCCTGAGGTCACTGTAGCAACACGAAAGCGTTCCGTGGACCAAAAATCAACTCGAGATGAGAGGTTAGTCCCTGGCTTCGACTCCAGAGGAATCCCACCTTACCACAAGCACCTCAAGAGGAGGCTTCTCTCAACTCCAGGTATGTGAGAAGGACCCTGAGTTTGCGGCCTCAAGTGGAACGGACACCGCGATGCCCTGACTCGAAATAAGGCCTGATATCCCTGCAGAGACTTGAATGCAGGCTCCTCTTGCATCTCCCAAGACGAAAGGATGTCTGAATCCCCTGTGCAGACCACAGAGAAAGACCTAGTTCCCCACCTCATCGCGACCGGAGGCCTCCCATCCTTTGGAAACTCCAGAGGTACGCGGAGATCAGTATCTCCAAAGGAGACGATGCCTGACTCCTCGTGAATCTTGAGAGGAGTCCCAGGATTCCTATGGCACTTGGTAAGGGACTCTTGGTCTCACGCCTCAGCTGGAGAGGCGTCCCAATTGCCCTGCCAAGCCTCGAGGAGAATCCCGAGTTGTCCCTCGCAACTAGGCAGGAGTCCTGACGTCGCTGAACAAACACGTGTGTGGAAGGGCCATCCGCGACGTAACTCGAGAATATACCCCAGGTTCCCGCCGCAACTCGAGAAAAATCATGAGACTTCCCCTCCCCACGAGATGAGGCCCGATTCCCCTGCACTGCGTGCAGAGCAATTCCGTGTTGCACATCACACAAGAAAGGAGCCTTGATTTCCTTGATGGCACTCCAGAGAAACCCCAAGAACACTGTTTCAAGGCTAGAGGGATCCTGAGGTCACTGTAGGAACACAAAAGAGCTCCGTGGACCAAAATTCAACTCGAGTTGAGAGGTTAGTCCCTGTCTTCGATTCCAGAGGAATCCCGCCTTACCACAAGCACCTCAAGAGGAGGCGTCTCTCAGCTCTATGTATTTGAGAGGGACCCTGAGTTTGCGGCCTCAAGTGGAATGGACACCGCGATATCCTGACTCGAAATAAGGCCGGACATCCCTGCAGTGACTTGAATGCAGGCTCGTCTTGCATCTCCCAAGACGAAAGGATGTCTGAATCCCCTGTGGAGACCACAGAGAAAGACCTAGTTCCCCACCTCATCGCGACCGGAGGCCTCACATCTTTTGAAAACTCCAGAGGTACGCGGAGATCAGTGCCTCCAAAGGAGACGATGCCTGACTCCTCGTGAAACTTGATAGGAGTCCCAGGATTCCTGTGGCAGTTGGAAAGGGAACCTTGGTCTCCCACCTCAGCTGGAGAGGCGTCCCAATTGCCCTGCCAAGCCTCGAGGAGAATCCCGAGTTGTCCCTCGCAACTAGGCAGGAGTCCTGACGTCGCTGAACAAACACGTGTGTGGAAGGGCCATCCCCGTCGTAACTCGAGAATATACCCCAGGTTCCCGCCGCAAGTCGAGAAAAACCATGAGACTTCCCCCTCGCCGCGAGATGAGTCCCCATTCCCCAGCACTGCGTGCAGAGCAATTCCGTGTTGCACATCACACATGAAAGGATCCTTGATTTCCTTGACGGCACTCCAGAGAAACCCCAAGAACACTGTTTCAAGGCTAGAGGGATCCTGAGGTCACTGTAGAAACATGAAAGAGCTCCATGGACCAAAAATCCACTCGAGATGAGAGGTTAGTCCCTGGATTCGACTCCAGAGAAATACCACCTTACCACAAGCACCTCAAGAGGAGGCTTCTCTCAGCTCTAGGTATGTGAGAGGGACCCTGATTTTGCGGCCCCAAGTGGAATGGACACCGCGATGCCCTGACTTTAAATAAGTCCGGATATCCCTGCAGTGACTTGAATGAAGGCTCGTCTTGCATCTCCCAAGACGAAAGGATGTCTGAATCCCCTGTGGAGACCACAGAGAAAGACCTAGTTCCCCACCTCATTCCGACCGGAGGCCTCACATCCTTTGAAAACTCCAGAGGTACGCGGAGATCAGTGCCTCCAAAGGAGACGATGCCTGACTCCTCGTGAAACTTGATAGGTGTCCCAGAATTCCTGAGGCACGTGGAAAGGGACCCTTGGTCTCCCGCCTCAGCTGGAGAGGCGTCCCAATTGCCCTGCCAAGCCTCGAGGTGAATCCCGAGTTGTCCTTCGCAACTAGGCAGGAGTCCTGACGTCGCTGAACAAACACGTGTGTGGAAGGGCCATCCCCGTCGTAACTCGAGAGTATTCCCCTGGTTCCCGCTGCAACTCGAGAAAAACCATGAGACTTCCCCCTCGCCGCGAGATGAGGCCCGATTCCCCTGCACTGCGTGCAGAGCAATTCCGTGTTGCACATTACACATGAAAGGAGCCTTGATTTCCTTGATGGCACTCCAGAGAAACCCCAAGAACACTGTTCCAAGGCTAGAGGGATCCTGAGGTCACTGCAGCAACAGGAAAGAGCTTCGTGGACCAAAAATCAACTCGACATGAGAGGTTAGTCCCTGGTTTCGACTCCAGTGGAATGCAACCTTACAACAAGCACCTCAAGAGGAGGCTTCTCTCAGCTCTAGGTATGTGAGAGGGAGCCTGAGTTTGCGGCCTCAAGTGGAATGGACACCGCGATGCCCTGACTCGAAATAAGGCCGGATATCCCTGCAGTGACTTGAATGCAGGCTCGTCTTGCATCTCCCAAGACGAAAGGATGTCTGAATCCCCTGTGGTGACCACAGAGAAAGACCTAGTTCCCACCTCATCACGACCAGAGGCCTCCCATCCTTTGGAAACTCCAGAGGTACGCGGAGATCAGTGCCTCCAAAGGAGACGATGCCTGACTCCTCGTGAAACTTGATAGGAGTCCCAGGATTGCTGTGGCCCGTCGAAAGGGACACTTGGTCTCCCGCCTCAGCTGAAGAGGCGTCCCAATTGCCCTGCCAAGCCTCGAGGAGAATCCCGAGTTGTGCCTCGCAACTAGGCAGGAGTCCTGACGTCGCTGAACAAACACGTGTGGGGAAGGGCCATCCCTGTCATAAATCGAGAATATACCCCAGGTTCCCGCCGCAACTCGAGAAAAACCATGAGACTTCCCCATCGTCGTGAAATGAGGCCCGATTCCCCTGCACTGCGTGCAGAGCAATTCCGTGTTGCACATCACACAAGAAAGGAGCCTTGATTTCCTTGATGGCACTCCAGAGAAACCCCAAGAACACTGTTTCAAGGCTAGAGGGATCCTGAGGTCACTGTAGGAACACAAAAGAGCTCCGTGGACCAAAATTCAACTCGAGTTGAGAGGTTAGTCCCTGTCTTCGATTCCAGAGGAATCCCGCCTTACCACAAGCACCTCAAGAGGAGGCGTCCTTCAGCTGTATGTATTTGAGAGGGACCCTGAGTTTGCGGCCTCAAGTGGAATGGACACCGCGATATCCTGACTCGAAATAAGGCCGGACATCCCTGCAGTGACTTGAATGCAGGCTCGTCTTGCATCTCCCAAGACGAAAGGATGTCTGAATCCCCTGTGGAGACCACAGAGAAAGACCTAGTTCCCCACCTCTTCGCGACCAGAGGCCTCACATCCTTTGAAAACTCCAGAGGTACGCGGAGATCAGTGCCTCCAAAGGAGACGATGCCTGACTCCTCGTGAAACTTGATAGGAGTCCCAGGATTCCTGTGGCAGTTGGAAAGGGAACCTTGGTCTCCCACCTCAGCTGGAGAGGCGTCCCAATTGCCCTGCCAAGCCTCGAGGAGAATCCCGAGTTGTCCCTCGCAACTAGGCAGGAGTCCTGACGTCGCTGAACAAACACGTGTGTGGAAGGGCCATCCCCGTCGTAACTCGAGAATATACCCCAGGTTCCCGCCGCAACTCGAGAAAAACCATGAGACTTCCCCCTCGCCGCGAGATGAGGCCCGATTCCCCTGCACTGCGTGCAGACAAATTCCGTGTTGCACATCACACATGAAAGGATCCTTGATTTCCTTGACGGCACTCCAGAGAAACCCCAAGAACACTGTTTCAAGGCTAGAGGGATCCTGAGGTCACTGTAGAAACATGAAAGAGCTCCATGGACCAAAAATCCACTCGAGATGAGAGGTTAGTCCCTGGATTCGACTCCAGAGAAATACCACCTTACCACAAGCACCTCAAGAGGAGGCTTCTCTCAGCTCTATGTATGTGAGAGGGACCCTGAGTTTGCGGCCCCAAGTGGAATGGACACCGCGATGCCCTGACTCGAAATAAGTCCGGATATCCCTGCAGTGACTTGAATGAAGGCTCGTCTTGCATCTCCCAAGACGAAAGGATGTCTGAATCCCCTGTGGAGACCACAGAGAAAGACCTAGTTCCCCACCTCATTCCGACCGGAGGCCTCACATCCTTTGAAAACTCCAGAGGTACGCGGAGATCAGTGCCTCCAAAGGAGACGATGCCTGACTCCTCGTGAAACTTGATAGGTGTCCCAGAATTCCTGAGGCACGTGGAAAGGGACACTTGGTCTCCCACCTCAGCTGGAGAGGCGTCCCAATTGCCCTGCCAAGCCTCGAGGAGAATCCCGAGTTGTCCCTCGCAACTAGGCAGGAGTCCTGACGTCGCTGAACAAACACGTGTGTGGAAGGGCCATCCCCGTCGTAACTCGAGAGTATTCCCCTGGTTCCCGCTGCAACTCGAGAAAAACCATGAGACTTCCCCCTCGCCGCGAGATGAGGACCGATTCCCCTGCACTGCATGCAGAGCAATTCCGTGTTGCACATCACACATGAAAGGAGCCTTGATTTCCTTGATGGCACTCCAGAGAAACCCCAAGAACACTGTTCCAAGGCTAGAGGGATCCTGAGGTCACTGCAGCAACAGGAAAGAGCTTCGTGGACCAAAAATCAACTCGACATGAGAGGTTAGTCCCTGGTTTCGACTCCAGTGGAATGCAACCTTACAACAAGCACCTCAAGAGGAGGGTTCTCTCAGCTCTAGGTATGTGAGAGGGACCCTGAGTTTGCGGCCTCAAGTGGAATGGACACCGCGATGCCCTGACTCGAAATAAGGCCGGATATCCCTGCAGTGACTTGAATGCAGGCTCGTCTTGCATCTCCCAAGACGAAAGGATGTCTGAATCCCCTGTGGAGACCACAGAGAAAGACCTAGTTCCCACCTCATCACGACCAGAGGCCTCCCGTCCTTTGGAAACTCCAGAGGTACGCGGAGATCAGTGCCTCCAAAGGAGACGATGCCTGACTCCTCGTGAAACTTGATAGGAGTCCCAGGATTGCTGTGGCCCGTCGAAAGGGACACTTGGTCTCCCGCCTCAGCTGAAGAGGCGTCCCAATTGCCCTGCCAAGCCTCGAGGAGAATCCCGAGTTGTGCCTCACAACTAGGCAGGAGTCCTGACGTTGCTGAACAAACACGTTTGGGGAAGGGCCATCCCTGTCATAAATCGAGAATATACCCCAGGTTCCCGCCGCAACTCGAGAAAAACCATGAGACTTCCCCATCGTCGTGAAATGAGGCCCGATTCCCCTGCACTGCGTGCAGAGCAATTCCGTGTTGCACATCACACATGAAAGCAGCCTTGATTTCCTTGATGGCACTCCAGAGAAACCCCAAGAACACTGTTTCAAGGCTAGTGGGATCCTGAGGTCACTTTAGCAACAGAAAAGAGCTCCGTGGACCAAAAATCAACTCGAGATGAGAGGTTAGTCCCTGGCTTCGACTCCAGAGGAATCCCACCTTACCACAAGCACCTCAAGAGGAGGCTTCTCTCAGCTCTAGGTATGAGACAGGGACCCTGAGGTTGCAGCCTCAAGTGGAATGGACATCGCGATGCCCTGAATCGAAATAAGGCCGGATATCCCTGCAGTGACTTGAATGCAGGCTCGTCTTGCATCTCCCAAGACGAAAGGATGTCTGAATCCCCTGTGGAGACCACAGAGAAAGACCTAGTTCCCCACCTCATCGCGACCGGCGGCCTCACATCCTTTGAAAACTCCAGAGGTACGCGGAGATCAGTGCCTCCAAAGGAGACGATGCCTGACTCCTCGTGAAACTTGATAGGAGTCCCAGGATTCCTGTGGCACGTGGAAAGGGACCCTTGGTCTCCCACCTCACCTGGAGAGGCGTCCCAATTGCCCTGGCAAGCCTCGAGGAGAATCCCGAGTTGTCCCTCGCAACTAGGCAGGAGTCCTGTCGTCGCTGAAGAAACACGTGTGTGGAAGGGCCATCCCCGTCGTAACTCGAGAATATACCCCAGGTTCCCGCCGCAACTCGAGAAAAACCATGAGACTTCCCCCTCGCCGCGAGATAAGGCCCGATTCCCCTGCACTGCGTGCAGAGCAATTCCGTGTTGCACATCACACATGAAAGGAGCCTTGATTTCCTTGATGGCACTCCAGGGAAACCCCAAGAACACTGTTTCAAGGCTAGAGGGATCCTGAGGTCACTGTAGCAACACGAAAGAGCTCCGTGGACCAGAAATCAACTCGAGATGTGAGGTTAGTCCCTGGCTTTGACTCCAGAGGAATACCAACTTACCACAAGCACCTCAAGAGGAGGCTTCTCTCAGCTCTAGGTATGTGGGAGAGACCCTGAGTTTGCGGCCTCAAGTGGAATGGACACCGCAATGCCCTGACTCGAAATAAGGCCGGATATCCCTGCAGTGACTTGAATGCAGGCTCGTCTTGCATCTCCCAAGAAGAAAGGATGTCTGTATCCCCTGTGGAGACCACAGAGAAAGACTTAGTTCCCCACCTCATCGCGCCCGGAGGCCTCACATCCTTTGAAAACTAAGGTGGTAAGCGGAGATCAGTGCCTCCAAAGGAGACGATGCCTGACTTCTCGTGAAACTTGATAGGAGTTCCAGGATTCCTGTGGCACGAAGGGACACGTTGTCTCCCGCCTCAGCTGGTGAGGCGTCCCAATTTCCCTGCCAAGCCTCGAGGAGTATCCCGCGTTGTCCCTCGCAACTAGGCAGGAGTCCAGACGTCGTTGAAGAAACACGTGTGTGGAAGGGCCATCCCCGTCGTAACTCGAGAATATACCCCAGGTTCCCGCCGCAACTCCAGAAAAACCATGAGACTTCCCCTTCGCCGCGAGATGACGCCCGATTTCCCTGCACTGCATGCAGAGAAATTCCGTCTTGCACATTACACATGAAAGGAGCCTTGATTTCCTTGATGGCACTCCAGAGAAACCCCAGGAACACTGTTTCAAGGCTAGAGGGATCCTGAGGTCACTGTAGCAACAGAAAAGAGATCCGTGGACCAAAAATCAACTCGAGATGAGAGGTTAGTCCCTGACTTCGACTCCAGAGGAATACCACCTTACCACAAGCACCTCAAGAGGAGGCTTCTCTCAGCTCCAGGTATGTGAGAGGGACCCTGAGTTTGCGGCCTCAAGTGGAACGGACACCGCGATGCCCTGACTCGAAATAAGGCCTGATATCCCTGCAGAGACTTGAATGCAGGCTCCTCTTGCATCTCCCAAGACGAAAGGATGTCTGAATCCCCTGTGCAGACCACAGAGAAAGACCTAGTTCCCCACCTCATCGTGACCGGAGGCCTTCCATCCTTTGGAAACTCCAGAGGTACGCGGAGATCAGTATCTCCAAAGGAGACGATGCCTGACTCCTCGTGAAACTTGATAGGAGTCCCAGGATTCCTGTGGCACGAGGGACCCTTGGTCTCACGCCTCAGCTGGAGAGGCGTCCCAGTTGCCCTGCCAAGCCTCGAGGAGAATCCCGAGTTGTCCCTCGCAACTAGGCAGGAGTCCTGACGTCCCTGAACAAACACGTGTGTGGAAGGGCCATCCCCGTCATAACTCGATAATATACACCAGGTTCCCTCCACAACTTGAGAAAAACCATGAGACTTCCCCCTCGCCTCGAGATGAGGCCCGATTCCCCTGCACTGTGTGCAGAGCAATTCCGTCTTGCACATCACACATGAAAGGAACCTTGATTTCCTTGATGGCACTCCAGAGAAACCCCAAGAACACTGTTTCAAGGCTAGAGGGATCCTGAGGTCACTGTAGCAACACGAAAGAGCTCCGTGGACCAAAAATCAACTCGAGATGAGAGGTTAGTCCCTGGCTTCGACTCCAGAGGAATCCCACCTTACCACAAGCACCTCAAGAGGAGGCTTCTCTCAGCTCTAGGTATGTGAGAGGGACCCTGAGATTGCGGCCTCAAGCGGAATGGACACCGCGATGCCCTGACTCGAAATAAGTCCGGATATCCCTGCAGTGACTTGAATGCAGGCTCGTCTTGCATCTCCCAAGACGAAAGGATGTCTGAATCCCCTGTGGAGACCACAGAGAAAGACCTAGTTCCCCACCTCATCGCGACCGCAGGCCTCACATCCTTTGAAAACTCCAGAGGTACGCGGAGATCAGTGCCTCCAAAGGAGACGATGCCTGACTCCTCGTGAAACTTGATAGGAGTCCCAGGATTCCTATGGCACTTGGTAAGGGACTCTTGGTCTCCCGCCTCAGCTGGAGAGGGGTCCCAATTGCCCTGCCAAGCCTCGAGGAGAATCCCGAGTTGTCCCTCGCAACTAGGCAGGAGTCCTGACATCGCTGAACAAACACGTGTGTGGAAGGGCCATCCCCGTCGTAACTCGAGAATATACCCCAGGTTCCCGCCGCAACTCGAGAAAAACCATGAGACTTCCCCTCCCCACGAGATGAGGCCCGATTCCCCTGCACTGCGTGCAGAGCAATTCCGTGTTGCACATCACACAAGAAGGGAGCCTTGATTTCCTTGATGGCACTCCAGAGAAACCCCAAGAACACTGTTTCAAGGCTAGAGGGATCCTGAGGTCACTGTAGGAACACAAAAGAGTTCCGTGGACCAAAATTCAACTCGAGTTGAGAGGTTAGTCCCTGTCTTCGATTCCAGAGGAATCCCGCCTTACCACAAGCACCTCAAGAGGAGGCGTCTCTCAGCTCTATGTATTTGAGAGGGACCCTGAGTTTGCGGCCTCAAGTGGAATGGACACCGCGATATCCTGACTCGAAATAAGGCCGGACATCCCTGCAGTGACTTGAATGCAGGCTCGTCTTGCATCTCCCAAGACGAAAGGATGTCTGAATCCCCTGTGGAGACCACAGAGAAAGACCTAGTTCCCCACCTCATCGCGACCGGAGGCCTCACATCTTTTGAAAACTCCAGAGGTACGCGGAGATCAGTGCCTCCAAAGGAGACGATGCCTGACTCCTCGTGAAACTTGATAGGAGTCCTAGGATTCCTGTGGCACCTGGAAAGGGACCCTTGGTCTCCCTTCTCCGCTGGAGAGGCATTCCAATTGCCCTGCCAAGCCTCGAGGAGAATCCCGAGTTGTCCCTCACAACTAGCCAGGAGTCCTGAAGACGCTGAACAAACACGTGTGTGGAAGGGCGATTCCCATCGTAACTCGAGAATATACCCCAGGTTCCCGCCGCAAGTCGAGAAAAACCATGAGAATTCCCCCTCGCCGCGAGATGAGGCCCGATTCCCCTGCACTGCGTGCAGAGCAATTCCCTGTGGGACATCAAACATGAAAGGAGCCTTGATTTTTTTGATGGCACTCCAGAGAATCCCCAAGAACACTGTTTCAAGGCTAGAAAGATCCTGAGGTCACTGTAGCAACACGAAAGAGCTCCGTGGACCAAAAATCAACTCGAGATGAGAGGTTAGTCCCTGGCTTCAAATCCAGCGGAATACCACCTTACCACAAGCACCTCAAGAGGAGGGTTCTCTCAGCTCTAGGTATGTGAGAGGGACCCTGAGTTTGCGGCCTCAAGTGGAATGGACACCGCGATGCCCTGACTCGAATAAGTCCGAATATCCCTGCAGTGACTTGAATGCAGGCTCGGCTTGCATCTCCCAAGACGAAAGGATGTCTGAATCCCCTGTGGAGACCACAGAGAAAGACCTATTTCCACACCTCTTCGCGAACAGAGGCCTCACATCCTTTGAAAACTCCAGAGGTACGCGGAGATCAGTGCCTCCAAAGGAGACGATGCCTGACTCCTCGTGAAACTTGATAGGAGTCCCAGGATTCCTGTGGCACTTGGAAAGGGACCCTTGGTCTCCCGCCTCGGCTGGAGAAGCGTTCCAATTGCCCTGCCAAGCCTCGAGGAGAATCCCGAGGTGTCCCTCGCAACTAGGCACGGGTCCTGACGTCGCTTAACAAACACGGGTGTGGAAGGGCCATCCCCGTCGTAACTCGAGAATATACCCCAGGTTCCCGCCGCAACTCGAGAAAAACCATGAGACTTCCCCCTTGCCGCGAGATGAGGCCCGATTCCCCTGCACTGCGTGCAGAGCAATTCCGTGTTGCACATCAAACATGAAAGGACCCTTGATTTCCTTGATGGCACTCCAGAGAAACCCCAAGAACACTGTTTCAAGGCTAGAGGGATCCTGAGGTCACTGTAGCAACACGAAAGAGCTCCGTGGACCAAAAATCAACTCGAGATGAGAGGTTAGTCCCTGGCTTCGACTCCAGAGGAATACCAACTTACCACAAGCACCTCAAGAGGAGGCATCTCTCAACTCTAGGTATGTGAGAGGGACCCTAGTTTGCGGCCTCAAGTGGAATGGACACCGCGATGCCCTGACTCGAAATAAGGCCGGATATCCCTACAGTGACTTGAATGCAGGCTCGTCTTGCATCTCCCAAGGCGAAAGGATGTCTGAATCCCCTGTGGAGACCACAGAGAAAGACCTATTTCCCAACCTCTTCTCGACCAGATTCTTCACATCCTTTGAAAACTCCAGAGGTACGCGGAGATCAGTGCCTCCAAAGGAGACGATGCCTGACTCCTCGTGAAACTTGATGGGAGTCCCAGGATTCCTGTGGCACGTGAAAAGGGACTCTTGGTCTCCCGCCTCAGCTGGAGAGGCGTCCCAATTGCCCTGCCAAGCCTCGAGGAGAATCCCGAGCTGTCTCTCGCAACTGGACAAGAGTCCTGACATCGCTGAACAAACACGTGTGTAGAAGGGCCATCCCCGACGCAACTCGAGAATATCCCCCAGGTTCCCGCCGCAACTCGAGAAAAACCATGAGACTTCCCCATCGCCGCCAGATGAGGCCAGATTCCCCTGAACTGCGTGCAGAGCAATTCCGTGTTGACATCACACATGAAAGGAATCTTGATTTCCTTGATGGCACTCCAGAGAAACCCCAAGAACACTGTATCAAGGCTAGAGGGATCCTGAGGTCACTGTAGCAACACGAAAGAGCTCCGTGGACCAAAAATCAACTCGAGATGAGAGCTTAGTCCCTTGCTTCGACTACAGAGAAATACCACATTAATACATGCACCTCAAGAGGAGGCTTCTCTCAGCTCTGGGTATGTGAGAGGGACCCTGAGTTTGCGGCCTCAAGTGAATGGACACCGCGATGCCCTGACTCGAAATACGTCCGAATATCCCTGCAGTGACTTGAATGCAGGCTCGGCTTGCATCTCCCAAGACGAAAGGATCTCTGAATCCCCTGTGGAGACCACAGAGAAAGACCTATTTCCTCACCTCTTCGCGAACAGAGGCCTCACATCCTTTGAAAACTCCAGTGGTACGCAGAGATCAGTGCTTCCAAAGAAGATGATGCCTGACTCCTCGAGAAACTTGATAGGAGTCCCAGGATTCCTGTGGCACGTGGAAAGGGACCCTTGGTCTCCCGCCTCAGCTGGAGAGGCGTCCCAATTGCCCTGCCAAGCCTCGAAGAGAATCCCGAGTTGTCCCTCGCAGCTAGGCAGGAGTCCTAACGTCGCTGAACAAACACGAGTGTGGAAGGGCCATCCCCGTCGTAACTCGAGAATATACCCCAGGTTCCCCCCACAACTTGCGAAAAACCATGAGACTTGCCTTCGCCGCGAGATGAGGCCCGAATCCCCTGCACTGCGTGCAGAGCAATTCCGTGTTGCAAATCACACATGAAAGGAGCCTTGATTTCCTTGATGGCACTCCAGAGAAACCCCAAGAACACTGTTTCAAGGCTTGGGGGATCCTGAGGTCACTGTAGCAACACGAAAGAGCTCCGTGGACCAAAAATCAACTCGAGATGAGAGCTTAGTCCCTGGCTTCTACTCCAGAGGAATCCCACCTTACCACAAGCACCTCAAGAGGAGGCTTCTCTCAGCTCTAGGTATGTGAGAGGCACCCTGAGTTTGCGGCCTCAAGTGGATTGGACACCGCGATGCCCTGACTCGAAATAAGGCCGGATATCCCTGCAGTGACTTGAATGCAGGCTCGTCTTCCATCTCCCAAGACGAAAGGATGTCTGAATCCCCTGTGGAGACCACAGAGAAAGACCTAGTCCCCCACCTCATCGCGACCGGAGGCCTCACATCCTTTGAAAACTCCAGAGGTACGCGGAGATCAGTGCCTCCAAAGGAGACGATGCCTGACTCCTCGTGAAACTTGATAGGAGTCCCAGGATTCCTGTGGCACGTGTAAAGGGACCCTTGGCCTCCCGCCTCAGCTAGAGAGGCGGCCGAATTGCCCTGCCAAGCCTCGAGGAGAATCCTGAGTTGTCCCTCGCAACTAGGCAGGAGTCCTGACGTCGCTGAACATACACGTTTGTGGAAGGGCCATCCCCGTCGTAACTCGAGAATATAGCCCAGGTTCCCGCCGCAACACGAGAAAAACCATGAGACTTTCCCCTCGCCGCGAGATGAGGTCCGATTCCCCTGCACTGCGTGCAGAGCAATTCCGTGTTGCACATCACACATGAAAGGAGCCTTGATTTCCTTGATGGCACTCCAGAGAAACCCCAAGAACACTGTTTCAAGGCTAGAGGGATCCTGAGGTCCCTGGAGCAGCACGAAAGAGCTCCGTGGACCAAGAATCAACTCAAGATGAGAGGTTAGTCCCTGGCTTCGACTCCAGAGGAATAACGCCTTACCACAAGCACCTCAAGAGGAGGCTTCTCTCAGCTCTAGGTATGTGAGAGGGACCGTGACTTTGCGGCCTCAAGTGGAATGGACACCGCGATGCCCTGACTCGAAATAAGGCCGGATATCCCTGCAGTGACTTGAATGCAGGTTCGTCCTGCATCTCCCAAGATGAAAGGATGTCTGAATCCCCTGTGGAGATCACAGAGAAAGACCTAGTTCCCCACCTCATCGCGACTGGAGGCCTCACATAATTTGAAAACTACAGAGGTACGCGGAGATCAGTGCCTCCAAAGGAGACGATGCCTAACTCCTCGTGAAACTTGATAGGAGTCCCAGGATTCCTGTAGCACGTGGAAAGGGAACCGTGGTCTCCCGCCTCAGCTGGAGAGGCGTCCCAATTGCCCTCCGAAGCCTCGAGGAGAATCCCGAGTTGTCCCTCGCAACTAGGCATGAGTCCTGACGTCGCTGAACAAACCCGTGTGTGGAAGGGCCATCCCCGTCGTAACTGGATGATATACCCGAGGTTCCCACCACAACTCGAGAAAAACCTTGAGACTTCCCCCTCGCCACGAGATGAGGCCCGATTCCCCTGCACTGCGTGCAGAGCAATTCCGTGTTGCACATCACACATGAAAGGAGCCTTGATTTCCTTGATGGCACTCCAGAGAAACCCCAAGAACACTGTTCCAAGGCTGGAGGGATCCTGAGGTCACTGTAGCAACACGACAGAGCTCCATGGACCAAGAATCAACTCGAGATGAGAGGTTAGTCCCTGGCTTCGACTCCAGAGGAATCCCACCTTACCAGAAGCACCTCAAGAAGAGGCTTCTATCAGCTCTAGGTATATGTGAGGGACCCTGAGTTTTGGGCCTCAAGTGGAATGGACACCGCGATGCCCTTTCTCGATATAAGGCCGGATATCCCTGCAGTGACTTAAATGCAGGCTCTCTTGCATCTGCCAATACGAAAGGATGTGTGAATCCGCTGTGGAGAATACAGAGAAACACCTAGTTCCCCACCTCATCGCGACCGGAGGCCTCACATCCTATGAAAACTCCAGAGGTACGTGGAGATCAGTGCCTCTAAAGGAGACGATGCCTGACTCCTCGTAAAATTTGATAGGAGTCCCAGGATTTCTATGGCACGTGGAACGGGACCCTTCGTCTCCTGCCTCAGCTGGAGAGGCGTCCCAATTGCCCTGCCAAGCCTCGAGGAGACTCCCGAGTTGTCCCTCGCAACAGGGCAGGAGTCCTGACGTTGCTGAACAAACACGTGTGTGGAAGGGCCATCCCCGTCGTAACTCGAGAATATACCCCAGGTTCCCGCCGCAACTCGAGAAAAACCATGAGACTTCCCCCTCGCCGCGAGATGAGGCCCGATTCCCCTGCACTGCGTGCAGAGCAATTCCGTGTTGCACATCACACATGAAAGGAGCCTTGATTTCCTTGATGGCACTCCAGAGAAACCCCAAGAACACTGTGTCAAGGCTAGAGGGATCCTGAGGTCACTGGAGCAACACGAAAGAGCTCCGTGAACCAAAAATCGACTCGAGATGAGAGGTTAGTCCCTGGCTTCGATTCCAGAGGAATACCGCCTTACCAGAAACACCTCAAGAGGAGGCTTCTCTCAGCTCTAGGTATGTGAGAGGGACCCTGAGTTTGGGGCCTCAAGAGGAATTGGACTCCGTGATGCCCTGACTTGAAATAAGGCCGGATATCCCTGCAGTGACTTGAATGCAGGCTCGTCTTCCATCTCCCAAGACGAAAGGATGTCTGAATTCCCTATGGAGACCACAGAGAAAGACCTAGTTCCCCACGTCATCGCGACCGGAGGCCTCACATCCTTTGAAAACTCCAGAGGTACGCGGAGATCAGTGCCTCCAAAGGAGACGATGCCTGACTCCTCGTGAAACTTGATAGGAGTCCCAGGATTCCTGTGGCACGGGGAAAGGGACCCTTGGTCTTCCGCCTCAGCTGGAGAGGCGTCCCAATTGCCCTGCCAAGCCTCGAGGAGAATCCCGAGTTGTCCCTCGCAACTAGGCAGGAGTCCTGCCGTCGCTGAACAAACACGTGTGTGGAAGGGCCATCCCCGTCGTAACTCGAGAATATACCCCAGGTTCCCGCCGCAACTCGAGAAAAACCATGAGACTTCCCCCTCGCCACGAGATGAGGCCCGATTCCCCTGCACTGCGTGCAGAGCAATTCCGTGTTGCACATCACACATGAAAGGAGCCTTGATTTCCTTGAAGGCACCCCAGAGAAACCCCAAGAACACTGTTTCAAGGCTAGAGGGATCCTGAGGTCACTGTAGCAACACGAAAGAGCTCCGTGGACCAAAAATCAAATCGAGAGGAGAGGTTAGTCACTGGCTTCGACTCCAGAGGAATACCACCTTACCACAAGCACCTCAAGAGGAGGTTTCTCTCAGCTCTAGGTATGTGAGAGGGACCCTGAGTTTGGGGCCTCAAGTGGAATGGACATCGCGATGCCCTGACTCGAAATAAGGCCGGATATCCCTGCAGTGACTTGAATGCAGGCTCGTCCTCCATCTCCCAACACGAAAGGATGTCTGAGTTACCTGTGGAGACCGCAGAGAAAGACCTTGTTCCCCACCTCATCGCGACCGGAGGCCTGACATCCTTTGAAAACTTCTGAGGTATGCGGAGATCAGTGCCTCCAAAGGAGACGATGCCTGACTCCTTGTGAAACTTGATAGGAGTCCCAGGATTCCTGTGGCACGTGGAAAGGGACCCTTGGTCTCCCGCCTCAGCTGGAGAGGTCTCCCAATTGCCCTGCCAAGCCTCGAGGAGAATCCCGAGTTGTCCCTCACAACTAGGCAGGAGTCCTGACGTCGCTGAACAAACAAGTGTGTGGAAGGGCCATCCCCGTCGTAACTCGAGAATATACCCCAGGTTCCCACCGCAACTCGAGAAAAACCATGAGACTTCCCCCTCGCCGCGAGATGAGGCCCGATTCGCCTGAACTCCGTGCATAGCAATTCCGTGTTGCACATCACACATGAAAGGAGCCTTGATTTCCTTGATGGCACTCCAGAGAAACTCCAAGAACACTGTTTCAAGGCTAGAGGGATCCTGAGGTCACTGTAGCAACACGAAAGAGCTCCGTGGACAAAAAATCAACTCGAGATGAGAGGTTAGTCCGTGGCTTCGACTCCAGAGGAATACCACCTTCCCACAAGCACCTCAAGAGGAGGCTTTTTTCAGCTCTAGGTATGTGAGAGGGACCCTGAGTTTGCGTCCTCAAGTAAAATGAACACCGCGATGCCCTGACTCGAAATAAGGCCGGATATCCCTGCAGTGACTTGAATGCAGGCTCGTCTTGCATCTCCCAAGACGAAAGGGTGTCTGAATCCCCTGTGGAGACCACAGAGAAAGACCTAGTTCCCCACCTCTTCGCGACCGGAGGCCTCACATCCTTTGAAAACTCCAGAGGTACACGGAGATAAGTGCCTCCAAAGGAGACGATGCCTGACTCCTCGTTAACCTTGATGGGAGTCCCAGGATTCCTGTGGCACGTGGAAAGGGAACCTTGGTCTCCCGCCGCAGCTGGAGAGGCGTCCCAATTGCCCTGCCAAGCCTCGATAAAAATCCAGAGTTGTCCCTTGCAACTAGGCAGGAGTCCTGACGTCGCTGAACAAACACGTGTGTGGAAGGGCCATCCCCGTCGTAACTCGAGAATATAACCCAGGTTCCCTCCGCAACTCGAGAAAAACCATGAGACTTCCCCCTTGCCGCGAGATGAGGCCGATTCCCCTGCACTGCGTGCAGAGCAATTCCGTGTTGCACATCACACATGAAAGCAGCCTTGATTTCCTTGATGGCACTCCAGAGAAACCCCAAGAACACTGTTTCAAGGCTAGAGGGATCCTGAGGTCACTGTAGCAACAAAAAAGAGCTCCGTGGACCAAAAATCAACTCGAGATGAGAGGTTTGTCCCTGGCTTCGACTCCAGAGGAATACCGCCTTTCCACAAGCACCTCAAGAGGAGGCTTCTATCAGCTCCAGGTATGTGGGAGGAACCCTGAGTTTCCGGCCTCAAGTGGAATGGACACCGCAATGCCCTGACTCGAAATAAGGCCGTATATCCCTGCAGTGACTTGAATGCAGGCTCGTCTTGCATCTCCCAAGAAGAAAGGATGTCTGTATCCCCTGTGGAGACCACAGAGAAAGACTTAGTTCCCCACCTCATCGCGCCCGGAGGCCTCACATCCTTTGAAAACTAAGGTGGTAAGCGGAGATCAGTGCCTCCAAAGGAGACGATGCCTGACTCCTCGTGAAACTTGATAGGAGTTCCAGCATGCCTGTGGCACGAAGGGACACGTTGTCTCCCGCCTCAGCTGGTGAGGCGTCCCAATTTCCCTGCCAAGCCTCGAGGAGAATCCCGCGTTGTCCCTCGCAACTAGGCAGGAGTCCTGACGTCGTTGAAGAAACACGTGTGTGGAAGGGCCATCCCCGTCGTAACTCGAGAATATACCCCAGGTTCCCGCCGCAACTCGAGAGAAACCATGAGACTTCCCCTTCGCCGCGAGATGACGCCCGATTTCCCTGCACTGCATGCAGAGCAATTCCGTCTTGCACATTACACATGAAAGGAGCCTTGATTTCCTTGATGGCACTCCAGAGAAACCCCAGGAACACTGTTTCAAGGCTAGAGGGATCCTGAGGTCACTGTAGCAACACGAAAGCGTTCCGTGGACCAAAAATCAACTCGAGATGAGAGGTTAGTCCCTGGCTTCGACTCCAGAGGAATCCCACCTTACCACAAGCACCTCAAGAGGAGGCTTCTCTCAACTCCAGGTATGTGAGAAGGACCCTGAGTTTGCGGCCTCAAGTGGAACGGACACCGCGATGCCCTGACTCGAAATAAGGCCTGATATCCCTGCAGAGACTTGAATGCAGGCTCCTCTTGCATCTCCCAAGACGAAAGGATGTCTGAATCCCCTGTGCAGACCACAGAGAAAGACCTAGTTCCCCACCTCATCGCGACCGGAGGCCTCCCATCCTTTGGAAACTCCAGAGGTACGCGGAGATCAGTATCTCCAAAGGAGACGATGCCTGACTCCTCGTGAATCTTGAGAGGAGTCCCAGGATTCCTATGGCACTTGGTAAGGGACTCTTGGTCTCACGCCTCAGCTGGAGAGGCGTCCCAATTGCCCTGCCAAGCCTCGAGGAGAATCCCGAGTTGTCCCTCGCAACTAGGCAGGAGTCCTGACGTCGCTGAACAAACACGTGTGTGGAAGGGCCATCCGCGACGTAACTCGAGAATATACCCCAGGTTCCCGCCGCAACTCGAGAAAAATCATGAGACTTCCCCTCCCCACGAGATGAGGCCCGATTCCCCTGCACTGCGTGCAGAGCAATTCCGTGTTGCACATCACACAAGAAAGGAGCCTTGATTTCCTTGATGGCACTCCAGAGAAACCCCAAGAACACTGTTTCAAGGCTAGAGGGATCCTGAGGTCACTGTAGGAACACAAAAGAGCTCCGTGGACCAAAATTCAACTCGAGTTGAGAGGTTAGTCCCTGTCTTCGATTCCAGAGGAATCCCGCCTTACCACAAGCACCTCAAGAGGAGGCGTCTCTCAGCTCTATGTATTTGAGAGGGACCCTGAGTTTGCGGCCTCAAGTGGAATGGACACCGCGATATCCTGACTCGAAATAAGGCGGACATCCCTGCAGTGACTTGAATGCAGGCTCGTCTTGCATCTCCCAAGACGAAAGGATGTCTGAATCCCCTGTGGAGACCACAGAGAAAGACCTAGTTCCCCACCTCATCGCGACCGGAGGCCTCACATCTTTTGAAAACTCCAGAGGTACGCGGAGATCAGTGCCTCCAAAGGAGACGATGCCTGACTCCTCGTGAAACTTGATAGGAGTCCCAGGATTCCTGTGGCAGTTGGAAAGGGAACCTTGGTCTCCCACCTCAGCTGGAGAGGCGTCCCAATTGCCCTGCCAAGCCTCGAGGAGAATCCCGAGTTGTCCCTCGCAACTAGGCAGGAGTCCTGACGTCGCTGAACAAACACGTGTGTGGAAGGGCCATCCCCGTCGTAACTCGAGAATATACCCCAGGTTCCCGCCGCAAGTCGAGAAAAACCATGAGACTTCCCCCTCGCCGCGAGATGAGTCCCCATTCCCCAGCACTGCGTGCAGAGCAATTCCGTGTTGCACATCACACATGAAAGGATCCTTGATTTCCTTGACGGCACTCCAGAGAAACCCCAAGAACACTGTTTCAAGGCTAGAGGGATCCTGAGGTCACTGTAGAAACATGAAAGAGCTCCATGGACCAAAAATCCACTCGAGATGAGAGGTTAGTCCCTGGATTCGACTCCAGAGAAATACCACCTTACCACAAGCACCTCAAGAGGAGGCTTCTCTCAGCTCTAGGTATGTGAGAGGGACCCTGATTTTGCGGCCCCAAGTGGAATGGACACCGCGATGCCCTGACTTTAAATAAGTCCGGATATCCCTGCAGTGACTTGAATGAAGGCTCGTCTTGCATCTCCCAAGACGAAAGGATGTCTGAATCCCCTGTGGAGACCACAGAGAAAGACCTAGTTCCCCACCTCATTCCGACCGGAGGCCTCACATCCTTTGAAAACTCCAGAGGTACGCGGAGATCAGTGCCTCCAAAGGAGACGATGCCTGACTCCTCGTGAAACTTGATAGGTGTCCCAGAATTCCTGAGGCACGTGGAAAGGGACCCTTGGTCTCCCGCCTCAGCTGGAGAGGCGTCCCAATTGCCCTGCCAAGCCTCGAGGAGAATCCCGAGTTGTCCTTCGCAACTAGGCAGGAGTCCTGACGTCGCTGAACAAACACGTGTGTGGAAGGGCCATCCCCGTCGTAACTCGAGAGTATTCCCCTGGTTCCCGCTGCAACTCGAGAAAAACCATGAGACTTCCCCCTCGCCGCGAGATGAGGCCCGATTCCCCTGCACTGCGTGCAGAGCAATTCCGTGTTGCACATTACACATGAAAGGAGCCTTGATTTCCTTGATGGCACTCCAGAGAAACCCCAAGAACACTGTTCCAAGGCTAGAGGGATCCTGAGGTCACTGCAGCAACAGGAAAGAGCTTCGTGGACCAAAAATCAACTCGACATGAGAGGTTAGTCCCTGGTTTCGACTCCAGTGGAATGCAACCTTACAACAAGCACCTCAAGAGGAGGCTTCTCTCAGCTCTAGGTATGTGAGAGGGAGCCTGAGTTTGCGGCCTCAAGTGGAATGGACACCGCGATGCCCTGACTCGAAATAAGGCCGGATATCCCTGCAGTGACTTGAATGCAGGCTCGTCTTGCATCTCCCAAGACGAAAGGATGTCTGAATCCCCTGTGGTGACCACAGAGAAAGACCTAGTTCCCACCTCATCACGACCAGAGGCCTCCCATCCTTTGGAAACTCCAGAGGTACGCGGAGATCAGTGCCTCCAAAGGAGACGATGCCTGACTCCTCGTGAAACTTGATAGGAGTCCCAGGATTGCTGTGGCCCGTCGAAAGGGACACTTGGTCTCCCGCCTCAGCTGAAGAGGCGTCCCAATTGCCCTGCCAAGCCTCGAGGAGAATCCCGAGTTGTGCCTCGCAACTAGGCAGGAGTCCTGACGTCGCTGAACAAACACGTGTGGGGAAGGGCCATCCCTGTCATAAATCGAGAATATACCCCAGGTTCCCGCCGCAACTCGAGAAAAACCATGAGACTTCCCCATCGTCGTGAAATGAGGCCCGATTCCCCTGCACTGCGTGCAGAGCAATTCCGTGTTGCACATCACACAAGAAAGGAGCCTTGATTTCCTTGATGGCACTCCAGAGAAACCCCAAGAACACTGTTTCAAGGCTAGAGGGATCCTGAGGTCACTGTAGGAACACAAAAGAGCTCCGTGGACCAAAATTCAACTCGAGTTGAGAGGTTAGTCCCTGTCTTCGATTCCAGAGGAATCCCGCCTTACCACAAGCACCTCAAGAGGAGGCGTCCTTCAGCTGTATGTATTTGAGAGGGACCCTGAGTTTGCGGCCTCAAGTGGAATGGACACCGCGATATCCTGACTCGAAATAAGGCCGGACATCCCTGCAGTGACTTGAATGCAGGCTCGTCTTGCATCTCCCAAGACGAAAGGATGTCTGAATCCCCTGTGGAGACCACAGAGAAAGACCTAGTTCCCCACCTCTTCGCGACCAGAGGCCTCACATCCTTTGAAAACTCCAGAGGTACGCGGAGATCAGTGCCTCCAAAGGAGACGATGCCTGACTCCTCGTGAAACTTGATAGGAGTCCCAGGATTCCTGTGGCACAAAGGGACCCTTGGTCTCCCGCCTCAGCTGGAGAGGCGTCCCAATTGCCCTGCCAAGCCTCGAGGAGAATCCCGAGTTGTCCCTTGTAACTAGGCAGGAGTCCTGCCGTCGCTGAACAAACACGGGTGTGGAAGGGCCATCCCCGTCGTAACTCGAGAATATTCCCCAGGTTCCCGCTGCAACTCGAGAAAAACCATGAGATTTCCCCCTCGCCGCAAGATGAGCCCCGATTCCCCTGCACTGCGTGCAGAGCAATTCCGTGTTGCACATCACACATGAAAGGAGCCTTGATTTCCTTGATGGCACTCCAGAGAAACCCCAAGAACACTGTTTCAAGGCTAGAGGGATCCTGAGGTCACTGTAGCAACATGAAAGAGATCCTCAGACCAAAAATCCACTTGAGATGAGAGGTTAGTCCCTGGCTTCGACTCCACAGGAATCCCACCTTACCACAAGCACCTCAAGAGGAGGCTTCTCTCAGCTCTAGGTATGGGAGAGGGACCCTGAGTTTGCGGCCTCAAGTGGAATGGACACCGCGATGCCCTGACTCGAAATAAGGCCGGATATCCCTGCAGTGACTTGAATGCAGGCTCGTCTTTCATCTCCCAAGATGAAAGGATGTCTGAATCCCCTGTGGAGACCACAGAGAAAGACCTGGTTCCCCACCTCATCATGACCAGAGGCCTCACATCCTTTAAAAACTCCAGAGGTACGCGGAGATCAGTGCCTCCAAAGGAGACGATGCCTGACTCCTCGTGAAACTTGATAGGAGTCCCAGGAATCCTGTGGCACGTGGAAAGGGACCCTTGGTCTCCCACCTCAGCTGGAGAGGCGTCCCAATTGCCCTGCCAAGCCTCGAGGAGAATCCCGAGTTGTTCCTCGCAACTAGGCCGGAGTCCTGACGTCGGTGAACAAACACGTGTGTGAAAGGGCCATCCCCGTCGTAACTAGAGAATATACCCTAGGTACCCGCCGCAACTCGAGAAAAACCATGAGACTTCCCCCTCGCCGCGAGATGAGGCCCGATTCCCCTGCACTGCGTGCAGACAAATTCCGTGTTGCACATCACACATGAAAGGATCCTTGATTTCCTTGACGGCACTCCAGAGAAACCCCAAGAACACTGTTTCAAGGCTAGAGGGATCCTGAGGTCACTGTAGAAACATGAAAGAGCTCCATGGACCAAAAATCCACTCGAGATGAGAGGTTAGTCCCTGGATTCGACTCCAGAGAAATACCACCTTACCACAAGCACCTCAAGAGGAGGCTTCTCTCAGCTCTATGTATGTGGGAGGGACCCTGAGTTTGCGGCCCCAAGTGGAATGGACACCGCGATGCCCTGACTCGAAATAAGTCCGGATATCCCTGCAGTGACTTGAATGAAGGCTCGTCTTGCATCTCCCAAGACGAAAGGATGTCTGAATCCCCTGTGGAGACCACAGAGAAAGACCTAGTTCCCCACCTCATTCCGACGGGAGGCCTCACATCCTTTGAAAACTCCAGAGGTACGCGGAGATCAGTGCCTCCAAAGGAGACGATGCCTGACTCCTCGTGAAACCTGATAGGTGTCCCAGAATTCCTGAGGCACGTGGAAAGGGACCCTTGGTCTCCCGCCTGAGCTGGAGAGGCGTCCCAATTGCCCTGCCAAGCCTCGAGGAGAATCCCGAGTTGTCCCTCGCAACTAGGCAGGAGTCCTGACGTCGCTGAACAAACACGTGTGTGGAAGGGCCATCCCCGTCGTAACTCGAGAGTATTCCCCTGGTTCCCGCTGCAACTCGAGAAAAACCATGAGACTTCCCCCTCGCCGCGAGATGAGGACCGATTCCCCTGCACTGCATGCAGAGCAATTCCGTGTTGCACATCACACATGAAAGGAGCCTTGATTTCCTTGATGGCACTCCAGAGAAACCCCAAGAACACTGTTCCAAGGCTAGAGGGATCCTGAGGTGACTGCAGCAACAGAAAAGAGCTCCGTGGACCAAAAATCAACTCGAGATGAGAGGTTAGTCCCTGGCTTCGACTCCAGAGGAATCCCACCTTACCACAAGCACCTCAAGAGGAGGCTTCTCTCAGCTCTAGGTATGAGACAGGGACCCTGAGGTTGCAGCCTCAAGTGGAATGGACATCGCGATGCCCTGACTCGAAATAAGGCCGGATATCCCTGCAGTGACTTGAATGCAGGCTCGTCTTGCATCTCCCAAGACGAAAGGATGTCTGAATCCCCTGTGGAGACCACAGAGAAAGACCTAGTTCCCACCTCATCACGACCAGAGGCCTCCCGTCCTTTGGAAACTCCAGAGGTACGCGGAGATCAGTGCCTCCAAAGGAGACGATGCCTGACTCCTCGTGAAACTTGATAGGAGTCCCAGGATTGCTGTGGCCCGTCGAAAGGGACACTTGGTCTCCCGCCTCAGCTGAAGAGGCGTCCCAATTGCCCTGCCAAGCCTCGAGGAGAATCCCGAGTTGTGCCTCGCAACTAGGCAGGAGTCCTGACGTTGCTGAACAAACACGTTTGGGGAAGGGCCATCCCTGTCATAAATCGAGAATATACCCCAGGTTCCCGCCGCAACTCGAGAAAAACCATGAGACTTCCCCATCGTCGTGAAATGAGGCCCGATTCCCCTGCACTGCGTGCAGAGCAATTCCGTGTTGCACATCACACATGAAAGCAGCCTTGATTTCCTTGATGGCACTCCAGAGAAACCCCAAGAACACTGTTTCAAGGCTAGTGGGATCCTGAGGTCACTTTAGCAACAGAAAAGAGCTCCGTGGACCAAAAATCAACTCGAGATGAGAGGTTAGTCCCTGGCTTCGACTCCAGAGGAATCCCACCTTACCACAAGCACCTCAAGAGGAGGCTTCTCTCAGCTCTAGGTATGAGACAGGGACCCTGAGGTTGCAGCCTCAAGTGGAATGGACATCGCGATGCCCTGAATCGAAATAAGGCCGGATATCCCTGCAGTGACTTGAATGCAGGCTCGTCTTGCATCTCCCAAGACGAAAGGATGTCTGAATCCCCTGTGGAGACCACAGAGAAAGACCTAGTTCCCCACCTCATCGCGACCGGCGGCCTCACATCCTTTGAAAACTCCAGAGGTACGCGGAGATCAGTGCCTCCAAAGGAGACGATGCCTGACTCCTCGTGAAACTTGATAGGAGTCCCAGGATTCCTGTGGCACGTGGAAAGGGACCCTTGGTCTCCCACCTCACCTGGAGAGGCGTCCCAATTGCCCTGGCAAGCCTCGAGGAGAATCCCGAGTTGTCCCTCGCAACTAGGCAGGAGTCCTGTCGTCGCTGAAGAAACACGTGTGTGGAAGGGCCATCCCCGTCGTAACTCGAGAATATACCCCAGGTTCCCGCCGCAACTCGAGAAAAACCATGAGACTTCCCCCTCGCCGCGAGATAAGGCCCGATTCCCCTGCACTGCGTGCAGAGCAATTCCGTGTTGCACATCACACATGAAAGGAGCCTTGATTTCCTTGATGGCACTCCAGGGAAACCCCAAGAACACTGTTTCAAGGCTAGAGGGATCCTGAGGTCACTGTAGCAACACGAAAGAGCTCCGTGGACCAGAAATCAACTCGAGATGTGAGGTTAGTCCCTGGCTTTGACTCCAGAGGAATACCAACTTACCACAAGCACCTCAAGAGGAGGCTTCTCTCAGCTCTAGGTATGTGGGAGAGACCCTGAGTTTGCGGCCTCAAGTGGAATGGACACCGCAATGCCCTGACTCGAAATAAGGCCGGATATCCCTGCAGTGACTTGAATGCAGGCTCGTCTTGCATCTCCCAAGAAGAAAGGATGTCTGTATCCCCTGTGGAGACCACAGAGAAAGACTTAGTTCCCCACCTCATCGCGCCCGGAGGCCTCACATCCTTTGAAAACTAAGGTGGTAAGCGGAGATCAGTGCCTCCAAAGGAGACGATGCCTGACTTCTCGTGAAACTTGATAGGAGTTCCAGGATTCCTGTGGCACGAAGGGACACGTTGTCTCCCGCCTCAGCTGGTGAGGCGTCCCAATTTCCCTGCCAAGCCTCGAGGAGTATCCCGCGTTGTCCCTCGCAACTAGGCAGGAGTCCAGACGTCGTTGAAGAAACACGTGTGTGGAAGGGCCATCCCCGTCGTAACTCGAGAATATACCCCAGGTTCCCGCCGCAACTCCAGAAAAACCATGAGACTTCCCCTTCGCCGCGAGATGACGCCCGATTTCCCTGCACTGCATGCAGAGAAATTCCGTCTTGCACATTACACATGAAAGGAGCCTTGATTTCCTTGATGGCACTCCAGAGAAACCCCAGGAACACTGTTTCAAGGCTAGAGGGATCCTGAGGTCACTGTAGCAACAGAAAAGAGATCCGTGGACCAAAAATCAACTCGAGATGAGAGGTTAGTCCCTGACTTCGACTCCAGAGGAATACCACCTTACCACAAGCACCTGAAGAGGAGGCTTCTCTCAGCTCCAGGTATGTGAGAGGGACCCTGAGTTTGCGGCCTCAAGTGGAACGGAGACCGCGATGCCCTGACTCGAAATAAGGCCTGATATCCCTGCAGAGACTTGAATGCAGGCTCCTCTTGCATCTCCCAAGACGAAAGGATGTCTGAATCCCCTGTGCAGACCACAGAGAAAGACCTAGTTCCCCACCTCATCGTGACCGGAGGCCTTCCATCCTTTGGAAACTCCAGAGGTACGCGGAGATCAGTATCTCCAAAGGAGACGATGCCTGACTCCTCGTGAAACTTGATAGGAGTCCCAGGATTCCTGTGGCACGAGGGACCCTTGGTCTCACGCCTCAGCTGGAGAGGCGTCCCAGTTGCCCTGCCAAGCCTCGAGGAGAATCCCGAGTTGTCCCTCGCAACTAGGCAGGAGTCCTGACGTCCCTGAACAAACACGTGTGTGGAAGGGCCATCCCCGTCATAACTCGATAATATACACCAGGTTCCCGCCACAACTTGAGAAAAACCATGAGACTTCCCCCTCGCCTCGAGATGAGGCCCGATTCCCCTGCACTGTGTGCAGAGCAATTCCGTCTTGCACATCACACATGAAAGGAACCTTGATTTCCTTGATGGCACTCCAGAGAAACCCCAAGAACACTGTTTCAAGGCTAGAGGGATCCTGAGGTCACTGTAGCAACACGAAAGAGCTCCGTGGACCAAAAATCAACTCGAGATGAGAGGTTAGTCCCTGGCTTCGACTCCAGAGGAATCCCACCTTACCACAAGCACCTCAAGAGGAGGCTTCTCTCAGCTCTAGGTATGTGAGAGGGACCCTGAGATTGCGGCCTCAAGCGGAATGGTCACCGCGATGCCCTGACTCGAAATAAGTCCGGATATCCGTGCAGTGACTTGAATGCAGGCTCGTCTTGCATCTCCCAAGACGAAAGGATGTCTGAATCCCCTGTGGAGACCACAGAGAAAGACCTAGTTCCCCACCTCATCGCGACCACAGGCCTCACATCCTTTGAAAACTCCAGAGGTACGCGGAGATCAGTGCCTCCAAAGGAGACGATGCCTGACTCCTCGTGAAACTTGATAGGAGTCCCAGGATTCCTGTGGCACGTGGAAAGGGACTCTTGGTCTCCCGCCTCAGCTGGAGAGGGGTCCCAATTTCCCTGCCAAGCCTCGAGGAGAATCCCGAGTTGTCCCTCGCAACTAGGCAGGAGTCCTGACGTCGCTGAACAAACACGTGTGTGGAAGGGCCATCCCCGTCGTAACTCGAGAATATACCCCAGGTTCCCGCCGCAACTCGAGAAAAACCATGAGACTTCCCCTCCCCACGAGATGAGGCCCGATTCCCCTGCACTGTGTGCAGAGCAATTCCGTGTTGCACATCACACAAGAAGGGAGCCTTGATTTCCTTGATGGCACTCCAGAGAAACCCCAAGAACACTGTTTCAAGGCTAGAGGGATCCTGAGGTCACTGTAGGAACACAAAAGAGTTCCGTGGACCAAAATTCAACTCGAGTTGAGAGGTTAGTCCCTGTCTTCGATTCCAGAGGAATCCCGCCTTACCACAAGCACCTCAAGAGGAGGCGTCTCTCAGCTCTATGTATTTGAGAGGGACCCTGAGTTTGCGGCCTCAAGTGGAATGGACACCGCGATATCCTGACTCGAAATAAGGCCGGACATCCCTGCAGTGACTTGAATGCAGGCTCGTCTTGCATCTCCCAAGACGAAAGGATGTCTGAATCCCCTGTGCAGACCACAGAGAAAGACCTAGTTCCCCACCTCATCACGACCGGAGGCCTCACATCTTTTGAAAACTCCAGAGGTACGCGGAGATCAGTGTCTCCAAAGGAGACGATGCCTGACTCCTCGTGAAACTTGATAGGAGTCCCAGGATTCCTGTGGCAGTTGGAAATGGAACCTTGGTCTCCCACCTCAGCTGGAGAGGCGTCCCAATTGCCCTGCCAAGCCTCGAGGAGAATCCCGCGTTGTCCCTCGCAACTAGGCAGGAGTCCTGTCGTCGTTGAAGAAACACGTGTGTGGAAGGGCCATCCCCATCGTAACTCGAGAATATACCCCAGGTTCCCGCCGCAACTCCAGAAAAACCATGAGACTTCCCCCTCGCCGCGAGATGACGCCCGATTTCCCTGCACTGCATGCAGAGCAATTCCGTCTTGCACATTACACATGAAAGGAGCCTTGATTTCCTTGATGGCACTCCAGAGAAACCCCAGGAAAACTATTTCAAGGCTAGAGGGATCCTGAGGTCACTGTAGCAACAGGAAAGAGCTTCGTGGACCAAAAATCGACTCAACATGAGAGGTTAGTCCCTGGCTTCGACTCCAGTGGAATGCAACCTTACAACAAGCACCTCAAGAGGAGGCTTCTCTCAGCTCTAGGTATGTGAGAGGGACCCTGAGTTTGCGGCCTCAAGTGGAATGGACACCGCGATGCCCTGACTCGAAATAAGGCCGGATATTCCTGCAGTGACTTGAATGCAGGCTCGTCTTGCATCTCCCAAGACGAAAGGATGTCTGAATCCCCTGTGGAGACCACAGAGAAAGACCTAGTTCCCCACCTCATCGCGACCGGAGGCCTCCCATCCTTTGGAAACTCCAGAGGTACGCGGAGATCAGTGCCTCCAAAGGAGACGATGCCTAACTGCTCGTGAAACTTGATAGGAGTCCCAGGATTCCTGTGGCACGTCGAAAGGGACACTTGGTCTCTCGCCTCAGCTGAAGAGGCGTCCCAATTGCCCTGCCAAGCCTCGAGGAGAATCCCGAGTTGTGCCTCGCAACTAGGCAGGAGTCCTGACGTCGCTGAACAAACACGTGTGTGGAAGGGCCATCCCTGTAATAAATCGAGAATTTACCCCAGGTTCCCGCCTCAACTCGAGAAAAACGATGAGACTTCCCCATCGTCGCGAGATGAGGCCCGATTCCCCTGCACTGCGTGCAGAGCAATTCCGTGTTGCACATCACACATGAAAGGAGCCTTGATTTCCTTGACGGCACTCCAGAGAAACCCCAAGAACACTGTTTCAAGGCTAGAGGGATCCTGAGGTCACTGTAGAAACATGAAAGAGCTCCATGGACCAAAAATCCACTCGAGATGAGAGGTTAGTCCCTGGATTCGACTCCAGAGGAATACCACCTTACCACAAGCACCTCAAGAGGAGGCTTCTCTCAGCTCTAGGTATGTGAGAGGGACCCTGAGTTTGCGGCCTCAAGTGGAATGGACACAGCGATGCCCTGACTCGAAATAAGGCCGGACATCCCTGCAGTGACTTGAATGCAGGCTCGTCTTGCATCTCCCAAGACGAAAGGAAGTCTGAATCCCCTGTGGAGACCACAGTGAAAGATCTAGTTCCCCACATCATTCCGACCGGAGGCCTCACATCCTTTGAAAACTCCAGAGGTACGCGGAGATCAGTGCCTCCAAAGGACATGATGCCTGACTCCTCATGAAACTTGACAGGTGTCCCAGGATTCCTGAGGCACGTGGAATGGGACCCTTGGTCTCCCGCCTCAGCTGGAGAGGCGTCCCAATTGCCCTGCCAAGCCTCGAGGAGAATCCCGAGTTGTCCCTCACAACTAGGCAGGAGTCCTGACGTCGCTGAACAAACACGTGTGTGGAAGGGCCATCCCCGTCGTAACTCGAGAGTATTACCCAGGTTCCCGCTGCAACTCGAGAAAAACCATGAGACTTCCCCATCGTCGCGAGATGAGGCCCGATTCCCCTGCACTGCGTGCAGAGCAATTCCGTGTTGCACATCACACATGAAAGGAGCCTTGATTTCCTTGATGGCACTCCAGAGAAACCCGAAGAACACTGTTTCAAGGCGAGAGGGATCCTGAGGTCACTGTAGCAACAGGAAAGAGATTCGTGGACCAAAAATCAACTCGAGATGAGAGGTTAGTCCCTGGCTTCGACTCCAGTGGAATACCACCTTACCACAAGCACCTCAAGAGGAGGCTTCTCTCAGCTCTAGGTATGTGAGAGGGACCCTGTATTTGCGGCCTCAAGTGGAATGGACACCACAATGCGCTGACTCGAAATAAGGCCGGATATCCCTGCAGTGACTTGAATGCAGGCTCATCTTGCATCTCCCAAGACGAAAGGATGTCTGAATCCCCTGTGGAGACCACAGAAAAAGACCTAGTTTCCCACCTCATCGCGACCGGAGGCCTCCCATCCTTTGGAAACTCCAGAGGTACGCGGAGATCAGTGCCTCCAAAGGAGACGATGCCTGACTCCTCGTGAAACTTGATAGGAGTCCCCGGATTCCTGTGGCACGTCAAAAGGGACACTTGGTCTCCCGCCTCAGCTGAAGAGGCGTCCCAATTGCCCTGCCAAGCCTCGAGGAGAATCCCGAGTTGTGCCTCGCAACTAGGCAGGAGTCCTGTCGTCGCTGAACAAACACGTGTGTGGAAGGGCCATCCCTGTCATAAATCAAGAATATACCCCAGGTTCCTGCCGCAACTCGAGAAAAACCATGAGACTTCCCCCTCGGCGCGAGATGAGGCCCGATTCCCCTGCACTGCGTGCAGAGCATACCGTGTTGCACATCACACAGGAAAGGAGCCTTGATTTCCTTGATGGCACTCCAGAGAAACCCCAAGAACAGTGTTTCAAGGCTAGAGGGATCCTGAGGTCACTGTAGCAACAGAAAAGAGATCCGTGGACCAAAAATCAACTCGAGATGAGAGGTTAGTCCCTGGCTTCGACTCCAGAGGAATAGCACCTTACCACAAGCACCTCAAGAGGAGGCTTCTCTCAGCTCTAGGTATGTGAGAGGGACCCTGAATTTGCGGCCTCAAGTGGAATGGACACCGCGATGCCCTGAGTCGAAATAAGGCCGGATATCCCTGCAGTGACTTGAATGCAGGCTCGTCTTGCATCTCCCAAGACGAAAGGATGTCTGAATCCCCTGTGGAGACCACAGAGAAAGACCTAGTTCCCCACCTCATCGCGACCGGAGGCCTCACATCCTTTGAAAACTCCAGAGGTACGCGGAGATCAGTGCCTCCAAAGGAGACGATGCCTGACTCCTCGTGAAACTTGATAGGAGTCCCAGGATTCCTGTGGCACGAAGGGACACTTGGTCTCCCGCCTCAGCTGGTGAGGCGTCCCAATTGCCCTGCCAAGCCTCGAGGAGATTCCCGAGTTGTCCCTTGCAACTAGGCAGGAGTTCTGACGGCGCTGAACAAACACGTGTGTGGAAGGGCCATCCCCGTCGTAACTCGAGAATATACCCCAGGTTCCCGCCGCAACTCGAGAAAAACCATGAGACTTCCCCCTCGCCGCGAGATGAGGCCCGATTCCCCTGCACTGCGTCCAGAGCAATTCCGTGTTGCACATCACACATGAAAGGAGCCTTGATTTACTTGATGGCACTCCAGAGAAACCCCAAGAACACTGTTTCAAGGCTAGAGGGATCCTGAGGTCACTGTAGCAACATGAAAGAGATCCTCGGACCAAAAATCAACTCGAGATGAGAGGTTAGTCGCTGGCATCGACTCCAGAGGAATCCCACCTTACCACAAGCACCTCAAGAGGAGGCTTCTCTCAGCTCTAGGTATGTGAGAGGGACCCTGAGTTTGCGGCCTCAAGTGGAATGGACACCGCGATGCCCTGACTCGAATTAAGGCCGGATATCCCAGCAGTGACTTGAATGCAGGCTCGTCTTGCATCTCCCAAGACGAAAGGATGTCTGAATCCCCTGTGGAGACCACAGAGAAAGACCTAGTTCCCCACCTCATCGCGACCGGAGGCCTCCCATCCTTTGGAAACTCCAGAGGTACGCGGAGATCAGTGCCTCCAAAGGAGACGATGCCTGACTCCTCGTGAAACTTGATAGGAGTCCCAGGATTCCTGTGGCACGTGGAAAGGGACACTTGGTCTCCCGCCTCAGCTGGAGAGGTGTCCCAATTGCCCTGCCAAGCCTCGAGGAGAATCCCGAGTTGTGCCTCGCAACTAGGCAGGAGTCCTGACGTCGCTGAACAAACCCGTGTGTGGAAGGGACATCCCTGTCGTAACTCGAGAATATACCCCAGGTTCCCGCCGCAACTCGAGAAAAACCATGAGACTTCCCACTCGCCGTGAGACGAGGCCCGATTCCCGTGCACTGCGTGCAGATCAATTCCGTGTTGCACATCACACAGGAAAGGAGCCTTGATTTCCTTGATGGCACTCCAGAGAAAGCCCAAGAACACTGCTTTAAGGCTAGAGGGATCCTGAGGTCACTGTAGCAACACGAAAGAGCTCCGTGGACCAAAAATCAACTCGAGATGAGAGGTTAGTCCCTGGCTTCGACTCCAGAGGAATACCAACTTACCACAAGCACCTCAAGAGGAGGCTTCTCTCAGCTCTAGGTATGTGAGAGGGACCCTGAGTTTGCGGCCTCAAGTAGAATGTTCACCGCGATGCCCTGACTCGAAATAAGGCCGGATATCCCTGCAGTGACTTGAATGCAGGCTCGTCTTGCGTCTTCCAACATGAAAGGATGTCTGATTCTCCTGTGGAGACCACAGAGAAAGACCTAGTTCCCCACCTCATCGCGACCGGAGGCCTCACATCCTTTGAAAACTCCAGAGGAACGCGGAGATCAGTGCCTCCAAAGGAGACGATGCCTGACTCCTCGTGAAACTTGATAGGAGTCCCAGGATTCCTATGGCACTTGGAAAGGGTCCCTTGGTCTCCCGCCTCAGCTGGAGAGGCGTCCCAATTGCCCTGCCAAGCCTCGAGGAGAATCTCGAGTTGTCCCTCGCAACTAGGCAGGAGTCCTGACGTCGCTGAACAAACACGTGTGTGGAAGGGCCATCCCCGTCGTACCTCGAGAATATTCTCCAGGTTCCCGCTGCAACTCGAGAAAAACCATGAGATTTCCCCCTCGCCGCGAGATGAGGCCCGATTCCCCTGCACTGCATGCAGAGCATTTCCGTGTTGCACATCACACATGAAAGGAGCCTTGATTTCCTTAATGGCACTCCAGAGAAACCCCAAGAACACTGTTTCAAGGCTAGAGGGATCCTGAGGTCACTGTAGCAACATGAAAGAGATCCTCGGACCAAAAATCCACTCGAGATGAGAGATTAGTCCCTGGCTTCGACTCCAGAGGAATCCCACCTTACCACAAGCACCTCAAGAGGAGGCTTCTCTCAGCTCTAGGTATGTGAGTGGGACCCTGAGTTTGCGGCCTCAAGTGGAATGGATACCGCGATGCCCTGACTCGAAATAAGGCCGGATATCCCTGCAGTGACTTGAATGAAGGCTCGTCTTGCATCTCCCAAGAAGAAAGGATGTCTGAATCCCCTGTGGAGACCACAGAGAAAGACCTAGTTCCCCACCTCATCACGACCGGAGGCCTCACATGCTTTGAAAACTCCAGAGGTACGCGGAGATCAGAGCCTCCAAAGGAGACGATGCCTGACTCCTCGTGAAACTTGATAGGAGTCCCAGGATTCCTGTGGCTCGTGGAAAGGGACCCTTGGTCTCCCGCCTCCTTGGAGAGGCGTCCCAATTGCACTGCCAAGCCTCGAGGAGAATCCCGAGTTGTCCTTCGCAACTAGGCCGGAGTCCTGATGTCGCTGAACAAACACGTGTGTGAAAGGGCCATCCCCGTCGTAACTAGAGAATATACCCTAGGTACCCGCCGCAACTCGAGAAAAAACATGAGACTTCCCCCTCGCCGCGAGATGAGGCCCGATTCCCCTGCACTGCGTGAAGAGCCATTCCGTGTTGCACATCACACATGAAAGGATCCTTGATTTCCTTGACGGCACTCCAGAGAAACCCCAAGAACACTGTTTCAATGCTAGAGGGATCCTGAGGTCACTGTAGAAACATGAAAGAGCTCCATGGACCAAAAATCCACTCGAGATGAGAGGTTAGTCCCTGGATTCGACTCCAGAGGAATACCACCTTTCGACAAGCATCTCAAGAGGAGGCTTCTCTCAGCTCTAGGTATGTGAGAGGGACCCTGAGTTTGCGGCCTCAAGTGGAATGGACACCGCGATGCCCTGACTCGAAATAAGGCCGGATATCCCTGCAGTGACTTGAATGCATTCTCGTCTTGCATCTCCCAAGGTGAAAGGATGTCTGAATCCCCTGTGGAGACCACAGAGAAAAACCTAGTTCCCCACCTAATCGCGACCGGAGGCCTCACATCCTTTGAAAACTCCAGAGGTATGCGGAGATCAGTGCCTCAAAAGGAGACGATGCCTGACTCCTCGTGAAACTTGATAGGTGTCCCAGGATTCCTGAGGCACGTGGAAAGGGACCCTTGGTCTCCCGCCTCAGCTGGAGAGGCGTCCCAATTGCCCTGCCATGCCTCAAGGAGAATTCCGAGTTGTCCCTCGCAACTAGGCAGGAGTCTTGACGTCGCTGAACAAACACGTGTGTGGAAGGGCCATCCCCGTCGTAACTCGAGAGTATTCCCCAGGTTCCCGCTGCAACTCGAGAAAAACCATGAGACTTCCCCTCGCCGCGAGATGAGGCCCGATTCTCCTGCACTGCGTGCAGAGCAATTCCGTGTTGCACATCACACATGAAAGGAGCCTTGATTTCCTTGATGGCACTCCAGAGAAACCCCAAGAACACTGTTTCAAGGCTAGAGGGATCCTGAGGTAACTGTAGCAACACGAAAGAGCTTCGTGGACCAAAAATCAACTTGACATGAGAGGTTAGTCCCTGGCTTCGACTCCAGTGGAATGCAACCTTACAACAAGCACCTCAAGAGGAGGCTTCTCTCAGCTCTAGGTATGTGAGAGGGACCCTGAGTTTGCGGCCGCAAGTGGAATGGACACCGCGATGCCCTGACTCGAAATAAGGCCGGATATCCCTGCAGTGACTTGAATGCAGGCTCGTCTTGCATCTCCCAAGACGAAAGGATGTCTGAATCCCTTGTGGAGACCACAGGGAAAGACCTAGTTCCCCACCTCATCGCGACCGGAGGCCTCACATCCTTTGAAAACTCCACAGGTACGCGGAGATCAGTGCCTCCAAAGGAGACGATGCCTGACTCGTCGTGAAACTTGATAGGAGTCCCAGGATTCCTGTGGCACGTCGAAAGGGACACTTGGTCTCCCGCCTCAGCTGAAGAGGCGTCCCAATTGCCCTGCCAAGCCTCGAGGAGAATCCCGAGTTGTGCCTCGCAACTAGGCAGGAGTCCTGACGTCGCTGAACAAACACGTGTGTGGAAGGGCCATCCCCGTCGTAAATCGAGAATATACCCCAGGTTCCCGCCGCAACTCGAGAAAAACCATGAGACTTCCCCATCGTCGCCAGATGAGGCCCGATTCCCCTGCACTGCGTGCAGAGCAATTCCGTGTTGCACATCACACAGGAAAGGAGCCTTGATTTCCTTAATGGCACTCCAGAGAAACCCCAAGAACACTGTTTCAAGGCTAGAAGGATCCTGAGGTCACTGTAGCAACAGAAAAGAAATCCGTGGACCAAAAATCAACTCGAGATGAGAGGTTAGTCCCTGGCTTCGACTCCAGAGGAATACCACCTTACCACAAGCACCTAAAGAGGAGGCTTCTCTCAGCTCCAGGTATGTGAGAGGGACCCTGAGTTTGCGGCCTCAAGTGGAATGGACACCGCGAGGCCCTGACTCGAAATAAGGCTGGATATCCCTGCAGTGACTTGAATGCAGGCTCGTCTTGCATCTCCCAAGACGAAAGGAAGTCTGAATCCCCTGTGGAGACCACAGAGAAAGACCTAGTTCCCCACCTCATCGCGACCGAAGGCCTCACATCCTTTAAAAACTCCAGAGGTACCCGGAGATCAGTGCCTCCAAAGGAGACGATGCCTGACTCCTCGTGAAACTTGATAGGAGTCCCAGGATTCCTGTGACACGAGAAAAGGGACCCTTGGTCTCCCGCCTCAGCTGGAGAGGCGTCCCAATTGCCCTGCGAAGCCTCGAGGAGAATCCCGAGTTGTCCCTCGCAACTAGGCAGGAGTCCTGACGTCGCTGAACAAACACGTGTGTGGAAGGACCATCCCCGTCGTAACTCGTGAATATACCCCAGGTTCCCGCTGCAACTCGAGAAAAACCATGAGACTTCCCCCTCACCGCGAGATGAGGCCCGATACCCCTGCACTGCATGCAGAGCATTTCCGTGTTGCACATCACACATGAAAGGAGCCTTGATTTCCTTGATGGCACTCCAGAGAAACCCCAAGAACACTGTTTCAAGGCTAGAGGGACCCTGAGGTCACTGTAGCAACATGAAAGTGCTCCGTGGACCAAAAATCAACTCGAGATGAGAGGTTAGTCCCTGGCTTCGACTCCAGAGGAATTCCACCTCACCGCAAGCACCTCAAAAGGAGGCTTCTCTCAGCTCTAGGTATGAGACAGGGACCCTGAGTTTGCGGCCTCAAGTGGAATGGACACTGCGATGCCCTGAATCGAAATAAGGCCAGATATCCCTGCAGTGACTTGAATGCAGGCTCGTCTTGCATCTCCCAAGATGAAAGGATGTCTGAATCCCCTGTGGAGACCACAGAGAAAGACCTAGTTTCATACCTCATCGCGACCGGAGGCCTCACATCCTTTGAAAACTCCAGAGGTACGCGGAGATCAGTGCCTCCAAAGGAGACGATGCCTGACTCCTCGTGAAACTTGATAGGAGTCCCAGGATTCCTGTCGCACGTGGAAAGGGACCCTTGGTCTCCCGCCTCAGCTGGAGAGGAGTCCCAATTGCCCTGCCAAGCCTCGAGGAGAATCCCGAGTTGTCCCTCGCAACTAGGCAGGAGTCCTGACGTCGCTGAACAAACACGTGTGTGGAAGGGCCATCCCCGTCGCAACTCGAGATTATACCCCAGGTTCCTGCCGCAACTCGAGAAAAACCATGAGACTTCCCCCTCGCCGCGAGATGAGGCCCGATTCCCCTGCACTGTGTGCAGAGCAATTCCGTGTTGCACATCACACATGAAAGGAGCCTTGATTTCCTTGATGGCACTCCAGAGAAACCCCAAGAACACTGTTTCAAGGCTAGAGGGATCCTGAGGTCACTGTAGCAACATGAAAGAGATCCTCGGACCAAAAATCAACTCAAGATGAGAGGTTAGTCCCTGGCTTCAACTCCAGAGGAATCCCACCTTACCACAAGCACCTCAAGAGGAGGCTTCTCTTAGCTCTAGGTATGTGAGAGGATCCCTGAGTTTGCGGCCTCAAGTGGAATGGACACCACGATGCCCTGACTCGAAATAAGGCCGGATATCCCTGCAGTGACTTGAATGCAGGCTCGTCTTGCATCTCCCAAGACGAAAGGATGTCTGAATCCCCTGTGGTGACCACAGAGAAAGACCTAGTTCCCCACCTCATCGCGACCGGAAGCCTCTCATGCTTTGAAAACTCCAGAGGTACGCGGAGATCAGTGCCTTCAAAGGAGACGATGCCTGACTCCTCGTGAAACTTGATAGGAGTCCCAGGATTCCTGTGGCACGTCGAAAGGGACACTTGGTCTCCCGCCTCAGCTGGAAAGGCGTCCCAATTGCCCTGCCAAGCCTCGAGGAGAATCCCGAGTTGTCCCTCGCAACTAAGCAGGAGTCCTGGCGTCGCTGAACAAACACGTGTGTGGAAGGGCCATCCCCATCGTAACTCGAGAATATTCCCCAGGTTCCGGCCGCAACTCGAGAAAAACCATGAGACTTCCCCCTCGCCGCCAGATGAGGCCCGATTCCCCTGGACTGCGTGCAGAGCAATTCCGTGTTGCACATCACACAGGAAAGGAGCCTTGATTTCCTTGATGGCACTCCAGAGAAATCCCAAGAACACTGTTTCAAGGCTAGAGGGATCCTGAGGTCACTGTAGCAACATGAAAGAGATCCTCGGACCAAAAATCCACTCGAGATGAGAGGTTAGTCCCTGGCTTCGACTCCAGAGGAATCCCACCTTACCACAAGCACCTCAACAGGAGGCTTGTCTCAGCTCTAGTTATGCGAGAGGGACCCTGAGTTTGCGGCCTCAAGTGGAATGGACACCGCGATGCCCTAACTCGAAATAAGGCCGGATATCCCTGCAGTGACTTGAATGCAGGCTCGTCTTGCATCTCCCAAGACGAAAGGATGTTTGAATCCCCTGTGGAGACCACAGAGAAAGACCTAGTTCCCACCTCATCGCGACCGGAGGCCTCCCATCCTTTGGAAACTCCAGAGGTACGCGGAGATCAGTGCCTCCAAAGGAGACGATGCCTGACTCCTCGTGAAACTTGATAGGAGTCCCAGGATTCCTGTGGCACGTGGAAAGGGACACTTGGTCTCCCGCCTCAGCTGAAGAGGCGTCCCAATTGCCCTGCCAAGCCTCGAGGAGAATCCCGAGTTGTCCCTCGCAACTAGGCAGGAGTCCTGACGTCGCTGAACAAACACGTGTGTGGAAGGTCCATCCCCGTCGTAACTCGAGAATATTCCCCAGGTTCCCGCCGCAACTCGAGAAAACCATGAGACTTCCCCCTCGCCGCGAGATGAGGCCTGATTCCCCTGCACTGCGTGCAGAGCAATTCCGTGTTGCACATCACACAGGAAAGGAGCCTTGATTTCCTTGGTGGCACTCCAGAGAAGTCCCAAGAACACTGTTTCAAGGCTAGAGGGGTCCTGAGGTCACTGTAGCAACATGAAAGAGATCCTCGGACCAAAATTCCACTCGAGATGAGAGGTTAGTCCCTGGCTTCGACTCCAGAGGAATCCCACCATACCACAAGCACCTCAAGAGGAGGCTTCTCTCAGCTCTATGTATGTGAGAGGGACGCTGAGTTTGCGGCCTCAAGTGAAATGGACACCGCGATGCCCTAACTCGAAATAAGGCCGGATATCCCTGCAGTGACTTGAATGCAGGCTCGTCTTGCATCTCCCAAGACGAAAGGATGTCTGAATCCCCTGTGGAGACCACAGAGAAAGACCTAGTTCCCACCTCATCGCGACCGGAGGCCTCCCATCCTTTGGAAACTCCAGAGGTACGCGGAGATCAGTGCCTCCAAAGGAGACGATGCCTGACTCCTCGTGAAACTTGATAGGAGTCCCAGGAATCCTGTGGCATGTCGAAAGGGACACTTGGTCTCCCGCCTCAGCTGAAGAGGCGTCCCAATTGCCCTGCCAAGCCTCGAGAAGAATCCCGAGTTGTGCCTCGCAACTAGGCAGGAGTCCTGACGTCGCTGAGCAAACAAGTGTGTGGAAGGGCCATCCGTGTCATAAATCGAGAATATAGCCCAGGTTCCCGCCGCAACTCGAGAAAAACCATGAGACTTCCCCCTCGCCGCGAGATGAGGCCCAATTCCCCTGCACTGCGTGCAGAGCAATTCCGTGTTGCACATCACACAGGAAAGGAGCCTTGATTTCCTTGATGGCACTCCAGAGAAACCCCAAGAACACTGTTTCAAGGCTAGGGGGATCCTGAGGTCACTGTAGCAACACGAAAGAGCTCCGTGGACCAAAAATCAACTCGAGATGAGAGGTTAGTCCCTGGCTTCGACTCCAGAGGAATACCACCTTACCACCAGCACCTCAAGAGGAGGCTTCTCTCAGCTCCAGGTATGTGAGAGGGACCCTGAGCTTGCGGCCTCAAGTTTAATGGACACGGGGATGCCCTGACTCGAATTAAGGCCGGATTTCCCTGCAGTGACTTGAATGCAGGCTCGTCTTGCATCGCCCAAGATGAAAGGATGTCTGAATCCCCTGTGGAGACCACACAGAAAGACCTAGTTCCCGACCTCATCGAGAACGGAGGCCTCACATCCTTTGAAAAGTCCAGAGGGACGCTGATATCAGTGCCTCCAAAGGAGACGATGCCTGACTCGTCTTGAAACTTGATAGGAGTCCAAGGATTCCTGTGGCACGTGGAGAGGGACCCTTGGTCTCCCGCCTCAGCTGGAGAGGCGTCCCAATTGCCCTGCCAAGCCTCGAGGAGAATCCCGAGTTGTCCCTCGCAACTAGGCAGGAGTACTGACGTCGCTGAACAAACAAGTGTGTGGAAGGGCCATCCCCATCGTAACTCGAGAATACACCCCAGGTTCCCGCCGCAACTCGAGAAAAACCATGAGACTTCCCCCTCGCCGCCAGATGAGCCCCGATTCCCCTGCACTGCGTGCAGAGCAATTCCGTGTTGCACATCACACAGGAAAGGAGCCTTGATTTCCTTGATGGCACTCCAGAGAAACCCCAAGAACACTGTTTCAAGGCTAGAGGGATCCTGAGGTCACTTTAGCAACACGAAAGTGCTCCGTGGACCAAAAATCAACTCGAGATGAGAGGTTAGTCCCTGGCTTCGACTCCAGAGGAATCCCACCTCACCGCAAGCACCTCAAAAGGAGGCTTCTCTCAGCTCTAGGTATGAGACAGGGACCCTGAGTTTGCAGCCTCAAGTGGAATGGACACTGCGATGCCCTGGATCGAAATAAGGCCAGATATCCCTGCACTGACTTGAATGCAGGCTCGTCTTGCATCTCCCAAGACGAAAGGATGTCTGAATCCCCTGTGGTGACCACAGAGAAAGACCTAGTTCCCCACCTCATCGCGCCCGGAGGCCTCACATCCTTTGAAAACTCCAGAGGTACGCGGAGATCAGTGCCTTCAAAGGAGACGATGCCTGACTCCTCGTGAAACTTGATAGGAGTCCCAGGATTCCTGTGGCACGTGGAAAGGGACACTTGGTCTCCCGCCTCAGCTGGAGAGGCGTCCCAATTGCCCTGCCAAGCCTCAAGGAGAATCCCGAGTTGTCCCTGGCAACTAAGCAGGAGTCCTGACGTCGCTGAACAAACACGTGTGTGGAAGGGCCATCCCCGTCGTAACTCGAGAATATTCCCCAGGTTCCCGCCGCAACTCGAGAAAAACCATGAGACTTCGCCCTCGCCGCCAGATGAGGCCCGATTCCCCTGCACTGCGTGCAGAGCAATTCCGTGTTGCACATCACACAGGAAAGGAGCCTTGATTTCCTTGATGGCACTCCAGAGAAATCCCAAGAACACTGTTTCAAGGCTAGAGGGATCCTGAGGTCACTGTAGCAACATGAAAGAGATCCTCGGACCAAAAATCCACTCGAGATGAGAGGTTAGTCCCTGGCTTCGACTCCAGAGGAATCCCACCTTACCACAAGCACCTCAAGAGGAGGCTTCTCTCAGCTCTAGGTATGTGAGAGGGACCCTGAGTTTGCGGACTCAAGTGGAATGGACACCGCGATGCCCTAACTCGAAATAAGGCCGGATTTCCCTGCAGTGACTTGAATGCAGGCTCGTCTTGCATCTCCCAAGACGAAAGGATGTTTGAATCCCCTGTGGAGACCACAGAGAAAGACCTAGTTCCCACCTCATCGCGACCGGAGGCCTACAATCCTTTGGAAACTCCAGAGGTTCGCGGAGATCAGTGCCTCCAAAGGAGACGATGCCTGACTCCTCGTGAAACTTGATAGGAGTCCCAGGATTCCTGTGGCAGGAAGGGACACTTGGTCTCCCGCCTCAGCTGAAGAGGCGTCCCAATTGCCCTGCCAAGCCTCGAGGAGAATCCCGAGTTGTTCCTCGCAACTAGGCAGGAGTCCTCACTTCGCTGAACAAACACCTGTGTGGAAGGGCCATCCCCATCGTAACTCGAGAATATACCCCAGGTTCCCGCCGCAACTCGAGAAAAACCATGAGACTTCCCCCTCGCCGCGAGATGAGGAACGATTCCCCTGCACTGCGTGCAGAGCAATTCCGTGTTGCACATCACACAGGAAACGAGCCTTGATTTCCTTGATAGCACTCCAGAGAAACCCCAAGAACACTGTTTCAAGGCTAGAGGGATCCTGAGGTCACTATAGCAACACGAAAGAGCTCCGTGGACCAAAAATCAACTCGAGATGAGAGGGTAGTCCCTGGCTTCGACTCCAGAGGAATACCACCTTACCACAAGCACCTCAAGAGGAGGCTTCTCTCAGCTCTAGGTATGTGAGAGGGACCCTGAGTTTGCGGCCTCAAGTGGAATGGACACCGCGATGCCCTGACTCGAAATGAGGCCGGATATCCCTGCAGTGACTTGAATGCAGGCTCGTCTTGCATCTCCCAAGACGAAAGGATGTCTGAATCCCCTGTGGAGACCACAGAGAAAGACCTAGTTCCCCACCTCATCGAGAACGGAGGCCTCACATCCTTTGAAAATTCCAGAGGGATGCGGAGATCAGTGCCTCCAAAGGAGAGGATGCCTGACTCGTCTTGAAACTTGATAGGAGTCCAAGGATTCCTGTGGCACGTGGAGAGGGACCCTTGGTCTCCCGCCTCAGCTGGAGAGGCGTCCCAATTGCCCTGCCAAGCCTCGAGGAGAATCCCGAGTTGTCCCTCGCAACTAGGCAGGAGTCCTGACGTCGCTGAACAAACAAGTGTGTGGAAGGGCCATCCCCGTCGTAACTCGAGAATACACCCCAGGTTCCCGCCGCAAATGAGAAAAACCATGAGACTTCCCCCTCGCCGCGAGATGAGGCCCGATTACCCTGCACTGTGGGCAGAGCAATTCCGTGTTGCACATCACACAGGAAAGGAGCCTTGATTTCCTTGATGGCACTCCAGAGAAACCCCAAGAACACTGTTTCAAGGCTAGAGGGATCCTGAGGTCACTGTAGCAACACGAAAGACCTCCGTGGACAAAAAATCAACTCGAGATGAGAGGGTAGTCCCTGGCTTCGACTCCAGAGGAGTACCACCTTACCACAAGCACCTCAAGAGGAGGCTTCTCTCAGCTCTAGGTATGTGAGAGGGACCCTGAGTTTGCAGCCTCAAGTGGAATGGACACCGCGATGCCCTGACTCGAAATAAGGCCGGATATCCCTGCAGTGATTTGAATGCAGGCTCGTCTTGCATCTGCTAAAACGAAAGGATGTCTGAATCTCCTGTGCAGACCACAGGAAAGACCTAGTTCCCCACCTCATCGCGACCGGAGGCCTCACATCCTTGAAAAACTCCAGAGGTACGCGGAGATTAGTGCCTCCAAAGGAGACGATGCCTGACTCCTCGTGAAACTTGATATTAGTCCCAGGATTCCTGTGGCACGTGGAAAGGGACCCTCCGTCTCCCCCCTCGGGTGGAGAGGCGTCGCAATTGCCCAGCCAAGCCTTGAAGAGAAGCCCGAGTTGTCCTTCACAACTAATCAGGAGCCCTGACGTTGCTGAACAAACACGTGTGTGGAAGGGGCATCCCCGTCGTAACTCGAGAATACACCCCAGGTTCCCGCCGCAACTCGAGAAAAACCATGAGACTTTCCCCTCGCCGCGAGATGAGGCCCGATTCCCCTGCACTGCATGCAGAGCAATTCCGTGTTGCACATCACACAGGAAAGGAGCCTTGATTTCCTTGATGGCACTCCAGAGAAACCCCAAGAACACTGTTTCAAGGCTAGAGGGATCCTGAGGTCACTGTAGCAACACGAAAGAGCTCCGTGGACCAAAAATCAACTTGAGATGAGAGGTTAGTCCCTGGCTTCGACTCCAGAGGAATACCACCTTACCACAAGCAACCCAAGAGGAGGCTTCTCTCAGCTCTAGGTATGTGAGAGGGACCCTGAATTTGCGGCCTCAAGTGGAATGGACACCGCGATGCCCTGACTCGAAATAAGGCCAGATATCCCTGCAGTGACTTGAATGCAGGCTCGTCTTGCATCTGCCAAAACGAAAGGATGTCTGAATCCCCTGTGGAGACCACAGAGAAAGACCTAGTTCCCCACCTCATCGCGACCGGAGGCCTCACATGCTTTGAAAACCCCACAGGTACGCGGAGATCAATGCCTCAAAAGGAGACGATGCCTGACTCCTCGTGAAACTTGATAGGAGTCCCTGGAGTATTATGGCACGTGGAAAGGGACCCTTGGTCTCCCGCCTCAGCTGGAGAGGCGTCCCAATTGCCCTGCCAAGCCTCGAGGAGAATCCCGAGTTGTCCCTCGCAACTAGGCAGGAGTCCTGACGTCGCTGAACAAACACATGTATGGAAGGGCCATCCCCGTCGCAACTCGAGAATATACCCCAGGTTCCCGCCTAAACTCGAGAAAAACCAGGAGACTTCCCCTCGCCGCGAGATGAGACCTGATTCCCCTAAACCCCGTGCAGAGCAATTCCGTGATGCACATCAAACGGGAAAGGAGTCTTTATTTCCTTGATGGCATTCCAGAGAAACCCCAAGAACACTGTTTCAAGGCTAGAGGGATCCTGAGGTCAGTGTAGCAACTCGAAAGAACTCCGTGGACCAAAAGTCAACTCGAGATGAGAGGTTAGTCCCTGGCTTCGACTCCAGAGGAATATCACTTTACCACAAGCAACTCAAGAGGAGGCTTCTCTCAGCTCTAGGTATGTGAGAGGGACCCTGAGTTTGCGGCTGCAAGTGGAATGCACACCGAGATGCCCTGACTCGAAATAAGCCCGGATATCCCTGCAGTGACTTGAATGCAGGCTCGTCTTGCGTCTCCCAACCCGAAAGGATGTCTGAATCCCCTGTGGAGACCACAGAGAAAGACCTAGTTCCCCACCTAATCGCGACCGGAGCCGTCATATCCTTTAAAAACTCCAGAGGTACGCGGAGATCAGTGGCTGAAAAAGGAGACGATGCCTGACTCCTCGTGAAACTTGATAGGAGTCCCAGGATTCCTGTGGCACGTGGAAAGGGACCCTTGGTCTCCCGCCTCAGCTGAAGAGGCGTCACAATTTCCCTGCCAAGCCTCGAGGGGAATCTAGAGTTGTCCATCGCAACTAGGCAGGAGTCCTGACGTCGCTGAAGAAACACGTGTGTGGAAGGGCCATCCCCAACGTAACTCGAGAATATACCCCAGGTTCCCGCCGCAACTCGAGAAAAACCATGAGACTTCCCCCTCGCCGCCAGATGAGGCCCGATTCCCCTGCACTGCGTGCAGATCAATTCCGTGTTGCACATCAAACATGAAAGGACCCTTGATTTCCTTAATGGCACTCCAGAGAAACCCCAAGAACACTCTTTCAAAGCTAGAGGGATCCTGAGGTCACTGTAGTAACACAAAAGAGCTCCTTGGAACAAAAATCAGCTCGAGATGAGAGGTTAGACCCTGGCTTCGACTCCAGAGGAATACCAGCTTAAGACAGGCACATCAAGAGGAGGCTTGTCTAGCTCTAGGTATATGAGAGGGACCCTGAGTTTGCGGCTGCAAGTGGAATGGACACCGAGATGCCCTGACTCGAAATAAGCCCGGATATCCCTGCAGTGACTTGAATGCAGGCTCGTCTTGCATCTCCCAACCCGAAAGGATGTCTGAATCCCCTGTGGAGACCACAGAGAAAGACCTAGTTCCCCACCTCATCGCGACCGGAGGCCTCATTCCTTTGAAAAGTCCAGAGGTATGTGAAGATCAGTGCCTCCAAAGGAGACGATGCCTGACCCCTCGTGAAACTTGATAGGAGTCCCAGGATTCCTGTGGTACGTGGAAAGGGACGCTTGGCCTCCCGCCTCACCTGGAGAGGTGTCCCAATTGCCCTGCGAAGCCTCGAGGAGAATCCCGAGTTGTCCCTCGCAACTAGGTAGGAGTCCTGACGTCGCTGAACAAACACGTGTGTGGAAGGGCCATCCCCGTCGTAACTCGAGAATATACCCCAGGTTCCCGCCGCAACTCGAGAAAAACCATGAGACTTCCCCCTCGCCGCGAGATGAGGCCCGATTCCCCTGCACTGCGTGCAGAGCAATTCCGTGTTGCACATCACACATGAAAGCAGCCTTGATTTCCTTGATGGCACTCCAGAGAAACCCCAAGAACACTGTTTCAAGGCTAGAGGGATCCTGAGGTCACTGTAGCAACACGAAAGAGCTCTGTGGACCAAAAATCAACTCGAGATGAGAGGTTAGTCCCTGGCTTCGACTCCAGAGGAATACCACTTTACCACAAGTACCTCAAGAGGAGGCTTCTTTCAGCTCCAGGTATGTGAGAGGAACCCTGAGTTTGCGGCCTCAAGTGGAATGGACACCGCGATGCCCTGACTCGAAATAAGGCGGGATATCCCTGCCGTGACTTGAATGCAGGCTCGTCTTGCATCTCCCAAGACGAAAGGAAGTCTGAATCCCCTGTGGCGACCACAGAGGAAGACCTAGTTCCCCACCTCATCTCGACCGGAGGCCTCACATCCTTTGAAAACTCCAGAGGTACATGGAGATCAGTGCCTTCAAAGGAGAAGATGCCTGACTCCTCGTGAAACTTGATTGGAGCCCAGAATTCCTGTGACACGTGAAAAGGGACCCTTGGTCTCCCGCCTCAGCTGGAGAGGCGTCCCAATTGCCCTGCCAAGCCTCGAGGAGAATCCCGAGTTGTCCCTCGCAACTAGGCAGGAGTCCTGACGTCGCTGAACAAACACGTGTGTGGAAGGACCATCCCCGTCGTAACTCGTGAATATACCCCAGGTTCCCGCCGCAACTAGAGAAAAACCATGAGACTTCCGACTCGCCGCGAGATGAGGCCCGATTCCCCTGCACTGCATGCAGAGCAATTCCGTGTTGCACATCACACATGAAAGGAGCCTTGATTTCCTTGATGGCACTCCAGAGAAACCCCAAGAACACTGTTTCAAGGCTAGAGGGATCCTGAGGTCACTGTAGCAACACGAAAGAGCTCCGTGGACCAAAAATCAACTCGAGATGCGAGGTTAGTCCCTGGCTTTGATTCCAGAGGAATACCAACTTACCACAAGCACCTCAAGAGGAGGCTTCTCTCAGCTCTAGGTATGTGGGAGGGACCCTGAGTTTGCGGCCTCAAGTGGAATGGACACCGCGCTGCCCTGACTCGAAATAAGGCTGGATATCCCTGCAGTGACTTGAATGCAGGCTCGTCTTGCATTTCCCAAGACGAAAGGATGTCTGAATTCCCTGTGGAGACCACAGAGAAAGACCTAGTTCCCACCTCATCGCGACCGGAGGCCTCACATCCTTTGAAAACTCCAGAGGTACACGGAGATCAGTGCCTCCAAAGGAGACGATGCCTGACTCCTCGTGAAACTTGAGAGGAGTCCCAGGATTCCTGTGGCAGGAAGGGACACCTGGTCTCCCGCCTCAGCTGGAGAGGCGTCCCAATTGCCCTGCCAAGCCTCGAGGAGAATCCTGAGTTGTCCCTCGCAACTAGGCAGGAGTCCTCACGTCGCTGAACAAACACGTGTGTGGAAGGGCCATCCCCGTCGTAACTCGAGAATATACCCCAGGTTCCCGCCGCAACGAGAGAAGAACCATGAGACTTCCCCCTAGCCGCGAGATGAGGCCCGATTCCCCTGCACTGCGTGCAGAGCAATTCCGTGTTGCACATCACACATGAAAGGAGCCTTGATTTCCTTGATGGCACTCCAGAGAAACCCCAAGAACACTGTTTCAAGGCTACAGGGATCCTGAGGTCACTGTAGCAACAGAAAAGAGCTCCGTGGACCAAAAATCAACTCGAGAGGAGAGGTTAGTCCCTGGCTTCGACTCCAAAGGAATCCCACCTTACCACAAGCACCTGAAGAGGAGGCTTCTCTCAGCTCTAGGTATGTGAGAGGGACCCTGAGTTTGCGGCCCCAAGTGGAATGGACACCGCGATGCCCTGACTCGAAATAAGTCCGGATATCCCTGCAGTGACTTGAATGAAGGCTCGTCTTGCATCTCCCAAGACGAAAGGATGTCTGAATCCCCTGTGGAGACCACAGAGAAAGATCTATTGCCCCACCTCATCGCGACCGGAGGCCTCACATCCTTTGAAAACTCCAGAGGTACGCGGAGATCAGTGCCTCCAAAGGAGACGATGCCTGACTCCTCGTGAAACTTGATAGGAGTCCCAGGATTCCTGTGGCACGAAGGGACTCTTGGTCTCCCGCCTCAGCTGGAGAGGCGTCCCAATTGCCCTGCCAACCTTCGAGGAGAATCCCGAGTTGTCCCTCGCAACTAGGCAGGAGTCCTGACGTCGCTGAAGAAACACGTGTGTGGAAGGGCCATCCCCGTCGTAACTCGAGAATATACCCCAGGTTCCCACCGCAACTTGAGAAAAACCATGAGACTTCCCCCTCGCCGCGAGATGAGGCCCGATTCCCCTGCACTGCGTGCAGAGCAATTCCGTGTTGCACATCACACATGAAAGGAGCCTTGATTTCCTTGATGGCACTCCAGAGATACCCCAAGAACACTGTTTCAAGGCTAGAGGGATCCTGAGGTCACTGTAGCAACACGAAAGAGATCCGTGGACCAAAAATCAACTCAAGATGAGAGGTTAGTCCCTGGCTTCGACTCCAGAGGAATGCCACCTTATAACAAGCACCTCAAGAGGAGGCTTCTCTCAGCTCTACGTGTGTGGGAGGGACCCTGAGTTTGCGGCCTCAAGTGGAATGGACACCGCGATGCCCTGACTCGAAATAAGGCCGGATATCTCTGCAGTGACTTGAATGCAGGCTCGTCTTGCATCTCCCAAGACGAAAGGATGTCTGAATCCCCTGTGAAGACCACAGAGAAAGACCTAGTTCCCCACCTCATCGCGACCGGAGGCCTCACATCCTTTGAAATCTCCAGAGGTACGCGGAGATCAGTGCCTCCAAAGGAGACGATGCCTGACTCCTCGTGAAACTTGAGAGGAGTCCCAGGATTCCTGTGGCAGGAAGGGACACCTGGTCTCCCGCCTCAGCTGGAGAGGCGTCCCAATTGCCCTGCCAAGCCTCGAGGAGAATCCTGAGTTGTCCCTCGCAACTAGGCAGGAGTCCTCACGTCGCTGAACAAACACGTGTGTGGAAGGGCCATCCCCATCGTAACTCGAGAATATACCCCAGGTTCCCGCCGCAACGAGAGAAGAACCATGAGACTTCCCCCTAGCCGCGAGATGAGGCCCGATTCCACTGCACTGCGTGCACAGCAATTCCGTGTTGCACATCACACATGAAAGGAGCCTTGATTTCCTTGATGGAACTCCAGAGAAACCCCAAGAACACTGTTTCAAGGCTAGAGGGATCCTGAGGTCAGTGTAGCAACATGAAATAGATCCTCGGACCAAAAATCCACTCGAGATGAGAGGTTAGTCCCTGGCTTCGACTCCAGAGGAATCCCACCTTACCACAAGCACCTCAAGAGGAGTCTTCTCTCAGCTCTAGGTATGTGAGAGGGACCCTGAGTTTGCGGCCTCAAGTGGAATGGACACCGCGATGCCCTGACTCGAAACAAGGCCAGATATCCCTGCAGTGACTTGAACGCAGGCTCGTTTTGTAACTCCCAAGACGAAAGGATGTCTGAATCCCCTGTGGAGACCACAGAGAAAGACCTAGTTCCCCACCTCATCACGACCGGAGGCCTCACATCCTTTGAAAACTCCAGAGGTACGCGGAGATCAGTGCCTCCAAAGGAGACGATGCCTGACTCCTCGTGAAACTTGATAGGAGTCCCAGGATTCCTGTGGCACGTGGAAAGGGACCCTTGGTCTCCCACCTCAGCTGGAGAGGCGTCCCAATTGCCCTGCCAAGCCTCGAGGAGAATCCCGAGTTGTCCCTCGCAACTAGGCCGGAGTCCTGATGTCGCTGAACAAACACGTGTGTGAAAGGGCCATCCCCGTAGTAACTAGAGAATATACCCTAGGTACCCGCCGCAACTCAAGAAAAACCATGAGACTTCCCCCTCACCGCGAGATGAGGCCCGATTCCCCTGCACTGCGTGCAGAGCCATTCCGTGTTGCACATCACACATGAAAGGATCCTTCATTTCCTTGACGGCACTCCAGAGAAACCCCAAGAACACTGTTTCAACGCTAGAGGGATCCTGAGGTCACTGTAGAAACACGAAAGAGCTCCATGGACCAAAAATCCACTCGAGATGAGAGGTTAGTCCCTGGCTTCGACTCCAGAGGAATACCACCTTAGCACAAGCACCTCAAAAGGAGGCTTCTCTCAGCTCTAGATATGTGAGAGGGACCCTGAGTTTGCGGCCTCAAGTGGAATGGACTCCGCGATGCCCTGACTTGAAATAAGGCCGGATATCCCTGCAGTGACTTGAATGCAGGCTCGTCTTGCATCTCCCAAGACGAAAGGATGTCTGAATCCCCTGTGGAGACCACAGAGAAAGACCTAGTTCCCACCTCATCGCGACCGGAGGCCTCCCATCCTTTGGAAACTCCAGAGGTACGCGGAGATCAGTGCCTCCAAAGGAGACGATGCCTGACTCCTCGTGAAACTTGATAGGAGTCCCAGGAATCCTGTGGCATGTCGAAAGGGACACTTGGTCTCCCGCCTCAGCTGAAGAGGCGTCCCAATTGCCCTGCCAAGCCTCGAGAAGAATCCCGAGTTGTGCCTCGCAACTAGGCAGGAGTCCTGACGTCGCTGAGCAAACAAGTGTGTGGAAGGGCCATCCGTGTCATAAATCGAGAATATAGCCCAGGTTCCCGCCGCAACTCGAGAAAAACCATGAGACTTCCCCCTCGCCGCGAGATGAGGCCCAATTCCCCTGCACTGCGTGCAGAGCAATTCCGTGTTGCACATCACACAGGAAAGGAGCCTTGATTTCCTTGATGGCACTCCAGAGAAACCCCAAGAACACTGTTTCAAGGCTAGGGGGATCCTGAGGTCACTGTAGCAACACGAAAGAGCTCCGTGGACCAAAAATCAACTCGAGATGAGAGGTTAGTCCCTGGCTTCGACTCCAGAGGAATACCACCTTACCACCAGCACCTCAAGAGGAGGCTTCTCTCAGCTCCAGGTATGTGAGAGGGACCCTGAGCTTGCGGCCTCAAGTTTAATGGACACGGGGATGCCCTGACTCGAATTAAGGCCGGATTTCCCTGCAGTGACTTGAATGCAGGCTCGTCTTGCATCGCCCAAGATGAAAGGATGTCTGAATCCCCTGTGGAGACCACACAGAAAGACCTAGTTCCCGACCTCATCGAGAACGGAGGCCTCACATCCTTTGAAAAGTCCAGAGGGACGCTGATATCAGTGCCTCCAAAGGAGACGATGCCTGACTCGTCTTGAAACTTGATAGGAGTCCAAGGATTCCTGTGGCACGTGGAGAGGGACCCTTGGTCTCCCGCCTCAGCTGGAGAGGCGTCCCAATTGCCCTGCCAAGCCTCGAGGAGAATCCCGAGTTGTCCCTCGCAACTAGGCAGGAGTACTGACGTCGCTGAACAAACAAGTGTGTGGAAGGGCCATCCCCATCGTAACTCGAGAATACACCCCAGGTTCCCGCCGCAACTCGAGAAAAACCATGAGACTTCCCCCTCGCCGCCAGATGAGCCCCGATTCCCCTGCACTGCGTGCAGAGCAATTCCGTGTTGCACATCACACAGGAAAGGAGCCTTGATTTCCTTGATGGCACTCCAGAGAAACCCCAAGAACACTGTTTCAAGGCTAGAGGGATCCTGAGGTCACTTTAGCAACACGAAAGTGCTCCGTGGACCAAAAATCAACTCGAGATGAGAGGTTAGTCCCTGGCTTCGACTCCAGAGGAATCCCACCTCACCGCAAGCACCTCAAAAGGAGGCTTCTCTCAGCTCTAGGTATGGGACAGGGACCCTGAGTTTGCAGCCTCAAGTGGAATGGACACTGCGATGCCCTGGATCGAAATAAGGCCAGATATCCCTGCACTGACTTGAATGCAGGCTCGTCTTGCATCTCCCAAGACGAAAGGATGTCTGAATCCCCTGTGGTGACCACAGAGAAAGACCTAGTTCCCCACCTCATCGCGCCCGGAGGCCTCACATCCTTTGAAAACTCCAGAGGTACGCGGAGATCAGTGCCTTCAAAGGAGACGATGCCTGACTCCTCGTGAAACTTGATAGGAGTCCCAGGATTCCTGTGGCACGTGGAAAGGGACACTTGGTCTCCCGCCTCAGCTGGAGAGGCGTCCCAATTGCCCTGCCAAGCCTCAAGGAGAATCCCGAGTTGTCCCTGGCAACTAAGCAGGAGTCCTGACGTCGCTGAACAAACACGTGTGTGGAAGGGCCATCCCCGTCGTAACTCGAGAATATTCCCCAGGTTCCCGCCGCAACTCGAGAAAAACCATGAGACTTCGCCCTCGCCGCCAGATGAGGCCCGATTCCCCTGCACTGCGTGCAGAGCAATTCCGTGTTGCACATCACACAGGAAAGGAGCCTTGATTTCCTTGATGGCACTCCAGAGAAATCCCAAGAACACTGTTTCAAGGCTAGAGGGATCCTGAGGTCACTGTAGCAACATGAAAGAGATCCTCGGACCAAAAATCCACTCGAGATGAGAGGTTAGTCCCTGGCTTCGACTCCAGAGGAATCCCACCTTACCACAAGCACCTCAAGAGGAGGCTTCTCTCAGCTCTAGGTATGTGAGAGGGACCCTGAGTTTGCGGACTCAAGTGGAATGGACACCGCGATGCCCTAACTCGAAATAAGGCCGGATTTCCCTGCAGCGACTTGAATGCAGGCTCGTCTTGCATCTCCCAAGACGAAAGGATGTTTGAATCCCCTGTGGAGACCACAGAGAAAGACCTAGTTCCCACCTCATCGCGACCGGAGGCCTACAATCCTTTGGAAACTCCAGAGGTTCGCGGAGATCAGTGCCTCCAAAGGAGACGATGCCTGACTCCTCGTGAAACTTGATAGGAGTCCCAGGATTCCTGTGGCAGGAAGGGACACTTGGTCTCCCGCCTCAGCTGAAGAGGCGTCCCAATTGCCCTGCCAAGCCTCGAGGAGAATCCCGAGTTGTTCCTCGCAACTAGGCAGGAGTCCTCACTTCGCTGAACAAACACCTGTGTGGAAGGGCCATCCCCATCGTAACTCGAGAATATACCCCAGGTTCCCGCCGCAACTCGAGAAAAACCATGAGACTTCCCCCTCGCCGCGAGATGAGGAACGATTCCCCTGCACTGCGTGCAGAGCAATTCCGTGTTGCACATCTCACAGGAAACGAGCCTTGATTTCCTTGATAGCACTCCAGAGAAACCCCAAGAACACTGTTTCAAGGCTAGAGGGATCCTGAGGTCACTATAGCAACACGAAAGAGCTCCGTGGACCAAAAATCAACTCGAGATGAGAGGGTAGTCCCTGGCTTCGACTCCAGAGGAATACCACCTTACCACAAGCACCTCAAGAGGAGGCTTCTCTCAGCTCTAGGTATGTGAGAGGGACCCTGAGTTTGCGGCCTCAAGTGGAATGGACACCGCGATGCCCTGACTCGAAATGAGGCCGGATATCCCTGCAGTGACTTGAATGCAGGCTCGTCTTGCATCTCCCAAGACGAAAGGATGTCTGAATCCCCTGTGGAGACCACAGAGAAAGACCTAGTTCCCCACCTCATCGAGAACGGAGGCCTCACATCCTTTGAAAATTCCAGAGGGATGCGGAGATCAGTGCCTCCAAAGGAGAGGATGCCTGACTCGTCTTGAAACTTGATAGGAGTCCAAGGATTCCTGTGGCACGTGGAGAGGGACCCTTGGTCTCCCGCCTCAGCTGGAGAGGCGTCCCAATTGCCCTGCCAAGCCTCGAGGAGAATCCCGAGTTGTCCCTCGCAACTAGGCAGGAGTCCTGACGTCGCTGAACAAACAAGTGTGTGGAAGGGCCATCCCCGTCGTAACTCGAGAATACACCCCAGGTTCCCGCCGCAAATGAGAAAAACCATGAGACTTCCCCCTCGCCGCGAGATGAGGCCCAATTACCCTGCACTGTGGGCAGAGCAATTCCGTGTTGCACATCACACAGGAAAGGAGCCTTGATTTCCTTGATGGCACTCCAGAGAAACCCCAAGAACACTGTTTCAAGGCTAGAGGGATCCTGAGGTCACTGTAGCAACACGAAAGACCTCCGTGGACAAAAAATCAACTCGAGATGAGAGGGTAGTCCCTGGCTTCGACTCCAGAGGAGTACCACCTTACCACAAGCACCTCAAGAGGAGGCTTCTCTCAGCTCTAGGTATGTGAGAGGGACCCTGAGTTTGCAGCCTCAAGTGGAATGGACACCGCGATGCCCTGACTCGAAATAAGGCCGGATATCCCTGCAGTGATTTGAATGCAGGCTCGTCTTGCATCTGCTAAAACGAAAGGATGTCTGAATCTCCTGTGCAGACCACAGGAAAGACCTAGTTCCCCACCTCATCGCGACCGGAGGCCTCACATCCTTGAAAAACTCCAGAGGTACGCGGAGATTAGTGCCTCCAAAGGAGACGATGCCTGACTCCTCGTGAAACTTGATATTAGTCCCAGGATTCCTGTGGCACGTGGAAAGGGACCCTCCGTCTCCCCCCTCGGGTGGAGAGGCGTCGCAATTGCCCAGCCAAGCCTTGAAGAGAAGCCCGAGTTGTCCTTCACAACTAATCAGGAGCCCTGACGTTGCTGAACAAACACGTGTGTGGAAGGGGCATCCCCGTCGTAACTCGAGAATACACCCCAGGTTCCCGCCGCAACTCGAGAAAAACCATGAGACTTTCCCCTCGCCGCGAGATGAGGCCCGATTCCCCTGCACTGCATGCAGAGCAATTCCGTGTTGCACATCACACAGGAAAGGAGCCTTGATTTCCTTGATGGCACTCCAGAGAAACCCCAAGAACACTGTTTCAAGGCTAGAGGGATCCTGAGGTCACTGTAGCAACACGAAAGAGCTCCGTGGACCAAAAATCAACTTGAGATGAGAGGTTAGTCCCTGGCTTCGACTCCAGAGGAATACCACCTTACCACAAGCAACCCAAGAGGAGGCTTCTCTCAGCTCTAGGTATGTGAGAGGGACCCTGAATTTGCGGCCTCAAGTGGAATGGACACCGCGATGCCCTGACTCGAAATAAGGCCAGATATCCCTGCAGTGACTTGAATGCAGGCTCGTCTTGCATCTGCCAAAACGAAAGGATGTCTGAATCCCCTGTGGAGACCACAGAGAAAGACCTAGTTCCCCACCTCATCGCGAACGGAGGCCTCACATCCTTTGAAAAGTCCAGAGGGACGCGGAGATCAGTGCCACCAAAGGAGACGATGCCTGACTCGTCTTGAAACTTGATAGGAGTCCAAGGATTCCTGTGGCACGTGGAGAGGGACCCTTGGTCTCCCGCCTCAGCTGGAGAGGCGTCCCAATCGCCCTGCCAAACCTCGAGGAGAATCCCGAGTTGTCCCTCGCAACTAGGCAGGAGTCCTGACGTCGCTGAACAAACAAGTGTGTGGAAGGGCCATCCCCGTCGTAACTTGAGAATACACCCCAGATTCCCGCCGCAAATGAGAAAAACCATGAGACTTCCCCCTCGCCGCGAGATGAGGCCCGATTACCCTGCACTGCGTGCAGAGCAATTCCGTGTTGAACAGCACACAGGAAAGGAGCCTTGATTTCCTTGATGGCTCTCCAGAGAAACCCCAAGAACACTGTTTCAAGGCTAGAGGGATCCTGAGGTCACTGTAGCAAAAAGAAAGAGCTCCGAGGACCAAAAATCAACTCGAAATGAGAGGGTAGTCCCTGGCTTCGACTCCAGAGGTGTACCACCTTACCACAAGCACCTCAAGAGGAGGCTTCTCTCAGCTCTACGTATGTGAGAGGGACCCTGAGTTTGCAGCCTCAAGTGGAATGGACACCGCGATGCCCTGACTCGAAATAAGGCCGGATATCCCTGCAGTGACTTCAATGCAGGCTCGTCTTGCATCTCCCAAGACGAAAGGATGTCTGAATCCCCTGTGGAGACCACAGGGAAAGACCTCGTTCCCCACCTCATCGCGACCGGAGGCCTCACATGCTTTGAAAACCCCACAGGTACGCGGAGATCAATGCCTCAAAAGGAGACGATGCCTGACTCCTCGTGAAACTTGATAGGAGTCCCTGGAGTATTATGGCACGTGGAAAGGGACCCTTGGTCTCCCGCCTCAGCTGGAGAGGCGTCCCAATTGCCCTGCCAAGCCTCGAGGAGAATCCCGAGTTGTCCCTCGCAACTAGGCAGGAGTCCTGACGTCGCTGAACAAACACATGTATGGAAGGGCCATCCCCGTCGCAACTCGAGAATATACCCCAGGTTCCCGCCTAAACTCGAGAAAAACCAGGAGACTTCCCCTCGCCGCGAGATGAGACCTGATCCCCCTAAACCCCGTGCAGAGCAATTCCGTGATGCACATCAAACGGGAAAGGAGTCTTTATTTCCTTGATGGCATTCCAGAGAAACCCCAAGAACACTGTTTCAAGGCTAGAGGGATCCTGAGGTCAGTGTAGCAACTCGAAAGAACTCCGTGGACCAAAAGTCAACTCGAGATGAGAGGTTAGTCCCTGGCTTCGACTCCAGAGGAATATCACTTTACCACAAGCAACTCAAGAGGAGGCTTCTCTCAGCTCTAGGTATGTGAGAGGGACCCTGAGTTTGCGGCTGCAAGTGGAATGCACACCGAGATGCCCTGACTCGAAATAAGCCCGGATATCCCTGCAGTGACTTGAATGCAGGCTCGTCTTGCGTCTCCCAACCCGAAAGGATGTCTGAATCCCCTGTGGAGACCACAGAGAAAGACCTAGTTCCCCACCTAATCGCGACCGGAGCCGTCATATCCTTTAAAAACTCCAGAGGTACGCGGAGATCAGTGGCTGAAAAAGGAGACGATGCCTGACTCCTCGTGAAACTTGATAGGAGTCCCAGGATTCCTGTGGCACGTGGAAAGGGACCCTTGGTCTCCCGCCTCAGCTGAAGAGGCGTCACAATTTCCCTGCCAAGCCTCGAGGGGAATCTAGAGTTGTCCATCGCAACTAGGCAGGAGTCCTGACGTCGCTGAAGAAACACGTGTGTGGAAGGGCCATCCCCAACGTAACTCGAGAATATACCCCAGGTTCCCGCCGCAACTCGAGAAAAACCATGAGACTTCCCCCTCGCCGCCAGATGAGGCCCGATTCCCCTGCACTGCGTGCAGATCAATTCCGTGTTGCACATCAAACATGAAAGGACCCTTGATTTCCTTAATGGCACTCCAGAGAAACCCCAAGAACACTCTTTCAAAGCTAGAGGGATCCTGAGGTCACTGTAGTAACACAAAAGAGCTCCTTGGAACAAAAATCAGCTCGAGATGAGAGGTTAGACCCTGGCTTCGACTCCAGAGGAATACCAGCTTAAGACAGGCACATCAAGAGGAGGCTTGTCTAGCTCTAGGTATATGAGAGGGACCCTGAGTTTGCGGCTGCAAGTGGAATGGACACCGAGATGCCCTGACTCGAAATAAGCCCGGATATCCCTGCAGTGACTTGAATGCAGGCTCGTCTTGCATCTCCCAACCCGAAAGGATGTCTGAATCCCCTGTGGAGACCACAGAGAAAGACCTAGTTCCCCACCTCATCGCGACCGGAGGCCTCATTCCTTTGAAAAGTCCAGAGGTATGTGAAGATCAGTGCCTCCAAAGGAGACGATGCCTGACCCCTCGTGAAACTTGATAGGAGTCCCAGGATTCCTGTGGTACGTGGAAAGGGACGCTTGGCCTCCCGCCTCACCTGGAGAGGTGTCCCAATTGCCCTGCGAAGCCTCGAGGAGAATCCCGAGTTGTCCCTCGCAACTAGGTAGGAGTCCTGACGTCGCTGAACAAACACGTGTGTGGAAGGGCCATCCCCGTCGTAACTCGAGAATATACCCCAGGTTCCCGCCGCAACTCGAGAAAAACCATGAGACTTCCCCCTCGCCGCGAGATGAGGCCCGATTCCCCTGCACTGCGTGCAGAGCAATTCCGTGTTGCACATCACACATGAAAGCAGCCTTGATTTCCTTGATGGCACTCCAGAGAAACCCCAAGAACACTGTTTCAAGGCTAGAGGGATCCTGAGGTCACTGTAGCAACACGAAAGAGCTCTGTGGACCAAAAATCAACTCGAGATGAGAGGTTAGTCCCTGGCTTCGACTCCAGAGGAATACCACTTTACCACAAGTACCTCAAGAGGAGGCTTCTTTCAGCTCCAGGTATGTGAGAGGAACCCTGAGTTTGCGGCCTCAAGTGGAATGGACACCGCGATGCCCTGACTCGAAATAAGGCGGGATATCCCTGCCGTGACTTGAATGCAGGCTCGTCTTGCATCTCCCAAGACGAAAGGAAGTCTGAATCCCCTGTGGCGACCACAGAGGAAGACCTAGTTCCCCACCTCATCTCGACCGGAGGCCTCACATCCTTTGAAAACTCCAGAGGTACATGGAGATCAGTGCCTTCAAAGGAGAAGATGCCTGACTCCTCGTGAAACTTGATTGGAGCCCAGAATTCCTGTGACACGTGAAAAGGGACCCTTGGTCTCCCGCCTCAGCTGGAGAGGCGTCCCAATTGCCCTGCCAAGCCTCGAGGAGAATCCCGAGTTGTCCCTCGCAACTAGGCAGGAGTCCTGACGTCGCTGAACAAACACGTGTGTGGAAGGACCATCCCCGTCGTAACTCGTGAATATACCCCAGGTTCCCGCCGCAACTAGAGAAAAACCATGAGACTTCCGACTCGCCGCGAGATGAGGCCCGATTCCCCTGCACTGCATGCAGAGCAATTCCGTGTTGCACATCACACATGAAAGGAGCCTTGATTTCCTTGATGGCACTCCAGAGAAACCCCAAGAACACTGTTTCAAGGCTAGAGGGATCCTGAGGTCACTGTAGCAACACGAAAGAGCTCCGTGGACCAAAAATCAACTCGAGATGCGAGGTTAGTCCCTGGCTTTGATTCCAGAGGAATACCAACTTACCACAAGCACCTCAAGAGGAGGCTTCTCTCAGCTCTAGGTATGTGGGAGGGACCCTGAGTTTGCGGCCTCAAGTGGAATGGACACCGCGCTGCCCTGACTCGAAATAAGGCTGGATATCCCTGCAGTGACTTGAATGCAGGCTCGTCTTGCATTTCCCAAGACGAAAGGATGTCTGAATTCCCTGTGGAGACCACAGAGAAAGACCTAGTTCCCACCTCATCGCGACCGGAGGCCTCACATCCTTTGAAAACTCCAGAGGTACACGGAGATCAGTGCCTCCAAAGGAGACGATGCCTGACTCCTCGTGAAACTTGAGAGGAGTCCCAGGATTCCTGTGGCAGGAAGGGACACCTGGTCTCCCGCCTCAGCTGGAGAGGCGTCCCAATTGCCCTGCCAAGCCTCGAGGAGAATCCTGAGTTGTCCCTCGCAACTAGGCAGGAGTCCTCACGTCGCTGAACAAACACGTGTGTGGAAGGGCCATCCCCGTCGTAACTCGAGAATATACCCCAGGTTCCCGCCGCAACGAGAGAAGAACCATGAGACTTCCCCCTAGCCGCGAGATGAGGCCCGATTCCCCTGCACTGCGTGCAGAGCAATTCCGTGTTGCACATCACACATGAAAGGAGCCTTGATTTCCTTGATGGCACTCCAGAGAAACCCCAAGAACACTGTTTCAAGGCTACAGGGATCCTGAGGTCACTGTAGCAACAGAAAAGAGCTCCGTGGACCAAAAATCAACTCGAGAGGAGAGGTTAGTCCCTGGCTTCGACTCCAAAGGAATCCCACCTTACCACAAGCACCTGAAGAGGAGGCTTCTCTCAGCTCTAGGTATGTGAGAGGGACCCTGAGTTTGCGGCCCCAAGTGGAATGGACACCGCGATGCCCTGACTCGAAATAAGTCCGGATATCCCTGCAGTGACTTGAATGAAGGCTCGTCTTGCATCTCCCAAGACGAAAGGATGTCTGAATCCCCTGTGGAGACCACAGAGAAAGATCTATTGCCCCACCTCATCGCGACCGGAGGCCTCACATCCTTTGAAAACTCCAGAGGTACGCGGAGATCAGTGCCTCCAAAGGAGACGATGCCTGACTCCTCGTGAAACTTGATAGGAGTCCCAGGATTCCTGTGGCACGAAGGGACTCTTGGTCTCCCGCCTCAGCTGGAGAGGCGTCCCAATTGCCCTGCCAACCTTCGAGGAGAATCCCGAGTTGTCCCTCGCAACTAGGCAGGAGTCCTGACGTCGCTGAAGAAACACGTGTGTGGAAGGGCCATCCCCGTCGTAACTCGAGAATATACCCCAGGTTCCCACCGCAACTTGAGAAAAACCATGAGACTTCCCCCTCGCCGCGAGATGAGGCCCGATTCCCCTGCACTGCGTGCAGAGCAATTCCGTGTTGCACATCACACATGAAAGGAGCCTTGATTTCCTTGATGGCACTCCAGAGATACCCCAAGAACACTGTTTCAAGGCTAGAGGGATCCTGAGGTCACTGTAGCAACACGAAAGAGATCCGTGGACCAAAAATCAACTCAAGATGAGAGGTTAGTCCCTGGCTTCGACTCCAGAGGAATGCCACCTTATAACAAGCACCTCAAGAGGAGGCTTCTCTCAGCTCTACGTGTGTGGGAGGGACCCTGAGTTTGCGGCCTCAAGTGGAATGGACACCGCGATGCCCTGACTCGAAATAAGGCCGGATATCACTGCAGTGACTTGAATGCAGGCTCGTCTTGCATCTCCCAAGACGAAAGGATGTCTGAATCCCCTGTGAAGACCACAGAGAAAGACCTAGTTCCCCACCTCATCGCGACCGGAGGCCTCACATCCTTTGAAAACTCCAGAGGTACGCGGAGATCAGTGCCTCCAAAGGAGACGATGCCTGACTCCTCGTGAAACTTGAGAGGAGTCCCAGGATTCCTGTGGCAGGAAGGGACACCTGGTCTCCCGCCTCAGCTGGAGAGGCGTCCCAATTGCCCTGCCAAGCCTCGAGGAGAATCCTGAGTTGTCCCTCGCAACTAGGCAGGAGTCCTCACGTCGCTGAACAAACACGTGTGTGGAAGGGCCATCCCCATCGTAACTCGAGAATATACCCCAGGTTCCCGCCGCAACGAGAGAAGAACCATGAGACTTCCCCCTAGCCGCGAGATGAGGCCCGATTCCACTGCACTGCGTGCACAGCAATTCCGTGTTGCACATCACACATGAAAGGAGCCTTGATTTCCTTGATGGAACTCCAGAGAAACCCCAAGAACACTGTTTCAAGGCTAGAGGGATCCTGAGGTCAGTGTAGCAACATGAAATAGATCCTCGGACCAAAAATCCACTCGAGATGAGAGGTTAGTCCCTGGCTTCGACTCCAGAGGAATCCCACCTTACCACAAGCACCTCAAGAGGAGTCTTCTCTCAGCTCTAGGTATGTGAGAGGGACCCTGAGTTTGCGGCCTCAAGTGGAATGGACACCGCGATGCCCTGACTCGAAACAAGGCCAGATATCCCTGCAGTGACTTGAACGCAGGCTCGTTTTGTAACTCCCAAGACGAAAGGATGTCTGAATCCCCTGTGGAGACCACAGAGAAAGACCTAGTTCCCCACCTCATCACGACCGGAGGCCTCACATCCTTTGAAAACTCCAGAGGTACGCGGAGATCAGTGCCTCCAAAGGAGACGATGCCTGACTCCTCGTGAAACTTGATAGGAGTCCCAGGATTCCTGTGGCACGTGGAAAGGGACCCTTGGTCTCCCACCTCAGCTGGAGAGGCGTCCCAATTGCCCTGCCAAGCCTCGAGGAGAATCCCGAGTTGTCCCTCGCAACTAGGCCGGAGTCCTGATGTCGCTGAACAAACACGTGTGTGAAAGGGCCATCCCCGTAGTAACTAGAGAATATACCCTAGGTACCCGCCGCAACTCGAGAAAAACCATGAGACTTCCCCCTCACCGCGAGATGAGGCCCGATTCCCCTGCACTGCGTGCAGAGCCATTCCGTGTTGCACATCACACATGAAAGGATCCTTCATTTCCTTGACGGCACTCCAGAGAAACCCCAAGAACACTGTTTCAACGCTAGAGGGATCCTGAGGTCACTGTAGAAACACGAAAGAGCTCCATGGACCAAAAATCCACTCGAGATGAGAGGTTAGTCCCTGGCTTCAACTCCAGAGGAATACCACCTTAGCACAAGCACCTCAAAAGGAGGCTTCTCTCAGCTCTAGATATGTGAGAGGGACCCTGAGTTTGCGGCCTCAAGTGGAATGGACTCCGCGATGCCCTGAGTCGAAATAAGGCCGGATATCCCTGCAGTGACTTGAATGCAGACTCGTCTTGCGTCTCCCAACACGAAAGGATGTCTGATTCTCCTGTGGAGACCACAGAGAAAGACCTAGTTCCCCACCTCATCGCGACCGGAGGCCTCACATCCTTTGAAAACTCCAGAGGTACGCGGAGATCAGTGCCTTCAAAGGAGACGATGCCTGACTCCTCGTGAAACTTGATAGGAGTCCCAGGATTCCTGTGGCACGTCGAAAGGGACACTTGGTCTCCCGCCTCAGCTGGAGAGGTGTCCCAATTGCCCTGCCAAGCCTCGATGAGAATAACGAGTTGTCCCTCGCAACTAGGCCGGAGTCCTGATGTCGCTGAAGAAACACGTGTGTGAAAGGGCCATCCCCGTCGTAACTAGAGAATATAGCCTAGGTACCCGCCGCAACTCGAGAAAAACCATGAGACTTCCCCCTCGCCGCGAGATGAGGCCCGATTCCCCTGCACTGCGTGCAGAGCCATTCCGTGTTGCACATCACACATGAAAGGATCCTTGATTTCCTTGACGGCACTCCAGAGAAATCCCAAGAACACTGTTTCAACGCTAGAGGGATCCTGAGGTCACTGTAGAAACATGAAAGAGCTCCATGGACCAAAAATCCACTCGAGATGAGAGGTTAGTCCCTGGATTCGACTCCAGAGGAATCCCACCTTACCGCAAGCACCTCAAGAGGAGGCTTCTCTCATCTCAAGGTATGAGAGAGGAACCCTGAGTTTGCAGCCTCAAGTGGAATGGACACTGCGATGCCCTGAATCGAAATAAGGCCGGATATCCCTGCAGTGACTTGAATGCAGGCTCGTCTTGCATCTCCCAAGACGGAAGGATCTCTGAATCCCCTGTGGAGACCACAGAGAAAGACCTAGTTCCCCACCTCATCGCGACCGGAGGCCTCCCATCCTTTGAAAACTCCAGAGGTACGCGGAGATCAGTTCCTCCAAAGGAGACGATGCCTGACTCCTCGTGAAATTTGATAGGAGTCCCAGGATTCCTGTGGCACGTGGAAAGGGACACTTGGTCTCCCACCTCACCTGAAGAGGCGTCCCAATTGCCCTGCCAAGCCTCGAGGAGAATCCCGAGTTGTCCCTCGCAACTAGGCAGGAGTCCTGACGTCGCTGAACAAACACGTGTGTGGAAGGGCCATCCCTGTCATAAATCGAGAATATACCCCAGGTTCCCGCCGCAACTCGAGAAAAACCATGAGACTTCCCCATCGTCGCGAGATGATGCCCGATTCCCCTGCACTGCGTGCACAGCAATTCCGTGTTGCACATCACACATGAAAGCAGCCTTGATTTCCTTGATGGCACTCCAGAGAAACCCCAAGAACACTGTTTCAAGGCTAGAGGGATCCTGAGGTCACTGTAGCAACACGAAAGAGCTCTGTGGACCAAAAATCAACTCGAGATGAGAGGTTAGTCCCTGGCTTCGACTCCAGAGGAATACCACTTTACCACAAGTACCTCAAGAGGAGGCTTCTTTCAGCTCCAGGTATGTGAGAGGAACCCTGAGTTTGCGGCCTCAAGTGGAATGGACACCGCGATGCCCTGACTCGAAATAAGGCTGGATATCCCTGCAGTGACTTGAATGCAGGCTCGTCTTGCATCTCCCAAGACGAAAGGAAGTCTGAATCCCCTGTGGCGACCACAGAGGAAGACCTAGTTCCCCACCTCATCGCGCCCGGAGGCCTCACATCCTTTGAAAACTCCAGAGGTACATGGAGATCAGTGCCTTCAAAGGAGAAGATGCCTGACTCCTCGTGAAACTTGATTGGAGCCCAGAATTCCTGTGACACGTGAAAAGGGACCCTTGGTCTCCCGCCTCAGCTGGAGAGGCGTCCCAATTGCCCTGCCAAGCCTCGAGGAGAATCCCGAGTTGTCCCTCGCAACTAGGCAGGAGTCCTGACGTCGCTGAACAAACACGTGTGTGGAAGGACCATCCCCGTCGTAACTCGTGAATATACCCCAGGTTCCCGCTGCAACTAGAGAAAAACCATGAGACTTCCGACTCGCCGCGAGATGAGGCCCGATTCCCCTGCACTGCATGCAGAGCAATTCCGTGTTGCACATCACACATGAAAGGAGCCTTGATTTCCTTGATGGCACTCCAGAGAAACCCCAAGAACACTGTTTCAAGGCTAGAGGGATCCTGAGGTCACTGTAGCAACACGAAAGAGCTCCGTGGACCAAAAATCAACTCGAGATGTGAGGTTAGTCCCTGGCTTCGATTCCAGAGGAATACCAACTTACCACAAGCACCTCAAGAGGAGGCTTCTCTCAGCTCTAGGTATGTGGGAGGGACCCTGAGTTTGCGGCCTCAAGTGGAATGGACACCGCGCTGCCCTGACTCGAAATAAGGCTGGATATCCCTGCAGTGACTTGAATGCAGGCTCGTCTTGCATTTCCCAAGACGAAAGGATGTCTGAATTCCCTGTGGAGACCACAGAGAAAGACCTAGTTCCCCGCCTCATCGCGACCGGAAGCCTCACATCCTTTGAAAACTCCAGAGGTACACGGAGATCAGTGCCTCCAAAGGAGACGATGCCTGACTCCTCGTGAAACTTGAGAGGAGTCCCAGGATTCCTGTGGCAGGAAGGGACACCTGGTCTCCCGCCTCAGCTGGAGAGGCGTCCCAATTGCCCTGCCAAGCCTCGAGGAGAATCCTGAGTTGTCCCTCGCAACTAGGCAGGAGTCCTGACGTCGCTGAACAAACACGTGTGTGGAAGGGCCATCCCCGTCGTAACTCGAGAATATACCCCAGGTTCCCGCCGCAACGAGAGAAGAACCATGAGACTTCCCCCTAGCCGCGAGATGAGGCCCGATTCCCCTGCACTGCGTGCACAGCAATTCCTTGTTGCACATCACACATGAAAGGAGCCTTGATTTCCTTGATGGCACTCCAGAGAAACCCCACGAACACTGTTTCAAGGCTACAGGGATCCTGAGGTCACTGTAGCAACACGAAAGAGCTCCGTGGACCAAAAATCAACTCGAGATGAGAGGTTAGTCCCTGGCTTCGACTCCAAAGGAATCCCACCTTACCACAAGCACCTGAAGAGGAAGCTTCTCTCAGCTCTAGGTATGTGAGAGGGACCCTGAGTTTGCGGCCCCAAGTGGAATGGACACCGCGATGCCCTGACTCGAAATAAGTCCGGATATCCCTGCAGTGACTTGAATGAAGGCTCGTCTTGCATCTCCCAAGACGAAAGGATGTCTGAATCCCCTGTGGAGACCACAGAGAAAGATCTATTGCCCCACCTCATCGCGACCGGAGGCCTCCCATCCTTTGGAAACTCCAGAGGTACGCGGAGATCAGTGCCTCCAAAGGAGACGATGCCTGACTCCTCGTGAAACTTGATAGGAGTCCCAGGATTCCTGTGGCACGAAGGGACTCTTGGTCTCCCGCCTCAGCTGGAGAGGCGTCCCAATTGCCCTGCCAACCTTCGAGGAGAATCCCGAGTTGTCCCTTGCAACTAGGCAGGAGTCCTGACGTCGCTGAACAAACACGTGTGTGGAAGGGCCATCCCCGTCGTAACTCGAGAATATACCCCAGGTTCCCACCGCAACTTGAGAAAAACCATGAGACTTCCCCCTCGCCGCGAGATGAGGCCCGATTCCCCTGCACTGCGTGCAGAGCAATTCCGTGTTGCACATCACACATGAAAGGAGCCTTGATTTCCTTGATGGCACTCCAGAGATACCCCAAGAACACTGTTTCAAGGCTAGAGGGATCCTGAGGTCACTGTAGCAACACGAAAGAGCTCCGTGGACCAAAAATCAACTCAAGATGAGAGGTTAGTCCCTGGCTTCGACTCCAGAGGAATGCCACCTTATAACAAGCACCTCAAGAGGAGGCTTCTCTCAGCTCTACGTGTGTGGGAGGGACCCTGAGTTTGCGGCCTCAAGTGGAATGGACACCGGGATGCCCTGACTCGAAATAAGGCCGGATATCACTGCAGTGACTTGAATGCAGGCTCGTCTTGCATCTCCCAAGATGAAAGGATGTCTGAATCCCCTGTGAAGACCACAGAGAAAGACCTAGTTCCCCACCTCATCGCGACCGGAGGCCTCACATCCTTTGAAAACTCCAGAGGTACGCGGAGATCAGTGCCTCCAAATGAGACGATGCCTGACTCCTCGTGAAACTTGATAGGAGTCCCAGGATTCCTGTGGCACGTGGAAAGGGATCCTTGGTCTCCCGCCTCAGCTTGAGAGGCGTCCCAATTGCTCTGCCAAGCCTCGAGGAGAATCCCAAGTTGTCCCTCGCAACTAGGCAGGAGTCCTGATGTCGCTGAACAAACACGTGTGTGGAACGGCCATCCCCGTCGTAACTAGAGAATATAACCCAGGTTCCCGCCGCAACTCGAGAAAAACCATGAGCCTTCCCCCTCGCCGCGAGACGAGGCCCGATTCCCCTGCACTGCGTGCAGAGCAATACCGTGTTGCACATCACAAATGAAAGTAGCCTTGATTTCCTTGATGGCATTCCAGAGAAACCCCAAGAACACTGTTTCAAGGCTAGAGCGATCCTGAGGTCAGTGTAGCAACATGAAATAGATCCTCGGACCAAAAATCCACTCGAGATGAGAGGTTAGTCCCTGGCTTCGACTCCAGAGGAATCCCCCCTTACCACAAGCACCTCAAGAGGAGTCTTCTCTCAGCTCTAGGTATGTGAGAGGGACCCTGAGTTTGCGGCCTCAAGTGGAATGGACACCGCGATGCCCTGACTTGAAACAAGGCCAGATATCCCTGCAGTGACTTGAATGCAGGCTCGTCTTGTAACTCCCAAGACGAAAGGATGTCTGAATCCCCTGTGGAGACCACAGAGAAAGACCTAGTTCCCCACCTCATCACGACCGGAGGCCTCACATCCTTTGAAAACTCCAGAGGTACGCGGAGATCAGTGCCTCCAAAGGAGACGATGCCTGACTCCTCGTGAAACTTGATAGGAGTCCCAGGATTCCTGTGGCACGTGGAAAGGGACCCTTGGTCTCCCACCTCAGCTGGAGAGGCGTCCCAATTGCCCTGCCAAGCCTCGAGGAGAATCCCGAGTTGTCCCTCGCAACTAGGCCGGAGTCCTGATGTCGCTGAACAAACACGTGTGTGAAAGGGCCATCCCCGTAGTAACTAGAGAATATACCCTAGGTACCCGCCGCAACTCGAGAAAAACCATGAGACTTCCCCCTCACCGCGAGATGAGGCCCGATTCCCCTGCACTGCGTGCAGAGCCATTCCGTGTTGCACATCACACATGAAAGGATCCTTCATTTCCTTGACGGCACTCCAGAGAAACCCCAAGAACACTGTTTCAACGCTAGAGGGATCCTGAGGTCACTGTAGAAACACGAAATAGCTCTATGGACCAAAAATCCACTCGAGATGAGAGGTTAGTCCCTGGCTTCGACTCCAGAGGAATACCACCTTAGCACAAGCACCTCAAAAGGAGGCTTCTCTCAGCTCTAGATATGTGAGAGGGACCCTGAGTTTGCGGCCTCAAGTGGAATGGACTCCGCGATGCCCTGAGTCGAAATAAGGCCGGATATCCCTGCAGTGACTTGAATGCAGGCTCGTCTTGCGTCTCCCAACACGAAAGGATGTCTGATTCTCCTGTGGAGACCACAGAGAAAGACCTAGTTCCCCACCTCATCGCGACCGGAGGCCTCACATCCTTTGAAAACTCCAGAGGTAAGCGGAGATCAGTGCCTTCAAAGGAGACGATGCCTGACTCCTCGTGAAACTTGATAGGAGTCCCAGGATTCCTGTGGCACGTCGAAAGGGACACTTGGTCTCCCGCCTCAGCTGGAGAGGTGACCCAATTGCCCTGCCAAGCCTCGATGAGAATAACGAGTTGTCCCTCGCAACTAGGCCGGAGTCCTGATGTCGCTGAAGAAACACGTGTGTGAAAGGGCCATCCCCGTCGTAACTAGAGAATATACCCTAGGTACCCGCCGCAACTCGAGAAAAACCATGAGACTTCCCCCTCGCCGCGAGATGAGGCCCGATTCCCCTGCACTGCGTGCAGAGCCATTCCGTGTTGCACATCACACATGAAAGGATCCTTGATTTCCTTGACGGCACTCCAGAGAAATCCCAAGAACACTGTTTCAACGCTAGAGGGATCCTGAGGTCACTGTAGAAACATGAAAGAGCTCCATGGACCAAAAATCCACTCGAGATGAGAGGTTAGTCCCTGGATTCGACTCCAGAGGAATCCCACCTTACCGCAAGCACCTCAAGAGGAGGCTTCTCTCATCTCAAGGTATGAGAGAGGGACCCTGAGTTTGCAGCCTCAAGTGGAATGGACACTGCGATGCCCTGAATCGAAATAAGGCCGGATATCCCTGCAGTGACTTGAATGCAGGCTCGTCTTGCATCTCCCAAGACGGAAGGATCTCTGAATCCCCTGTGGAGACCACAGAGAAAGACCTAGTTCCCCACCTCATCGCGACCGGAGGCCTCCCATCCTTTGAAAACTCCAGAGGTACGCGGAGATCAGTGCCTCCAAAGGAGACGATGCCTGACTCCTCGTGAAATTTGATAGGAGTCCCAGGATTCCTGTGGCACGTGGAAAGGGACACTTGGTCTCCCACCTCACCTGGAGAGGCGTCCCAATTGCCCTGCCAAGCCTCGAGGAGAATGCCGAGTTGTCCCTCGCAACTAAGCAGGAGTCCTGACGTCACTGAACAAACACGTGTGTGGAAGGGCCATCCCCGTCGTAACTCGAGAATATTCCCCAGGTTCCCGCCGCAACTCGAGAAAAACCATGAGACTTCCCCCTCGCCGCGAGATGAGGCCCGATTTCCCTGCACTGCGTGCAGAGCTATTCAGTGTTGCACATCACACAGGAAAGGAACCTTGATTTCCTTGATGGTATTCCAGAGAAACCCCAAGAACACTGTTTCAAGGCTAGAGGGATCCTGAGGTCACTGTAGCAACACGAAAGAGCTCCATGGACCAAAAATCAACTTGAGATGAGAGGTTAGTCCCTTGCTTGGACTCCAGAGGAAAACCACCTTACCACAAGCACCTCAAGAGGAGGTTTCTCTCAGCTCTAGGTATGTGAGAGGGACCCTGAGTTTGCGGCCTCAAGTGGAATGGACACCGCGATGCGCTGACTCGAAATAAGGCCGAATATCCCTGCAGTGACTTGAATCCAGGCTCGTCTTGCATCTCCCAAGACGAAGAGATGTCTGAATCCCCTGTGGAGACCACAGAGAAAGACCTAGTTCCCAACCCCTTCGCGACCGGAGGCCTCACATCCTTTGAAAACTCCAGAGGGACGCAGAGATCAGTGCCTCCAAAGGAGATGATGCCTGACTCCTCGTGAAAATTGATAGGAGTCCCAGGATTCCTGTGGCACGTGGAAAGGGACCCTTGGTTTCCCGCCTCAGCTGGAGTGGCGTCCCAATTGCCCTGCCAAGCCTCGAGTACAATCCCGAGTTGTCCCTGGCAACTAGGCAGGAGTCGTGACGTCGCTGAACAAACAAGTGTGTGGTACGGCCATCCCCGTCGAAACTCGAGAATATACCACAGTTTCCCGCCGCAACTCGAGAAAAAACATGAGACTACCCCCTCGCCGCGAGATGAGGCCCGATTCCCCTGCACTGCGTGCAGAGCAATTCCGTGTTGCACATCACACATGAAAGGAGCCTTGATTTCCTTGATGGAACTCCAGAGAAACCCCAAGAACACTGTTTCAAGGCTAGAGGGATCCTGAGGTCACCGTAGCAACATGAAAGAGCTCCGTGGACCACAAATCAACTCGAGATGAGAGGTTAGTCCCTGGCTTCGACTCCAAAGGAATCCCACCTTACCACAAGCACCTCAAGAGGAGGCTTTTCTCAGCTCTAAGTATGTGAGAGGGACCCTGAGTTTGCGGCATCAAGTTTAATGGACACGGGGATGCCCTGACTCGAATTAAGGCCGGATTTCCCTGCAGTGACTTGAATGCAGGCTCGTCTTGCATCTCACAAGACGAAAGGATGTCTGAATCCCCTGTGGAGACCACAGAGAAAGACCTAGTTCCCCACCTCATCGCGACCGGAGGCCTCACATCCTTTGAAAACTCCAGAGGTACATGGAGATCAGTGCCTTCAAAGGAGAAGATGCCTGACTCCTCGTGAAACTTGATTGGAGCCCAGAATTCCTGTGACACGTGAAAAGGGACCCTTGGTCTCCCGCCTCAGCTGGAGAGGCGTCCCAATTGCCCTGCCAAGCCTCGAGGAGAATCCCGAGTTGTCCCTCGCAACTAGGCAGGAGTCCTGACGTCGCTGAACAAACACGTGTGTGGAAGGACCATCCCCGTCGTAACTCGTGAATATACCCCAGGTTCCCCCGCAACTAGAGAAAAACCATGAGACTTCCGACTCGCCGCGAGATGAGGCCCGATTCCCCTGCACTGCATGCAGAGCAATTCCGTGTTGCACATCACACATGAAAGGAGCCTTGATTTCCTTGATGGCACTCCAGAGAAACCCCAAGAACACTGTTTCAAGGCTAGAGGGATCCTGAGGTCACTGTAGCAACACGAAAGAGCTCCGTGGACCAAAAATCAACTCGAGATGTGAGGTTAGTCCCTGGCTTCGATTCCAGAGGAATACCAACTTACCACAAGCACCTCAAGAGGAGGCTTCTCTCAGCTCTAGGTATGTGGGAGGGACCCTGAGTTTGCGGCCTCAAGTGGAATGGACACCGCGCTGCCCTGACTCGAAATAAGGCTGGATATCCCTGCAGTGACTTGAATGTAGGCTCGTCTTGCATTTCCCAAGACGAAAGGATGTCTGAATTCCCTGTGGAGACCACAGAGAAAGACCTAGTTCCCCACCTCATCGCGACCGGAGGCCTCACATCCTTTGAAAACTCCAGAGGTACACGGAGATCAGTGCCTCCAAAGGAGACGATGCCTGACTCCTCGTGAAACTTGAGAGGAGTCCCAGGATTCCTGTGGCAGGAAGGGACACCTGGTCTCCCGCCTCAGCTGGAGAGGCGTCCCAATTGCCCTGCCAAGCCTCGAGGAGAATCCTGAGTTGTCCCTCGCAACTAGGCAGGAGTCCTCACGTCGCTGAACAAACACGTGTGTGGAAGGGCCATCCCCGTCGTAACTCGAGAATATACCCCAGGTTCCCGCCGCAACGAGAGAAGAACCATGAGACTTCCCCCTCGCCGCGAGATGAGGCCCGATTCCCCTGCACTGCGTGCACAGCAATTCCGTGTTGCACATCACACATGAAAGGAGCCTTGATTTCCTTGATGGCACTCCAGAGAAACCCCAAGAACACTGTTTCAAGGCTACAGGGATCCTGAGGTCACTGTAGCAACACGAAAGAGCTCCGTGGACCAAAAATCAACTCGAGATGAGAGGTTAGTCCCTGGCTTCGACTCCAAAGGAATCCCACCTTACCACAAGCACCTGAAGAGGAGGCTTCTCTCAGCTCTAGGTATGTGAGAGGGACCCTGAGTTTGCGGCCCCAAGTGGAATGGACACCGCGATGCCCTGACTCGAAATAAGTCCGGATATCCCTGCAGTGACTTGAATGAAGGCTCGTCTTGCATCTCCCAAGACGAAAGGATGTCTGAATCCCCTGTGGAGACCACAGAGAAAGATCTATTGCCCCACCTCATCGCGACCGGAGGCGTCACATCCTTTGAAAACTCCAGAGGTACGCGGAGATCAGTGCCTCCAAAGGAGACGATGCCTGACTCCTCGTGAAACTTGATAGGAGTCCCAGGATTCCTGTGGCACGAAGGGACTCTTGGTCTCCCGCCTCAGCTGGAGAGGCGTCCCAATTGCCCTGCCAAACTTCGAGGAGAATCCCGAGTTGTCCCTCGCAACTAGGCAGGAGTCCTGACGTCGCTGAACAAACACGTGTGTGGAAGGGCCATCCCCGTCGTAACTCGAGAATATTCCCCAGGTTCCCACCGCAACTTGAGAAAAACCATGAGACTTCCCCCTCGCCGCGAGATGAGGCCCGATTCCCCTGCACTGCGTGCAGAGCAATTCCGTGTTGCACATCACACATGAAAGGAGCCTTGATTTCCTTGATGGCACTCCAGAGATACCCCAAGAACACTGTTTCAAGGCTAGAGGGATCCTGAGGTCACTGTAGCAACACGAAAGAGCTCCGTGGACCAAAAATCAACTCAAGATGAGAGGTTAGTCCCTGGCTTCGACTCCAGAGGAATGCCACCTTATAACAAGCACCTCAAGAGGAGGCTTCTCTCAGCTCTACGTGTGTGGGAGGGACCCTGAGTTTGCGGCCTCAAGTGGAATGGACACCGCGATGCCCTGACTCGAAATAAGTCCGGATATCACTGCAGTGACTTGAATGCAGGCTCGTCTTTCATCTCCCAAGATGAAAGGATGTCTGAATCCCCTGTGAAGACCACAGAGAAAGACCTAGTTCCCCACCTCATCGCGACCGGAGGCCTCACATCCTTTGAAAACTCCAGAGGTACGCGGAGATCAGTGCCTCCAAATGAGACGATGCCTGACTCCTCGTGAAACTTGATAGGAGTCCCAGGATTCCTGTGGCACGTGGAAAGGGATCCTTGGTCTCCCGCCTCAGCTTGAGAGGCGTCCCAATTGCTCTGCCAAGCCTCGAGGAGAATCCGAAGTTGTCCCTCGCAACTAGGCAGGAGTCCTGATGTCGCTGAACAAACACGTGTGTGGAACGGCCATCCTCGTCGTAACTAGAGAATATAACCCAGGTTCCCGCCGCAACTCGAGAAAAACCATGAGACTTCCCCCTCGCCGCGAGACGAGGCCCGATTCCCCTGCACTGCGTGCAGAGCAATACCGTGTTGCACATCACAAATGAAAGTAGCCTTGATTTCCTTGATGGCATTCCAGAGAAACCCCAAGAACACTGTTTCAAGGCTAGAGCGATCCTGAGGTCAGTGTAGCAACATGAAATAGATCCTCGGACCAAAAATCCAATCGAGATGAGAGGTTAGTCCCTGGCTTCGACTCCAGAGGAATCCCCCCTTACCACAAGCACCTCAAGAGGAGTCTTCTCTCAGCTCTAGGTATGTGAGAGGGACCCTGAGTTTGCGGCCTCAAGTGGAATGGACACCGCGATGCCCTGACTCGAAACAAGGCCAGATATCCCTGCAGTGACTTGAATGCAGGCTCGTCTTGTAACTCCCAAGACGAAAGGATGTCTGAATCCCCTGTGGAGACCACAGAGAAAGACCTAGTTCCCCACCTCATCACGACCGGAGGCCTCCCATCCTTTGAAAACTCCAGAGGTACGCGGAGATCAGTGCCTCCAAAGGAGACGATGCCTGACTCCTCGTGAAACTTGATAGGAGTCCCAGGATTCCTGTGGCACGTGGAAAGGGACCCTTGGTCTCCCATCTCAGCTGGAGAGGCGTCCCAATTGCCCTGCCAAGCCTCGAGGAGAATCCCGAGTTGTCCCTCGCAACTAGGCCGGAGTCCTGATGTCGCTGAACAAACACGTGTGTGAAAGGGCCATCCCCGTAGTAACTAGAGAATATACCCTAGGTACCCGCCGCAACTCGAGAAAAACCATGAGACTTCCCCCTCACCGCGAGATGAGGCCCGATTCCCCTGCACTGCGTGCAGAGCCATTCCGTGTTGCACATCACACATGAAAGGATCCTTCATTTCCTTGACGGCACTCCAGAGAAACCCCAAGAACACTGTTTCAACGCTAGAGGGATCCTGAGGTCACTGTAGAAACACGAAAGAGCTCCATGGACCAAAAATCCACTCGAGATGAGAGGTTAGTCCCTGGCTTCGACTCCAGAGGAATACCACCTTAGCACAAGCACCTCAAAAGGAGGCTTCTCTCAGCTCTAGATATGTGAGAGGGACCCTGAGTTTGCGGCCTCAAGTGGAATGGACTCCGCGATGCCCTGAGTCGAAATAAGGCCGGATATCCCTGCAGTGACTTGAATGCAGGCTCGTCTTGCGTCTCCCAACACGAAAGGATGTCTGATTCTCCTGTGGAGACCACAGAGAAAGACCTAGTTCCCCACCTCATCGCGACCGGAGGCCTCACATCCTTTGAAAACTCCAGAGGTACGCGGAGATCAGTGCCTTCAAAGGAGACGATGCCTGACTCCTCGTGAAACTTGATAGGAGTCCCAGGATTCCTGTGGCACGTCGAAAGGGACACTTGGTCTCCCGCCTCAGCTGGAGAGATGTCCCAATTGCCCTGCCAAGCCTCGATGAGAATAACGAGTTGTCCCTCGCAACTAGGCCGGAGACCTGATGTCGCTGAAGAAACACGTGTGTGAAAGGGCCATCCCCGTCGTAACTAGAGAATATACCCTAGGTA